>NC_089504.1:54254788-54560483 GCF_036850995.1 Saccopteryx leptura
ATTTATTTTTTGTTGTTTTTTTGTTTGTTTGTTTTTAATTTTTAATTTTTTTATTTTCTGAAGTTGGAAACAGGGCGGCAGTCAGACAGACTCCCACATGTGCCCAATTGGAATCCACCCAGCAGATGCTCTGCCCATCTGGGGCATTGCTCTGTTGCAACCAGAGTCATTCTAGTGCCTGAGGCAGAGGTCACAGAGCCATCCTCAGCGCCCAGGCCAACCTTGCTCCAATGGAGCCTTGGCTTCAGGAGGGGAAGAGAGAGACAGAGAGGAAGGAGAGGGGGAGGGGTGGAGAAGCAGATGGGCGCTTCTCTCATGTGTCCTGGTCAGAAATCAAACCCAGGACTCCTGCACACCAGGCCGATGCTCTACCACTGAGCCAACCGGCCAGGGCCAGCATGTTTTATTTGATAGTAAAAGATTTACTCAATTTTAGTTCAACAAATGCTTTTGAGGCCACATTATGTATCAGGCACTAAACAAAATTCAGTTAGAAAGACATTTAGGTGGAGAGAACAAACACATGAACAAATAGAATAACAAAATATTATATTGTATAATAACAATGTAATCTAATGTATTATATATCACTATACATTATGTTATATGTTGTGAAGAAAATAAGCAAAGTGACTAGCTAGTGAGTAAGTAGTAGTGTGATCATAGGTAAAACTCTTCAAGGAGATATTTTTGAGCCAGTAGCATTTGAACTTCCCTAATCTGAAGCATGACAACATATCAGCCATGAAGACAGATGTCAAGAAAGTATTCTTAGGTTGGAGTTGAAGTACAGTGAAGTTAGAATATGGGGGAGAATAGTATGAGTTGAGGTTAAGAATTAAAATAGAGACCCATTGTGCAGAACCTTGTAGACTATGGAAAGTAGTTTGTATTTTTATGTAAAATCAATGAGAAACTATTGAAGAGTTCTTAGTGGGAGGAAAGTAATATTTATAAAACAAAATACTGGACACAATTTAAAGGTCCATAACTAGGTGACTGTTTCCATAAATACTGTATATCCACAAATAGAATACTTTGTAGCTCCTAAAAAGGGAGGAGAAACATTTCTATCATGGCTATAGTGTAATATCTAGCATATATCATAAACTGAAAACAGTAAGGTGGGGACAAATGCATACAGCATCATTCATCTTCAAGAAGGGGGGAAAATACAAACTCAAACACATGCACACCAATATGCCTTTATTGAAAAAGAAAGACAAACTAATACTTAATTTAAAAAATAGGTTGATTTCAAAGTGAGGAGGAAACTGAGATGGAGATTGGGTTGTAAGTGAGGTCTGGACTGCACTAATCTTGTAGTTTTGATTTTGGAATCATTTTTATAATAAAATAACAAAACAAATATCAGCAGAAGAGGCCCTGGCTGGTTGGCTCAGTGGTAGAGCGTCAGCCTGGAGTGCAGAAGTTCAGGGTTCGATTCCCGGCCAGGGCACACAGGAGAAGCGCCCATCTGCTTCTCCACCCCTCCCCCTCTCCTTCCTCTCTGTCTCTCTCTTCCCCTCCCACAGACAAGGTTCCACTGGAGTAAAGTTGGCCTGGGTGCTGAGGATGGCTCCATGGCCTCTGCCTCAGGAGCTAGAATGGCTCTGGTTGCAACAGAGCAATGCCCAGATGGGCAGAGCATCGCCCCCTGGTGGGCATGCCGGGTGGATCCCGGTTGGGCGCATGCGGGAGTCTGTCTGACTGCCTTCCTGTTTCCAACTTCAGAAAAATACAAAAAAAGAAAGAAAGAAAGAAAAAAAATATCAGCAGAAGAAAATTCTTAAAACTTCAAAGCAAAATAAAACAAATGAAATAAACTGCATTTTGAGGAGCTAAACCTCATAAACACGTACTATACCAAGTAATTTTACACTTTATCTCAGCCAAATGGCTGAGAAGCAATTACATCAAGTAATGTTAAAACATATTAATTTGGCCTGACCAGGTGGTGGCACAGTGGATAGAGCATTGGACTAGTATGTGGAAGGTCTCAGGTTTGAGACCCCGAGGTGGCCAGCTTTAGCGTGGGCTCATCTGGTTTGAGCAAAAGCTCACTAGCTTGGACCCAAGGTTGCTGGCTCGAGCAAGGGGTTAATTCCTCTGCTGAAGGCCCACAGTCAAGGCACATATGAGAAAACAATCAATGAACAACTAATGTCGCAAAAAAAAAAACCTGATGATTTATGCTTCTCATCTCTCTTCATTCCTGTCTGTCTGACCCTATCTATCCCCCTCTCTGACTCTCTCTCTGTCCCTGTAAAAAAAAACAAAAAAAAAAACATAGTAATTTGTATATCTCTAGTGAGACATAGCCTAAGGACAAAGACACAACAAAGATCTTAAACCATTTCTAGTAAACATATTGTTATTATGTAACTATTTGTGTTTATGTGTATTTATACTTGAAAAATTAATTAATATACATACACGCCCATACATATTATGAAGAGTAAATTTTACTGTTATTAGGATCCAAGATTTTCACCTTAAGAGAAAAGATAGACATGTATAAGACCAATGAAGTCAAATGAGCATTGGAGTTGGAAACTTGAATATGAACTCATGCTATATTTTATCTTCAAAATTTTCCTAAAAATTATCCAATGAAAAGGTCTAGAAATATTAAGCAACACAATAGCTATTTACACACTAGCACTTAAATTAAGGTCTTTAAATGTCATTTTTCCATTTAAAGGAACCGTAGTTTTTGTAAAATTTGCTGCTTCCAGATGTGAGGTGAAAATGTACATACAGAGCATGGAGGAACTTACTCATCATAGCAGAAAAAGTGGAAGCATTTTGCTGATATCACCAAAGCTCAAGATTCAATTTGAAGTGTTTAACAGAACAAAATAGGGAAAATTCGAACAGCAACAAGAATTGCAAAAGATACATATTTTAAATAAGTGTAAAAATCTATGATTTCATAATAATACTCACTAAGAAAAAAGCATATCAGTCACTTTGAAAGATGCTAAAAAATCAATCCCATAATCTTCTACAGGTTCACCTCACTATGAACACTTAGATAATAAAAGTTCTTTTTAATTTATATATAATAGGAAATAAATAAAAAAAAATTGAACAATTAGGACATAAACACTTTGCAAGTGTTAACAAAATAATAATTTCAGGCTAAAATCAATAATAGCTAAAATTATTAATTGAATTATAAGTAGATAGCATTTTTATGAATGCATCAGGCTCACAACACTTTAACCTACTGATCACTTTTAACGTCTCAAAAAAGAGAGTCAATGTGAGATGTGTGATTTGATGTACTGTATGAGGGAATACAAATATTATCTGTAAGCTATTCTTGCGACAAATCAACCTAAATATCATCTATTCTCTAATCTGACAGCTAGGTTTCAGAAAACATATGAGTCAGAGGAGAATGGTTACAAAAAGGAACGTCATCTTAAAGGACACGCAATTACAAAAATTTCAAATGAGAGGCACCCTGCAGATCAAGTGACCAGTTTCTTCAATAAATAATTTGGAAAAAAGGGAGAGGAAAGGGCAATTTGTAAATTAAAAGAGGATTAAGAAATAATCAACCAAATATATATGTAAAACTCATTTGAAATTATTAGATAATTTTAAGATAAGCATGTAAATTGATGAAACATGAATAATAATACCCATGAATTGATATTTGATATTATAGAATTGTTTTAAAAGGAGTCCTCATCTTTCAATAATATATATCAAAGTTTTCACAGATAAAATGATATGCTGTCTGGAATTTGCCTCAGAGTATTCCAGTATGTGTTTGGGGAAGAATTCACATGAAATTACAGATAAAACAATTAATAATTGATAGTTATTTTATCTGAATAATGAGTACATGGCGTTTTATTATACTATTCTGTCTAGTTATGAATATTTTTAACATTTTTTTATAACAACATTTAAAAGAAAAAATGAAGGACATGTAAAGATCTGTATTTAGAAAACTTTGAAGAAGAGCCCAGCTGAAAGCAGGAAGACCATTTAGGAGGTAAGTGCAGTGAAGCAGTGTACACTGAAGAGGGACAGTCAAGATTGAGCACTAAACAGATTTGATACCTTTAGGAGAAGTAGAGTTAACAGTACTTCTCATTAATTGACTTTGACTGAAGGAACAGAGTTATCAAGAATAGCTCCCAGGATTTCTCTTGGCAATCTGGGTAGATGTCTTTTGTAGAGACTGAGACGACTGGGAAGTGGATAGCCCCATGAAAGTTTGAGTTGAGAAGGAATCAGGAATTCTGTGTAGAGCATTTTAAGTCTGAGACATTTATTACACCTCTGGATAAAGATAGACTACAGAGAAGAAATCAGTCCATTAAAAAAAAAATCAACATAAACCATAGTGCTTAAAGACAAAGGACTATGTAAGAACACCTATGGGGATACTGGAAAGAAATGAAAAGCTAAATAGAGCCCTGATGAAACAGCAACATTCAGATGTTGTGTAGAGCAGAAGGAACAAAAGAATCAGAGAACAGATAGGGTACAGAATCAAAGCCAGAGATGCAGCCCACTCTTTTTGTTTTAATAGCAGGGGGTCCTCAGGTTACTACACAGTTCCATTCCTACGACAGGGATGTAATCTGAATTTTGGTGTAAGTCAAAACATAACCTAGCCTAAGTAACTTACCTATCCTAACACAGTTTTAAAATCATATTCTAGAACATAAAAACACAACTAAACCACAGAAAAAGGAAAAGGGCATAAATATTGTATACTGTACACTGTACTGTAGGAACAGAAAAAATGACAAAAAATGAGTGTAAAAAAAAAAAGGCCTTACCTTTATTCCTGTGGTTGGCTTGCACACTGGAAGGAGCATTGCAAGGTGAGAAAGAATGACCTATTCGGAGGTGGAAGCTGGAGAGGCGGGAGAACCTGCAGTAGGTACTGAGATACTGAGTCATAGGGGCTGATTCCTTTACATGCTCTAGGACAGGGGTACCCAAACTTTTTACACAGGGGGCCAGTTCACTGTCCTTCAGACCGTTGGAGGGCCGGACTATAAAAAAAACTATGAACAAATCCCTGTGCTCACTGCATATACCTTATTTTAAAGTAAAAAAACAAAACGGGAACAAATACAATATTTAAAATAAAGAACAAGTAAATTTAAATCAACAAACTGATCAGTATTTCAATGGGAACTATGGGCCTGCTTTTGGCTAATGAGATGGTCAGTGTGCTCCTCTCACTGACCACCAATGAAAGAGGTGCCCCTTCCAGAAGTCCGGCAGGGGCCGGATAAATGGCCTCAGGGGGCCTCATGCGGCCCATGGGCCGTAGTTTGGGGACCCCTGCTCTAGGATACACATTACTGCATATTCTTCCTCCACGCACAGTCAAATTAGTTTGCCCATGTAGTCTGTAAGTATGATGCTAATGTAAGCCCTCACACCTCCATTTTCTTAGTTTTTATGAGAGTGAGTGCTGTAAAATCGAAATGTTGTATGCTGAGATTGTCATAACCTGCATATGGACCCCCTGCATTCTATTTTATAACTCATTTATAGAAGGTATTCTAGTAACTAGACTTAATAACTAAACAAATGGTACATCAAAACCCTGGTATATCAGAACCCACCTGCAAAGGCAGTATACCATATAGGTGTCTATTAAATGATGCAAGTGTAAAGCTCTTGAAAACAAAAACAAACCAAAATCAAAAGAAAGAAGTCTCTTAGAATGTGATTGGGCAACTATGCTTTGATAACATGAAAGAACATCTGAACATTACAGAACTAACTAGTACCCATTAGGGTACATATTTATATCTAGTTTTACCTAAAATCTAAGCCAACAAATCTAAAGACATTGAGCATTGAGTTTCTGTTACAGTTTCCTGAATTCAGTTAGAACTGATTAACCCATTTAGAAGAAACTGAACCTATCTTTATATGTAGCTAATTATGTTCTAATGTATACATTCAGCAATGCCATGAGGCTGTCCATCTGCAAACTGCCAGAAATAAGCTGTCCAAATTCAGAAAAACAGCTTATTTTAAGATTTCAAAATGACACTGATTTAAAGATGACTTTTGTTGATTTGATAAACTGTAAGTTGAAACAAATACATTAATGTAGCCCATCTTAATGCCAATGATATTTTTCTAAAATGATAAAAGAAAAAATAATTACCTTTAACTTGTATGTGTTAACAGAACTAGGGTGATTTTGAAAGTCAGTTTTGATCGCTTTAAAAGTGCTGCACTAGAATAGAATGGGTGAAAAAGTGTTAACTGTTAACCTCACCTGGACAATGTATAAAGGTTAGAGGTTCCAAAGATTCGGAAAAAAAAAAAAAAGCCAGTTTTCAAGTGGTCTACCATAGTCATCTCCTTATGAACAGCTGATAAAAATAGTAAAGGAATAAGGGCGCAGTTCAAAAGTTAGTAAGATAATCAATTTGTACAAGTAACCCGGGTGGGAAACAAGACTGCATTAAAGACAAGGAGGAATCATCAGCGGGGAGCTCAGGAAACAGAAGGAAGCACAAGGCCATGAAACGAAGCAGAAGAGAACTATTTTTGAGAATTCTGAGCCTGTTCCAGTGGAGCCGTTTGACAGGAGGCCTACCTTGATCTCTCAAGGGGCCGAGGAAGAGCAGATGCTAACTGCAAGTCCATTGCCCTTTCTGGGCAGCCAGCCAGACTGGACCAATCCATTCTCTTAATGGCCTGCCTTTTTCTTCTCCCCAACTCCCTACTTTCAAGACTGTCCTTTTTGTTTTTTCCTGGTGTTTCCAAAATGGAGAACTATATAGTATAGCTGGTTTCATTCTTTCTCAGCTTATATCATAGTTGCAGTCTTGATTTCATTAGAGTAGCTTCTATTTGTCACCACCACAAACAGCAAAATTGAGAAAAACATACTGTCAATAATCCATACAATAGTAAATACTTTCTTAATGAACTTTTATTTTAAAATCAGCTTAGGCCCTGGCCGGTTACCCCAGTTGGTACAGGGGTAGTCAACCTTTTTATACCTACCGCCCACTTTTGTATCTCTGTTAGTAGTAAAACTTTCTAACTGCCCACTGGTTCCACAGTCATGGTGATTTATAAAGTAGGGAAGTCACTTTACTTTATAAAATTTATAAAGCAGGGGCCTTGGCTGGTTGGCTCAGCGGTAGAGCGTCGGCCTGGCATGCGGGGGACCCGGGTTCGATTCCCAGCCAGGGCACATAGGAGAAGCGCCCATTTGCTTCTCTACCCCCACTCCCTCCTTCCTCTCTGTCTCTCTCTTCCCCTCCCGCAGCCAAGGCTCCATTGGAGCAAAGATGGCCCGGGCGCTGGGGATGGCTCCTTGGCCTCTGCCCCAGGCACTAGAGTGGCTCTGGTCTCTGCAGAGCGACACCCCGGAGGGGCAGAGCATTGCCTTCTGGTGGGCAGAACCTCGCCCCTGGTGGGCGTGCCGGGTGGATCCCGGTCGGGAGCATGCGGGAGTCTGTCTGACTGTCTCTCCCTGTTTCCAGCTTCAGAAAAATACAAAAAAAAAAAAAAAAAAAAGAAAATTTATAAAGCAGAGTTACAGCAAATTAAAGCATATAATAATAATTACTTACCAAGTACGTTATGTTGAATTTTTGCTAACTGTGGCAGAATAAATCTTTATAAAACAACTTACTATAGTTAAATCTATCTTTTTATTTATACTTTGGTTGCTCCGCTACTGCCCACCATGAAAGCTGGAATGCCCACTAGTGGGCGGTAGGGACCAGGTTGACTACCACTTAGTTAGAGCATCAGCAGTAAATATCAAAGCTTCAGGTTTGATCTTCAGTCAGGGCATATATGGGAAGTGACTAATGAGTACACAACCTAGTGGAACAACTAAGCAAAATTAGTTTATGCTTCTCTCTTTCTCTTATTGTCTCTCTAAAATCAATCAATTAAAAATGAAAGCCCTTTTTAAAATAGGTGTGACATTTTTAAAATTTTATTTTAAATAAAAATTATTGTTTGATAATAGGTAGATCTGACTTGATCTGTATTTGGGTTCTGTATTTTTAAACAGTTCTGATATGTTGTCTTCGTTTCTTTTTATAACAAAGAATGGGAATGAATTAGGGCAAGTCCTAAAATATGGATTAGGAAACTCTTGAAATTTCTAAAGCAGTACAGTGAGAGCAAGGTTTCTAATAGGGTGGATATAGAGCCCGAAAAATTAGTTATCATTTTAAAGTTTTACTCACAGAAAGAGTATTTTTAAATAAATATAAATAAATCAAAATAGGGAATATTTTGATTTGAACAAACATTGCAATTTAAAACAACAAAAATTTTCCAACTTATTTAAAAAAAGAACTCATCCTAAATTTCTCCAAAGAGAACGTGATGATCAATAATAACTGCTCTTTGAAAAATTTATGAGTTATAATAGTTTACCGTACAAAATAAATAACAGGTCTAAGATACAACTAAACTTTCCTTTTAATTTTCTGTCCCTAGTCTGGTTACTCTTGACATTTTCTTAAATTTGAATCATTAAAACTTAGAGTATTTTTTGAATAATGAAATAAATGATAACTGAAGTCCTTGAGTTATAACTGGCAAGAAAGTGTGGCAAATCTTCATAAATCAGAGCAATGACATTTCAAAAAAAATTAGAAAGAGAGCTTTTTGCTGTTTTAAACACATTAATGTTGTTGGGTGGGTGGTTGGTAGTTAAGACAGGGTAGTGCATTTTTAGAGCTTTCGGCCTTGAAAAGATGACCTTTTGGTTACCTGGCCTGACAAACTAATGCGAAAGCATTTCTGTTAAACAAGCCATCATGAACCTCACATAAAAGCTAAAAACCCATCAGAGTGCAGCTCCACAAACAGCCCAGTGTTGTCAAATTGCAGGTAACCCGGGCAGGGTTTTTAGTCCTCGAATGCTTTCGTTTCCACACACAGGAACTGTAAAAATAGGAGCTCTTGGATGCATTAGAGGCCTTTCTCCTCGCACTGAATAACACTTTATTTTTGCTTCATTCAGTGATCTAAGCATTGCCAATTTACTCTCATCGCAGCTTTATGTTTTTGTTTTTTCTTTCAGATGAATCCATCTAAACAGCCCAAATCTGTACATATTAACATTTCTGAGCAGCACCTCTGAGAGAATTTTCAGCCTGACCTTTAGTATCCCCGACACAATCTCTATCACCATTTCTCTCATTTCAGGTTGGTTTTTGATACTGTAGATGTCACGGTGGCGGCCAACAGCTTTGCTTTGGGTTTCTTTACTCAACTCTGGAAATCAAACTGCTCTAACAATTGGTGGAGTAGAAAGCCTGTGAGAATGAAATCTTTAGTGTACTGAAATTCTTTCTGCTTATTGTATTGCACAAGTACTGAAAGATAAAAACATCAGGTAACAAGCAAAACTATATTCACTAAAACCCTGCATTCTCTACAAGATTTTAGGTTCTTTTTTTCTCCTTCCTCTTATACATACATAGAAATTACACACATAAATAATTTTATGTTTCATTAAGAAGTGTTTTTTTTTTAAATAACTTGTCCTTTATTCAATAACACACAGTAAAAGAACTTGGGTGGTGGAGGGGAGAACGAGAAACAATGTAAGTATCTATCCACAGTGGACTATTACACTGTACAGAAATACTATGCACAATGAACACATAATGTGCTGTTTTTTCTTAATAAAAGATAGCCAAGATATATTAACTAGAACCAAAGGAGCAGAATAAGATGTATTGTATGCCACATAGTATAGAAATAATTGTAGATATTTATATATGTAGTCTGACATATGAATTAAAAGTATCTTAAAGGATACCTAAGTGTTCAAATGTTTTATTGAGCTGCATACCTGAACCTGTACCCCAGTAAATTTAATTTTAAAATTAATATATATTAAAAAGATACATAAGAAGCTATTCAGTTACTTTTGGGAAGCAGGTATAAAGAACATATGCAATGGCCAAATTGAGATTTTTTAATTTAAATTCTGTTTGCCCTCTTAATTTTGTTTTCTTTATTTATATATTACTTGTACTAGAAACTTACGTTAAAGAGAAGGCTTACCTGAATCTTTTGAAAAGTCTAACATCAAGCTCAATTCCATAATTTTTGGAAAATGATGGTACACAGGATATGGTGTGGGAAAATGGACAGCAACTCCAGAGCATTGGATTTTAGTGAACATGTCATATCATGACACTGTGTAGTTCACTAATCTACTGATACCTCATTTGCTTCATCTGTAACATGTAAAGAGAAGCTCCCCCCATACCAGCTTTCATGTAGCACTCATAGTTGTGATGGAAATAAAACAGTAGATGAGAGCTCTTTGTGAATCTCGCAGGACTACAGTATACAGGTGTAAAATTTTGTGTTATAGGGAATGTTCTATTTCAGATCTCACACTATTGAATCTGACTTTATCCCCTGGGTTTCATGCTTGTTTTTACATGGCATTTTTCAGTGGGAAGCTGTATTTCACTAAAATCTGAGTAGTAGGAACAGTGATCATGATAGAATATACTTAATCTAAACTTGAAAATCTTGGTAACAGATACATAAATGGGTTGTTGTTTTTTAAATTACAGTTAATACATGATATAATCAATTTTCTGCTTGCCTACCTACACTAATGATAATAAAAGTTGTTGCTTACTTAATAATAAGCATGGTCCAGAAAGTCAATGATGTTAGATTTGAAACTTATTTCTCAGATCACATTTTTAGGCAAGTGTTATTAGTATCAGTGGATAGAACATTGGCTGGGCATATGGACGTCACAGGTTCCATTCCCGAGCAGGGCACACAAGATAAGTGACCATTTGTGTGGGTAAAGAGAATGAGAACAAATGATGTTAATTTTTTTGTCCTGGGTCACACATAAGTAGTAACTGAAATCTGATTATGACTCAAATCTGTCTAAATCCAAAGGCTAATCTTTTTTTTGTGTGTGTGCTAAATTATCAGGGACTGTATTAGCTTAAACCAAATTCCAACATTGATCCATTGCTCCACCTCCCACTATCTGTTAAGCAACACCACCAACTATATTTACTTTAAGGACACTGATCTATTTTTAGTGGGTCTATAAATTGGTATTACTTTTATGGAAATAAGTTTGTTAGTCATCTTTAAGAATATTGCTCATAAATACTCTCTGAGCCAGACTTGGTGGCTGTACCTAACTTTCAAAGATGGGGACATGATTTTATACTCAGTGACACTTTATACTTATATACAACAGCATAAATAAAAGAAAAAGCCAGAAACAATTCATGTGTCCAGCACAAATGTCTAAATGCATAATAGATTTTGTATTGAAATATGTATGGAACTATAGGCAGCTTTTAAAATCATTCTTTTTTAAAAAAATTTAATGATATTGGAATAAGTTCATGATGGTGCAATGTGAAGTAGGTAATACATATATGTATAACATTTCTCACTTATTTCAGTGATTGATAAAAAAAGGGTGAATGAATAAATAGTTTCAAGAATTTACAGGTGTTAATTTGTATCCAAGAGAGCACCAGAAATATTTTCTCTGAGGTGTAAAGAAGGGACTGCTGTAAAAGTATCAGAGGATCAGGCTGATTAAGCAGCTTTGAACTTTTATTCTCTTTTTGCATCTAAGATCTGAGGGAAATTAGCATATCTGGGTGTGGCAAATAAATCTTCACCTAATTCTGAATTAAGCAAATATCAAGGTTAAGTAATAAGTGAAGAATTAAAATAATCATTTAAATATATATGAAGAAATACATTTATTTTATTTTTGTATTTTTTTAAGTGAAAGAAAGGGAGATAGTGAAACAGACTCCCGCATGCACCCTGACTTGTATCTAACTAGCAACCTCATCTTGGCTCAATGCTCCTATCAATGGAGCTATTTTTAGTGCTTGAGGCTGACACTCTGGGACTAACCAAACTATCCTCAGCACCAGGGTCTGCGGGTGCAGAAGAGGAAGAGAGGGAAAAGTGGGAGCTGAGAGAAGCAAATGGTCACTTATCTTGTGTGCCCTGCTCGGGAATGGAACCTGTGACGTCCATATGCCCAGCCAATGCTCTATCCACTGAGCCACCATCCTAGGCAAGATACATTTCAATAATAAAAATGAGCTGAAATTTTTATTAAAAATACATAATTATTTTTAAAGATTCAGTAAAAAGTGCTTATGTATTTCTATTATTCACATCTTAGTAATTTTATAGAAAAGTATTAAAACAATTACTGGAGAAGAACATATTTGGAAAAACTGACAATAAGTATATATTTGAGTTTTTTTAATGTAATTTTTTTGGCCCTGGCTGGTTGGTTCAGTGGTAGAGCACAGGCCCAGTGTGTGGATATTCCAGATTCAATTCCAGGTCAGCGCACATAGAAGAAGTGACCATCTGCTTCTCCACCCTTCCCCCACTCCTTTCTTCTCTTCCCACAGCCATTGCTCCATTTGAGCAAGCTGGCTGGGCCACTGAGGATGGCAACATGGCCTCACCTCAGTCACTAAAATGTCTCTGATTGCAAAGGATCAACAACAGACACCAGATGGACTGAGAATTGCCCCCTAGTGGGCTTGCTGGGTGAATCCCTGTCAGGTGCATGTGGGAGTCTGTCTCTCTGCCTCACTGCTTCTCACTTAAGAGAAATACCAAAAGTCTGACCAGGTGGTGGCATAGTGGATGGAGCATCGGACTGAGACACAGAGGACCTAGGTTCGAAACTTTGAGGTCTCTGGCTTGAGCAGTGGTTCACTCTCTCTGCTGTAGCCCCCTCCGCCATCAAGGAACATATGAGAAAGCAATCAATGAACAACTAAGGTGCCACAACAAAGAGTTGATGTTTCTCATCTTTCTCCCTTCCTGTCTGTCTGTCCCTATTTGTCCCTCTCTCTGTCATAAAAGAAAACAAGAAAAATACCCCCAAAATTATTTTTTTTCTCCAATGAGAACAAGTTTTTGCTGTGCTCTCACAAGGTACTTTGTACTTACCCTACAATCTTTGGTCAATGCCAACTGTATGATCTCCATTGCAGATGATTTTAATTCTACCTTTTTTTTTAATTTCTCACCAACCAATTTTTGATAGAGAGAAAGTCTGAGATTTAATAATACAGAACTATAGGGACAGGAATGTTATACAAGAAAATTGGGGGAAATTTCAAGGAAAACATAGTGCAGTGTCTTAGGGCTGGATCTTTGCTACTCTCCACTTGCTTGAGACCGTGAGCCTAAACCAACGTTCCTCTTAGGCAGTCTTAGATGATTGAACTGGCATTTCTCCATACAGCTTGCCATCTATCCTTCTACAATGCTTTTTGTTTTTAAATCGGTTACATTCTCAGGAAATTTTAAAATGTTCATGTCAAAAGCATACTGTAGCCCTGGCCGTATAGCTGGGTTGGTTGGAGTATCAAAGAGGTGTTCAGAGGTTGTCAGTTCGATTCCCCAGCCAGAGCACATACAGGAGTAGCTCAATGTTCCTATCTCTCTGTCCCTCTCTCTCAAAAACTAAAACTAAAAATAATGCATACAATAAAAGATGATATTTTAGGGCAGGGACTGACTCTTGCAGGCATTTATAACTCTATTATTTTCTAGTGCAGTGGTTTTCACAAAATGAAGGCATAATAAAATGAGGATGATTTCTCATACAAGTTGCTTTAAATTTAATCTGTGCACATGGTTATTTTGCTGCAATATATCCTTCCCAGTTCAACATTTTTAGCTCTCATTATTCACTTCACTGGGAATAGAACACGTGCTTACTAACCCATCCAATTGAATGAATGCTGTACTTCTTTAAGTGAAGAACTTAAAGTTGTAAAATTAAAATTTTTAAGAGTTTCTCTTCCTATGAAACTTTATTGTCTCTAATAATGTGTGTTGATGTACTTTTACACAGTATGCAGGACTTTTATGGCCCTGTCTCCTTCCACTTGATCATAAACATCTTAAGAAAATAAGCATTAATTAAAGTGCCCTCCATGGAATTCCCAGTAGCAATCTTGAACATAAAGAATATTCAGTAAGTATTTAATATACAGAATGGGCAAAGTAGGTTTACAGTTGTGAGTACACAAAACAGAGTTTATTTTTGTATTATTATTTAATATTATTGTATTATTTTCCATATGAACAACTGTATGACTATTCAGCTCCACTCTGTATTCCTTTGGAAAAAAATTAAATGCCAAACATTTTTCCTTAATTTATTTCCCAAACTAGAAATTCAGATATTTGAATGACTATCTTGGAACTATGTAAAAATATTATAAAAAACAATATAAACAGACTTTGTTTTTCTTCTTTCCTTTTCTGGGGAGAGGAGGTACATGACCATTGTGAATAAAAGTAAAGTACTGTTTTAAAGTTTAGACAGTATATTAATTTTTTTTTAGCTCCAATATCTAAGAACTTAAAAGAAACTTTTTTTTTAATGAAAATGTGGGCATGCTCTAGCTTCTTCTCTTGCTGGTCACTTTTCCCTAACATTTCCCACAAATATTTACAGTATTTAACAACTTGAATAAAAGTATGTCAAATTAAAAAAGAAAAAGGAGTCGGCCTAGCGTGCGGAGGACCCGGGTTCGATTCCCGGCCAGGGCACACAGGAGAAGCGCCCATTTGCTTCTCCACCCCTCCGCCACGCTTTCCTCTCTGTCTCTCTCTTCCCCTCCCGCAGCCAAGGCTCCATTGGAGCAAAGATGGCCCGGGCGCTGGGGATGGCTCTGTGGCCTCTGCCTCAGGCGCTAGAGTGGCTCTGGTCGCAACATGGCGACGCCCAGGATGGGCAGAGCATCGCCCCCTGGTGGGCAGAGCATCGCCCCTGGTGGGCGTGCCGGGTGGATCCCGGTCGGGCGCATGTGGGAGTCTGTCTGACTGTCTCTCCCTGTTTCCAGCTTCAGAAAAATGAAAGAAAAAAAAAAAAGAATAAAAAAAAAAAAAAAGAAAAAGGAGGAGGAGGACAGGAGGAGGAGGAGGAGAAGGAGGAGAAGAAGGAGGAGGAGGTGGAGAAGTTGAAGGAGGAAGAGGAGGAGGAGGTGGAGGAGTTGAAGAAGGAAGAGGAAGAGGACATGGAGGAGGACTAGGAGGGGGAGGAGGGGGAGGAGGAGGATGTAGAGGAGGAGGAAGGGGAGGAGGAGGACATGGAGGAGGAGGAAGAGGGGGAGGAGGAGGAGGAGGAGGAGGAGGAGGAGGAAGAAGATCTCTCCTAGCCACTGTGCCTCAGGGAGCTTGGTCACAAGTTATGAAGCTAGCTCTGCTCCACGTGTATGCACTTTTTGTCCGGTAAAGTACCTCAAACCCTGGTCCTCAGAAGGGGCACTGTTCAAAACTTTAGGTAAGTGACATAAGCCAGACCACGAAATATGGCATGGTGTCACTTATGTGTTGAATCTAAAAAGAGAAAAAAAAAAGTTAAAATCATAGAAAAGGGGTTGCCAAGAGCTGGAGTGTGGGGACTATAGAGGTTGGTGAAAGAGTATAAACTTTCAGCTATAAGAGGAATAAGGTTGGAAGGTTAGAAGAGCTAATGAATAATATGGTGAGGATAGTTGATAACATTGTATTGTATAATTTAAATTTGCCTTACCTTTTTACTAAAAAATCAAGCCAGCCAGTGTTGTGTGTGTGTGTGTGTGTGTGTGTGGTGATGGATGTGTTAATTAAATGGGAGGAATTCTTTCACAATGTATACTAAATTATCATGATGTATAATTTAAATATATTACAATTTAATTTGTCAATTATATCTCAATAAAGCTGAGAGTGGGGGGTGGGGGAAGCAAGATCTTATATAAACAGACCACAAAAGTCACTGATACAAGAGGATGTCATCATAGGACAAAACAGTGAAATTTGTTTCTTTTCAGATCAATGGTCCATGTTGAATATTATTTTCACAAAATTTCCCATTTCACTGCCTGGAAGGTATTGGAAGTTCGAATATGCCAAATATGTGACTAAACAAGTAAAAAATAAAAGAATGCCTCTAAAATAGAAACACAAATTACTACATGTGTTCTGAATAAATAAGTGAATTTTAGACTTTCCATTTATTTTATTTCTTGACAATTCAGGCTTTTTTTTGCTTGTTTGTTTGTTTGTTTTTATGATTTGTGTTTCTCTACTCAGAGATAAGAAAAGCAAACAAATCATCTTTGCTACTTCTAATCACATGTTTTCATGATTTTAAGTAGGTTAGATATTGCAGTTAAATTCTATGACTTTGGTACCTTAAAATGTCTTTCAAAACCTTGAAGAACTACCAAACTGATAAAAATGATGTAAAGAGATGTACTGGTACTAAGTTAACAGAGAATTTGCTCAGATATTGCTATAATTATAATTTTTGTAAATTACTTCATATGTATATAATACATATTACTTGTTAATGTATATTATTTATATTTGGAGGGGTTTTTCCCAATAAATTTTTAATTTATGATATGCCTAAAATTCAGACATTAAAGTAGTTAGCTCAGCAAATAATCCCATCCATAGACAGGTCAAAAATACTAATGGAGACACAGGAAATAGTTTTTAAATGGTCAGAATCTGACTGTACAATTGCAAGTGGGTACTTATTTTAGTGAGTCTTGTTATATCAACATTCCTTATGTCTACATACAATAAAGACCTTCATTGTATTATCAGAGACACAAATTCCTTTTACCTTTTTAAACCCCTGTAGCATATGAAGTTTTCTGTTCAAGTTTTCTATTTAAAGTCTTGTCTTTATTATGTTCCTATAGGGATTTCAAGAGTTGCTTCTAGATCTCTTTCTTCCTACTTCAGTTTTGAAAAATCCTACTGGGGTTTCTATTTTTGTATTACTTTACCAGATGTCCAAACCATTTAAGATATGGCCTCTAAACCCTTGACAACTATTTGAGAGTGTCAGTATGTTCTCAAATCATCTTGATATTTTTTTTTGTTTGTTTTTTTTTAATCTGAGCTTGTATTGCATTTTGCTGTGGAAAGAATAAAACAAACATCTAAGGCATGTCACTGGGTGTGAGTCTCTGTGCTAAGCTTTGAGGGACAGTAGTAATGACTTGTTTCCTCCTTCTGAAGAATTTAGACAAATAGAGGAAGGTGTAGTTTATTAACATTTCTTACAGAGTGTAAGAAAGTGAATCATTCAGTTTGGATTAACTCTCTTGTCTCCTCTGAATTTCTGCTTATCCATGCAGTACCAGTGACTTACTTTTATAGCTGCACATTTATTATTTTTATCTGAGGGTGAATAAGACCTTTGACTCCTCTTTATACCAGGGCTTCTGGCAAACATAGTGCCCTGTTTTGTAGATCCACCAAGGCTATCTACTCTAATACTTAACCAAGAAGCTGATAAGCTATTCACTACCATTTTTCTACTGAATATAATGTCAGCAGTAAATATGTATAGTCCTCTTTCTTAATAATGGTCTGTTTGAGGAAATTTGTTGAGGCTGATGAACACAAAACTGTAAAAAGTTTTATTACTAAAACTTTTTTTTTCTATCACAGGGATGCGGCACAAATGAGTTCATGTTTACCTTAAGGTCTAGCCTAAATATCACAAACAAAAGAATACAGTTTTCTTGGATAAAATTGTGCCAGGATTTAAGAAACTTTATAAGTAACAATATTTTGAGAACTTTGAGAAGTTTGGGTATTGAAATAATTGATAATACCAAAATAGCTAAAGACAAAGGATATTCATGAAAAAGAATGCTGTGTAATAAGAGTAATTATAATGCTAGTAATAATAATAACTACAGCTATTATTGAGTTTTCATTATATGTTAGACTGTAAAGTAAGTGCTTTATTTAACCAAAGACTTTTAGCTGGATTTAGAAGAAAAGCCTAAATATAAAAACCTTAAACAAGAGTCTGAAACTTAACACATACCAGGGTCAAGACCAGATCCATGGGCATGAAACTTATGCAGTCACTCAATTTCCCCACCCAGGTTTAATGATTTTTAGGAGCCATGCTGAAACTCTTAATAATTTTATTTTTTAACTCATATTTGGTAAATGAGACTAGACATATTATAAAAGATTTCCCCAAGACGAAAAGAATATATCAAAAAGAGAGAGAGATATTAGGTGAAATAATAAAAGTAAAAATAATACTTCTTATTTGAAGAGAATTATAAAAAATAAGCCTAGACCATAGATTCGGAAAGATTTTGAAAAAAGTGAATTCCATAATCATCTATGTGACTTAGGCCAATTAGCTTATTTATTTAAATTATTGATTACTAGTTCATAACATTTCTTCTAAGGAGTATCTATAATGTGTCTAAGCTGCCTGATGATGTCTAATATGTATTAGATACTAATTCAATTGTCATCTTAATTTTTATTTAAAAAAAAAAGACTTTATTTTTATTAATTATCCTGTGTTTTTTTAACCTACACTAAACACTTTATTTACCAATATAGTATTTTAAATGAAATATACAAATAAACATTAAGGAATCATTATAAATTAACACATTCTAATAAATATTGATACATTAAAATAATAAATATAATATGTAAAGCACATATGTAAAGCACACAGATTTGAAAACATTTTATTTATAACTCACCTAGTCTTAAAATATAAGAAGAGATTAATAATATTGAGTTAATTATTTTACATTAAAATATCATATCTAGCAGTTTTGAATAATCCCTTTATTTTATTACCTAACATATAACTCTGTTGCTAACCTGCTACTATTCAGATATTCTGAATTCAGTTTATTTTATTTTTCATATTCAGTTTAGTGCCATGTATAATTGGTAAGTAATATTGCACAAAATCATATAAATCTGCTTAGTAATAGACTGAACTTGAAGTACTTTTTTCTATAATTAACTTGAATAAAGTGTTTCAGAATTCTGAAGAACTAAATAATTAAATAGGTCTATATTATTATATATTATTATCTCCATTTTATAGATAGAATAATAGCTACAAAGATTTTAAATAATTAGCAGGAGAACATAGATTTAGTGAATTGCATGGAGAAATTGGGAGTAATATTTAGAATTTGCATTAGAAGAAAAAGTTCAGCAGAAATTTCTGCTACATCTGTAGTCTACATAGAAAATAAATTGAAATAATTTCTGCTCTCATTATTAATATTCATTATCAAAATATACTAGGTACTATAATACACATGAAATAAAACAAACTCCTTAACCCCAGCTCAACTATATATCTAATCCTCCCAACTTATTAGTAGTATATTCAAGTGGTTTTTTTAATCACCGTAATTATTTTTTTTAAATGACACCAATAACAAAGACTCTTGTAAGTTTAATTGCTAAAGATAACACATCTCACATTCACCCAACTAGTACTAACATTTTCTCTTATTATAATAATGAAGACAATATTTGAAAATACATGACTAAGAAAAATAAAGAACTAAGAACACCACCTCAAAATTGGACAGTCCTATTAAGTCATTGAGTTATGTACATACACCAAGAGTAAATGTCAGTCAATATTTAAAATAATATTCTATATAGATGAGGTACTGTGTTAGCCAAATCTCATTTACTGTGCCCAATTTTCACAAACACCTGCTGAAGTATATATTATTCCCAGTGTAGAGATGAGGAAGACCAGGCCATGAATCATGAAGAAATATACGTAAGATGGCCCTGGCCGGTTGGCTCAGCGGTAGAGCGTCGGCCCGGGTTCGATTCCCGGCCAGGGCACATAGGAGAAGTGCCCATTTGCTTCTCCACACACCCCCTCCTTCCTCTCTGTCTCTCTCTTCCCCTCCCGCAGCCAAGGCTCCATTGAAGCAAAGATGGCCCGGGCGCTGGGGATGGCTCCCTGGCCTCTGCCCCAGGCGCTAGAGTGGCTCTGGTCAAGGCAGAGCGATGCTCAGGAGGGGCAGAGCGTCGCCCCTGGTGGGTGTGCCGGGTGGATCCCGGTGGGGCGCATGCGGGAGTCTGACTATCTCTCCCAGTTTCCAGCTTCAGAAAAAAAAAAATACAAAAAAAAAAAGAAATATACATAAGAACACAAAATTTGAAGGGAAAAGTCTTCAATCTAAGTAATTCCAGTTCTTTCTATTCCAACACATTTACTCTCATATTGTTGTATAACTTTTGATTAGTCTTAAAATTAAATTTATTTAAAATCCCAAAAAAGTATACATTGTTCATTTTTAGTTTAAGTGTTAACTTTATTATAATTATTGACATATTTGGATGTATTTTACAATACTCTGTTGTGCTTTCAACTGAAAAAAAATTTTGTTTACTGTGCCTTTTGTGAAATTGTTATTTTTTAAATTCTATTTCCTTTTCTTACTATAGATTTGTAAGTCTCTTTTTATTGGTTATCTCAAAAAATTTTAAACATACACATTAAAGTATAAATTGAAAGCTAACCAGTGTATCTTTTTCTACTATATGAATATACCAGGATTTATTTTTTAGCCTTCTATTGATTAACTTTATATTATTTCAAGTTTTCAGCATTATAAGAATTCTTCAACGAGTGTCTATCATCTACCTATCTGAATATGTATGTACCTATACATTTGCATACCTGTGTAATTATTTTTATTATACAGACCCCTAAAATCTAATTGTGTCAGAAATCATATACAAGTAACTGCAATGGTCACATTTACTAAGACTTCTGTTGAAATGAAATGACTTCATTTGGAAAAAAATTTGTATATATCTCATTTTGTTTATCTATTCATCTGTTAATGGACACTTGATCATTTTTACCTTTGGCTTTTGGGAATAATGCTGCTATAAACATGAATGTACAAATATTTGTTCAAGATTTTGCTTTCAATTATTTGGGGTACATACTCAAAAATAGAATTACTGGATTATAGGCTAATCTTAAATTTTATTTTTTTTAAAAAACTGCTATCCTGTTTCCATAGTAGCTGCACCCCCTTACGTTTTCACCAGCAATACACAAAGGTTTCAGTTTCTTACATTCTCAAACTTGTTCTTTCCTGGGATTTGTTGTTATTTTGATGATAACCATCCTAACTGGTATAAAGCAGTAAATTTGATTAGCACTTCCCTAATGATTAGTGGTGTTGATCATTTTAGCATGTGTTTGTTAGCCCTTTCTCTCTATTTTTTTTGAAAAAAAATTGTGTAAGTAGTGTGTATATTGTCCAAAGTTGTATATCCGAAACCTATACAGTTTTATTAACCTCAATAAACTTAATTATTTATTAATGTCACCCCAATATGTTCAATTAAAAGTTATTTTAAAAGAAATATGAGAAAAGAAGCATAATTAATTAATTAATTAATAAGTATATTACTTTTTAAATGTCAAACACATTATCTTTATATCCTAGATTCACAGAGTTTGTATCTGTGAGTTTAGTGACATTTCCCTACAAGTTTTGGATCTCCTTAGAGGGAGTAAATGTGTCTCAGAACTCATTTGGGAGCTGACTACTCAGATTTCCCATCACTAAGCTTTCCTTCTCTATAATCCTCTCAATGTCTTTTGTGGCTGGAATACATATTCTGGTTAGAATGATGATAGTTATGAACCCTAATAGAGGTGGTTGGATGCAGCATTATCTATGTTGTTCCAGTGGAAAGATCTGGCTCTTACTCATGAATACTTTGAATTTTCTGTAGCCTAGTGTATATATATAGCTGAATAATTAATAAATAAATAAATAAATAAATAAAACATGCTTTAGGAGAAACCACTTAAAGGCATTTATGAATATATATAACAAATATCAGGAATATTTTAATATGTGTTCTGTAAAGTTAAAGAAATAATTGCACTTTTGGAAAAAATATGTAATCTTATTAGCAGTCAAAACTCAAATTTTGTGCTTCATCCTATTTTCAATAAAAGAATCAAACATAGATAGCTACCATGATTATTTGTTTTAGCTCAACATTACCCACGTGTTCTAGTAAAACTTTCCTAATTTAAAACAAATACTATAAGAGACCTCATAAAGAGCTTGCATTTTATCTTGAAAAAGTTTGATTCTACTTCTTTAGCATTTTTAAATACTCTAACCCATCATTTAATTTCAACTTAAAATGTTTGCATTTAGATGTGCACATAATACAAAGAAGAAAATTTTTTCCTACCTATTAAGGTATGCTCTTTGAAAGAAAATACACTTTATATACCTCTAAATACATTAACAAACATTCATAAAATAAAATTACACATCTGTATGTGAACTTTCACTTCTCAAACATGTTGACAACCAGGGGATTTTAAAAGCAATTATAAATTACTTATTTAAGCAGAAAATATTATTTTCCTGAAGAAGTGATAACTCAAGGGATTAATATTCACTTGTAGGTCACCAAGTTGATTCCAATCCAGGTGGATATTGATTGGAAGCTGCTGCCATCTGACAGCTACATTGTGAACTATATGCACTAAGTTGATGGTTATAATCTTGAAGAAGAGTCAACATCTTAAAAACTGCCCTTGCAATTTGAATTAACTGGTATCATTCTCAGCAGCATTAGCAGAATATTGGGTGAAAATGGCATCTTTTCATATTCTCAACATAACTAGTTAGAAAAAAATGAGGAAAGTAGAAGGTGCTTTCTATTTTGAGAGCAGTAGAAGACAAAAAATGAAAGAAACCACCTCACTGAGCCTGTTCCATGTATTAATTTATCAACTCTTGGACCATATGCCATAATCATGAGAAAGAAGGAATGAAACAATAAAGCAGTTGCAGGCTCTGTTTTTTTGAGTGCTGGTTAAATGTCAGGAGAGATAAACAGACAACTAGAAAACAGGAATATACATTCCATAAAAGAGACTAAGCAAAATGCTCTTCCCATCATTCAGAGGAGAGAATGCTAACATGTTTGTGAGTTTTGAGGCAGGCGCCTTTGGTGCGTGGAGAAGTAAAGGAATAACACAAAACTGAACCAGGAAGATCCATTTTATGTTCCACTCTTCTCAGAAACCAATGATGTACTCATCCCATTAATTGTTACTCTATCCACTATTAATCTCGTGTCATCAAAAAAGCACATATCTCTGCATTTGACACGCAATTCTGAAAGTATGCTTCACATTATTAATTATAGATTTTTAAAAAGTAAAAATGTAAATATAACTGATTTACTTTCATTCCACATGACCTTCCAAAAATAAAAATAAAAAAGGAACCAGTTCACATGAGAGTCAAATTTTAGCAAGTATAAGATGATAACAACTTTAAGAACCTACACCTAAAATGCACACACACCAAAACATATAAAGATATAATTTAAAATCCTTTTCAATTAACATCAATTAGTTTTATCAATGGTATTTTGATGAATACTAGTGTTTTTAAAAAATCAAAATGATGTTCATATACATTATGTGCCACCCAAAACATTGTCATTAGTTGTGTGACTTTCTTATGATAAGGTCAGATAAATCCTCATGACAGTGAATCAAGGAATATAATTCAGTTTAGAGTAAGTACTAAATCTTCATGATCAGAAGACTATAGAAGATTAGTCAAATAACTTATTTGTAATTAAAATGAAAGGACATCTATTTAATAAACAATTACCCTAAGATCTAAGCAGAGTAAAAAAATGTCTTAGGGCAAATGTAAACTCTCTTTTTTTATAGATGATTAATCTGTTCCCTGGATAAACATTTGGATCTACTTCCATTATACAACTAAATTAATATGTAACCAGAAGCAAGAAATCTAACTTCTCAGAGACTCAGATTTTCATCTTTAAAAACAAGTTGAGGGAAATTAGACAATAGTTTGCAAATTTTGTTTAAAAAATAAGCTTCTTTTTTCACACACAAAAAAATACAATTGGAATCTTATGAATATAATTCAGCTAAACATGAAGCATCTTTTGTTTGAATAAAGAAAGTTTTGTTCTAGGCAATGCACTGTCTCTGAACCAGTCTAGCACACTGAAAATCACTGCTCAAAGGGATGAGAAATCTCAAAACGTAAACCATACTTAGTCAATATTAACCACCGGAAATGATAGGAAAAAGTGGATCATTTGAGCAAAATAGTTTAACTTACTGTGTAGGCTTTTTAGTAGATTTCATGAAATAATATATGCAAAATACCTAGCATGGTGTTTGGCAAATTAGGAGATGTTCGGTAAACAATCAGCCCTTCCCTCCTTTCTTTCAGAAAACAGCTCTGTCCCATCACTTCTCTGCAATATCATAATTTATGCAAGATTATTTTATATGTAAATGGCAGTGGCTTTCAATGAAGGAACAAAAATATCTATTCTCAAAGAGGAATATTTGGTTCTTAACAGGTAAAAACAATCATGCTTCTTACATATAAATATATATGTATAAATAGATATATTTTATGCATAAATAGATATACAATATATTTGTTGTGTTATTTTATAGAAAGGTCATTTGGAAAATGTGTCTAAAATGATTCCTAATTGGGGTAAATATGGGGAAAAAAAGGTAAAAACACTGAGCTAAACTATTAGAAATTACATTAAATGAAAAACAGTGATCCTAAACCAGAGTCATGTTAATTCATACATTTAACAACTAAATACATTTCACATGTGAAGCAATCTATTAAACATTGTAAAGGATAAATAAAAATAACATGGCATAGTCAGTTTATGAACTCAAGGCATTTAGAATTCATTGCCAAATGTTAATAGCATTAGATAGTACAAAGATTCTGGCACTCAGAAAAGGAAGCTATTTTCTTGCTGGAGTAATTAGATAGTTTTCAGAGATTATTTGTTAGCTGACTTTAGAAGTATATAGTGATTTTCAACCACTGTGCCACAAGAATTTTTAAAACATGCAATACTTGACTATTTAGTCAGGACACTGACCTCTTTCCTCTAAAGTAAAATGACAACAGCCAACACAATAGCCATCTGATGTGAATGGCCTGTCTTAAACCATTAATATAGGTCATAAAATAGAGTTGTATTTTATTGGTTACATTGTAGAATAAAGTTGCATCTGACTGGTTAATTCTTGTAATGGAAATTCTTATATATATATATATAGGCATTTGATTTTTTTTAAAAGTCACTTTGAAGCAAAAGGCGTAAGTAATTAATATTATTTTTTTGTAAATCAATCAGAATTATACCTATTTTTTGTCAAATCAGTTAAAAATATACCTTTTGGTGTACTACCAAATTTAAATAATTAGCTTATGTATGTCACGAGACAAAAAAAGGTTAAAAATCACTGATATAAAAGGATGCCAAACTGAAAAGGCAGGATTTTATATCATAGAGAATGGAAAATCCTGTAAGATTTAAGGAGTGTTACTTGATGGGAATGACAGCTATCACCATGATTAACTGGAAGAGAAAGAGGTGGGTTGGGAGACCACTAGAGGCTACAATTAGTATCTAAGAATGAACTTACAATATCTGCCTAAAGATGATAACAATAGATATATTAAAGTCTCAGTGGAACTTAGCCCATTAGATATAGGGATGAGGAGAGGAATGAAAGGTAGAAACAAAAGGACTTGAATGTTTTCATTGGAATAGTAGGTTAATGGTAGCATCACTCATGATTTTTCACAACTTTTTGCTGTATCCCTGTATCTAATAACCAGCTTCATTCTCAAAATGAAAAAAGAAAAAATTCTTTTTTTTTAACTAGGTCAGTGCCTTAGTCTGTCCAGAATGCTATAACAGTATACAATAAATTGGGTGGCTTATAAACAACAAAAATTACTTCTCACCGTGCTAGAGGCTGGGAAATGCAAAATCAAAGAGCTGTTCCCAGTGAGAGCCTACTTCCTGGTTCATAGAGAGCCATCTTCTCACTTATTATCACCTGACAGAAGGGACAAGAGGGTTCACTGGGGGCTCTTTTATAAGGGCATTAATCCCACTCATGAGGGCTTTGTCCTATGATCTAGTCACCTTCCCAAGTCCTCACCACCAAATACCATCACATCAGAGATTAGTTTAACACATGGCTTTTGGGGGATAGAAACATTCAAGTAGGAGTCAGACAGGGCAAACTTTACAAATCACACCAATATTTAGCAACAATGACTATTTCTATTTATACAAGTCTATATCTGAGATTTAAACAATAATTTCAGTACAACCTGTAGAAATATATTTTT
This sequence comes from Saccopteryx leptura, assembly GCF_036850995.1. Classification (NCBI taxonomy): domain Eukaryota; kingdom Metazoa; phylum Chordata; class Mammalia; order Chiroptera; family Emballonuridae; genus Saccopteryx; species Saccopteryx leptura. The sequence continues at coordinate 54,280,876 of NC_089504.1, forward strand.
TTCTCTTACTCTTGAATGAATTGCCGTAGAAAGTTATCTAGTAAGAATAAACGTTTGAGATAATTTTCATATTAAATAAACAAAAAATGCCACTTGATTGATTTAAAAATTAATGACAAGTCTGTTCCATGTGTCCATGCCTCTGTTACTATTATATTTTGTTCACTAGATTCCATGTATAAGTGAGATCGTATGGTATTTGTTTTTCTCTGACTGGCTTATTTCATGTACCATAATAATTTTTAGGTACATCCATACTGTTGCAAAAAGTCAGATTTCTTTTTTATTTATGGTCTCAATGTATTTCATATGGCCACATAGATGTACTACAACTTTTTTATCCATTCATCTACCGATGGGTACTTGGGCTTTTTTCAGGTCTTGGCTATTATAAATAATGCTGCAGTGAACATAAGAGTATATATAAGTTTTTGAATTAGTGTTTTGGACTTTTTACCTGTCAGAGGGGGTGGGGGTGGAAAGCCTGGATGAAAGAAGGAGAAAGGATTAGCCAAAACACATATACACAAAGCACATACAATAGTCAACAGTGTGGTGATGGCCAGAGGGAAATGGGTATGGGATCTAGGTAGAGGTGGACAGAGGTGGAAAAAATGAGGACAGAAAGAGACAATGTTCAGGGCAGAGGACATATGATGTGGAGGGCAGATAGTGGTTTGTTAAGTCGTGTCCATGAAATCTGTATGATTTTGCTAACCAATGTCATCCTAATAAATTAAAAAAATAAAATAAAGTCAATGAATCATCAAAAATCATCCCCATCAGAAGAGCGTCTCTGAACTTGAGATTCAGAAGTAAAACAGATATATATATATAAATTTTTTTTAATTAAAAAAAACAAGTTGAGCCTGACCAGGCAGTGGCGCAATGGATGGAGCGTTGGACTGGGATGTGGAGGACCCAGGTTCAAGACCCCAAGGTCACCAGCTTGATCACGGCTCATCTGGTTTGAGCAAGGCTCACCAGCTTGGACCCAAGAATGCTGGCTTGAGCAAGGGGTTACTCTGTCTGCCAAAGGCCCACAGTCAAGGCACATATGAGAAAGCAATCAATGAACAACTAAGGTGTCGCAAGAAAAAACTGATGATTGATGCTTCTCATCTCTCTTCGTTTCTGTCTGTCTGTCCCTATCTGTCCCTCTCTATCTGTCCCTCTCTCTGTCTCTGTAAAAAAAATGTAAAAACAAATTAAAAAATAAAAATCAATGATCATATTTAAACAAGTAAACAAAAACATGACCAAACATAACCATAGTATAACTGTTCCCATGTATGATTTATACATATATACCTTAAAGAATCACCCTGGTCATCATTTAGAAAAATTCATGCCTTGATATAAATTTTTGAGAGAGCTTTATATTGAATATCTGTGAACGACAACAGTATCATCCACTTAATTATTTTATATTGGTGCCATGTGAGTTATATATGCAGCAGTAAAATTATGTCTTACCTGTTTCCAGATAAAACACTTGATTAAAGAAGTTGCTTCACTGGACAATAATATTCACTGAAAAGTGGAAATCATTGAGAGATAGAAAACATTTCTTAGGTCACCAAACTAGACCAATCTAGAAGATAGTTCTTCTACAATATGGATCATGAAATAAGGCTGAATAAGTTTATTGCCTCTCAAAGTATAGAATGAAGTAGCAATATAACATAAAAAAGTGATAGCAGATTGTTCTAGATTAAAAAAATAATAATAACCCAAACTAGTGGGCCATAAATTCCTTAAAGATAAGAAAAAAAATGTTGGAATAAGTTCCATTTGCTTTTTAATTTCATTACATCATTCTATTCATTTTCTTTAATAATGTAAATTATGTTATTTAAATAAAACAATACCCATTATGTTAAATGTATGCTTCCAACTTTTTTCTTGATCTTTCTTACTGAAAGGTGGAAAGTATCACCAAAAAAATATAGAAAAAAATTACTTTTGTACCAGCAATCATTACCTAACAGTAGATAAATCTTCTATCTAGATACACAATTTATTGGATGTACAGAAAAATGAAATAGGTTTACTCACAGATGTAATCATGAATATTGACACTGATCTATGGTGTGCACCTGGCATGATTTTCAAAGGCCTCTCCTTCTGGAATGACAAATCATAAGTTTGTCCTGTAATTTATAACAGGCCAATTACTTTGAGTACTGTCAGTGCCAGTAGCTCACATGTGATACACTGCACACATTGTACATTGACTATCAGCTTTCTGAGCACAAGGGTACTGTGAAACAGGCTTAGCAAATAAAGATGATTTTCATACTCCCTCCCTAACAGTCTTTAAGCCACAGCTGATGGTTAATTCTTATTTTCATCAAATAAATAAAATAATTAATTTTTTATTTTTATTTTTTTGACAAAGAGAGTCAGAGAAAGGGTCAGATCAGTACAGACAACGGGAAGGGAGAGAGATGAGAAGCATCAATTCTTTGCGGCAGTACCTTAGTTGTTCATTCATTGCTATCTCCTATGTGCCTTGACCAGGAGGTTAGAGCAGAGTGAGTGACCCCTTGCTAAAGCCAACAATCTTGGGCTCAAGCCAATTACTTTGGGCTTCAAGCCAGGAACCTTTGAGCTCAAACTAGCGACCATGGCATCAGGTCTATGATCCCACACTCACGCCTGCAAGCCTGCGCTCAAGATGGTGAGCCTGTGCTCAAGCCAAATGAGCCCTTGCTCAAACCGATGAGCCCATGCTCAAACAGGTGACCTCCAGGTTTTGAACCTGGGTCTTCCGTGTCCCAGTCCAATGCTCTATTCACTGCACCACTGCCTGGTCAGGTGATAATTAACTTTTTTTCACAAGAAATTCTACATCTGTATACTTGACTAAAGCTGAAGCTGAATATCCTTGTCTGATTATTCTGTTCATTAAGGTGAAGAAACGTGAAACAATCTGTATTGAGTCTGTCTTTTACCCCCACCCCAATTTTTGTTGATGGAAGAGTTGTAACTACCTGCTCTGACTTAAAAGAAATAAAGATGTTTTTCCTTCATCCCTCTGCTCCATAACAATTCATCTCTTTCGTTGCACATTGAAGTAGCAACTCTGACATTCTCTTGTTTTTGCATAGATACTTGAATGTAGACACAAGGATCATTTAAATTTCAATTCAGTTTTTAATTGCCCTTGGTCTACTTATCAACTGTGTGAATTTGAAAAAAGCAATCATTTTAAACTCTGATTTCTTCATCAATGAATTGGTAATTCTGGAGAATAAAGTTTTAGAAACTCGGCTATAAACCCAAACTTAAATGAGAGAAGTTTATATATAATAGAGGAATATTTGGAAATTAGCAAGGAAATAGGTATTATTAAATAAATGGAATTGGCATAATTGCCATTTAATTGGAAAAACATATGATTTACAATGGTAATAAATAGGAAAATAATGATAAGATAGATATTTTTGGAACAGAATAAATAGTCATTAAAAAATTGAAACTTGGTATTATAATTTTTATATATATATAAATGAATAGTCACTTAATAATTATCTAAGGAATAATCATTAAAAAATAAAAGACAGCAGAAAGATTAGTATAGAATTAAGAGATTACATGTATTTCTTTATATTGTTGCCTACTAATTGTAAGAAAATTAATTCCACTTTCACAGCAGTGAAATAACATTTGATCTAAATTAAGTATCTTATTATGAAACAGTTTTATTTCTAGAAGTTTTACATATATTCTGAATTCATATGAATGTGTTACTTCAAGAGAAATATTGAGATATACAGTGTACTAATGTCTTAGAAAAAAAATCCACATAGTGCAATAAATACTAAAAAGAGCTATATATATGAACAGTAGTATTTTTTATCTTTTTAGTCAGTAAGGTTTCAGCTCAAAAACTGAAAATGAACAACTTATTGTCTGTATTTTTTAAAATTTCATTGATCAAGGTGTAGTACTTATAAGATTAAAACCCAAATAATTGCTCAAATAATTTCAAAGAATAATTTGATAACTTAATAATAGTATGAATTAGATCACAGTCTTCCAACTCTATTTTGAATAAAATATGACCAGGCCTAAAAAGCTGGCTACCCTGAATTATTATTGATGAACAGTATAGCAGATAGCTGACATTTCATTTCCACAGTGAAGCTAATAACCTTCTCCATCCCATAGCCTATCCATCTTTCATAAGACCAAATCAAACCCATTGCTGCAAATAACTACTGTCATAACATTTGCATGTCAAGAATTATTCAAGGTGGACTAAATTCCACAGTTCATACTAAATTCATTGAACACTATTTATCATCTGTTTTAAGTTCTAATTTAAGTAGCTGTTTGCTAGAGGGGGAAAAAAAGATTGTAAAATATGTCATTTCAAGAGATAAAGCCTACTAGTAAACCTCGAAGACACTGTATATGTGCATCATTGGAAAAATGCATAGTAGATGTGACTGCTATTTGTGAAGTATTCCAAATTCTGTATCTAATCATATGTTTTCTATTACCAGCCTCATGAGCCAATAGTCTTTTTCATTTATTTTGTGGCAGTTTCAGACATGCACACTTTATCATAGCTCACAAAATCCTAACAGTGAGAGACAATTTAGAAATTATCTACATTAAGTAGAATAGTACAGGTAATGCTGTAGTAACAGGCAGAAGAACCCCATTGCTTAACACAGTAAAAGTTAATCGCTCACAGAAACACTGGATAATTCCCCATCACATCTGCCCCTCATACGATGGTTGAGCATTTTGGGTGCCTTCAACCTTGGGACATTGCTACCTCAATATGTGCTTCTGCAATCCCTATGTAAAGGAAGAATAGCATAGGTCAAAACCAATCCATATCACTTTAGCTCTCATGTAGTTACTCCAAAAAGTTATAGATAGGGCCACTCAACATCAGGAGGACATAAGTGTATTTTAGAATAGGGCAATAGGCAGAAATATTAGCAAACACTAGGAATGTTTACCACATTATCTAATCCAACATTCATTTTCTGGTCACAAGATTGTTAAGTAACAGAAATGGAATCCTCACATCGTTCACTTTTAATTTCATCAGATAAAAAATCATGAAAATTATGGCTCTTAACCTGATTTGTTAGTGGTAGACAATATTTTTACTCTTTTTTTTTCTTTTTCTTTTTTATTTTTTGCACTTTTCCGAAGCCAGAAACGGGGAGGCAGTCAGGCTCCCGCATGCGCCAGACCGGGATCCACCTGGCACGCCCACCAGGGGGCGATGCTCTGCCCATCTGGGGCATCGCTGGAGCCACTCCAGCGCCTAAGGCAGAGGCCACAGAGCCATCCCCAGTGCCTGGGCCAACTTTGCTCCAATGGAGCCTTGGCTGTGGGAGGGGAAGAGAGAGACAGAGAGGAAGGAGGGGGGGAGGGGTGAAGAAGCAGATGGGCACTTCTCCTGTGTGCCCTGGCGGAGAATCGAACCCGGGACTCCTTCACGCCAGGCCGACGCTCTACCACTAAGCCAAACGGCTGGGCCTTTACTCTTTCTCTTTTTTGATTGAGGATCTAAAGTAGGAATCCAAAATGAATATTTCTAAATTGGGTATACCTCACAGAAAACCAATACTGCCATAAGTGGCTGGAACTAAAATTTGGCTCATAAATTCTACTCTCTTACAATGTGAAAAGTTAAAGAACTAAGAGGTTAAAAATTAAGTTTACTATTTGAAAGAAACTACTATCGTATCTGTAGAAACAAAGAAAGTCATACAAGCAGCTGTTTATTCACTTGTAGTTTGGCCAATTTACCAGTGTTCATTAACTTTTGTTCTGAAAATCAAAACATACACACACACACACACACACAAAAAAAAAAAAAATCAGTGACGTCACGGAAATGGCACCGTGAGCAGCGCGTCCGACAGATCTCCCCAAAATCACAACAAATTTATCAACTAGAAACAGGAAAATGTATCCTTGGAGCATTCCGGAGTTCCACACAAACTGAAAGCGAAAGGACTGTTATCATTTGAATCTGAGAGACGAGGGTGTGGAGGAAGCTACCGCAGGGACATTCATTCAAGCCGCGAGGAAGTGCGCCTGTGGTGAGTCAGCCCACACTCGGGAGCCGCGAGCAGCAGCCGTGAGCAGCAGCCACGAGCAGCCGCAGGCGCGTGCCCGGTTCGGTTGCAGAGCGAGCACCGCCCACACTCCAGAGCGGCGAGCAGCCGCTGGCGAGCCCGGTCCGGTTGCAGAGCGAGCACCGCTAACGTTCCCAGCGGCCCGCGCACTGCGAGTGAGAGTCGCCAGCCACCAGTGCTCGGAGCACCCCATTCGCGCGTGTACCCTGGGCATTCCACGCGCCCAGTGCGCCCTGCTGACCCGCACACCCAGGGTGCCCCATCATCCTGCGCCCGGTGCGCCCCAGCCGCCAGCAGCGGGGGGAGCGGGAGAGGCCCCAGGGCGGTATTCCCTACTTGGGAGATTCTCTCCGTGGGCGGGGCACCTCACCCAGCCATTCAAGCTAACAATCAAGCGTTGGGGGAGGGGCGCGCGCAGGCAGCCTGAAATACCTTCGGGAGCACAGCTGCGACCCAATCACTGAAATTAGCTTAACCCGTGAAATATGCGCACCCTCGGTTCTAATTGATAAGATCTCTCTCAGTTCAGCAACCCAAGACAAGAGGCGTGATATTTTTCAGTGCCTCTCGCTAAAGGGGCGGGGGCAACTTCTGATTGATAGAGCCTCCATATTCAGGGATAAACGCTAACAAGAAGGACTTGGCAGATAATAAGATCTATACTACACTAGTCGCAAGCAGAGACTAGTGCCTCTTCTTCCCAGCCGAAACAGGCTACAAAGTGTGGAAATCCTGGGTTGAGAGGTCCAACTGAATGCTAGGCGCTGAACAGTCACCTTGACAACAATTGACTCCCACCCCCGCCTGATTACACTGGAGGCCCTGACTGCCAGAGCCTTTCCCAAAGCCTTGCACTGAGTGGGGATAGAGTGGGGATTTCCCAGCTCTTTGAGCCTCTTACTCCCCAGGCAGAAGCAGTTGCAGCCTTATAGCTGGATCACCAGGCTGCTAATTCAGGAAGGGGGGACTAGGAGAGAGAATCCAGGAAAGCAAACTCTCTCATCGTTGGACCCTGCAAACGCCAACAAGCCTTGACTACCAGCAAGACTAAAGCCAATTATATGACATTGCCATAGAATCCCATCAACTGCAAATCCCTACCTAAGTGTGACACAGGGGCAGAGCCTGGGGTAGAGTCACCGACCAGGAAGAGGGAGAGAAAAGAAAAAGGAAGAAGTTAACATCTCAAAATCAAGAAAAATCCACAGACTTTACAACTTGTTCCACTAATTTTTTTGTTGTTGTTGTTGTTTGTTTCTTTTATCTTATTGCCTTTATTTCCTCCACCTCGGTCCTTCTATTCTCTGCCCATCTTATGCTTCCCTTTTCTTGAACTACACTACCCATAAGTGTTACATTTTATTTCTCTTCTTCATCCTCACCCTCCTTTAAGGTTATACTCCAAAACACTTAACTCTCACTCTCTCCTCTTTTGTTCTATTTTGTTTTGCTTTATCTTGTTTTTTTCTCTTCCTTTTTTATTTCTTCCTTCGTTTTTCTCTTTTTCTTATTTTTTCCTTTCTATTCGTTTTTTTCTTTTCTCGTTTTACTTTCATCCCATTTAATCCTCAATCACGAACAAATTAGTTAATTTGGGACTCAAGGCTTTTTTTGGCTTTATTTTTCTTTTTCGCTTTTGTTTTTGTTTTTTTCTTGTTTGTTTATTTTTGTGGCATTTTGGGTCCTCCCAACCCAAGGTCTCCATTGTATTTAGTCTTCGCTCCACTTAATACAACAGATTTTTACTTATTATTTTTTTTTTCTTCTTTATTATTCCTTTTTTTGTCCTTTTTTCTGGTTCCCTCTTATCCCGCTCATTATATCTCTTAGTTGACCATCACTCACAAGCAAATCATCTTATGCTTGTATAAGATTTTCTTCCGTTTCTTTTTTTTTTTTTTTTTTTTTTTTTTGCATTTAGTAGGTCCCTACTCCCCTTTTTTTGCCCCTTGAACTCTTTACCCCAAATCAGGCCCTCCATTATAGGCACGATATTTCCCTGAGGAGGGGAGAGGAGGGAAAGAGAAGAAAGAAAAAAAGGGGGAAATAATAAATTATTACTGTTTTTTTTTGTGGGGTGTTTTACCTTTTTTTTTTTTTTTTTTTTTTTTTTTTTTTACTTTTTACTCTTTATTAATTCTAATTAGTGCTATCAACAAGACCACCCTCAGATGCCAATAAGAAAGAGGAAATCGAATATTATGGATACAAAAGAAAAAGAGGTAACACAAATAGATGTGGAAAAATCTATGGAGAAAAGACTTAACATATTGGAAGCCTTGGAGCTAAATGACAGAGAATTTAAAATAGAAATCTTAAAAATACTCAGAGATATACAAGAAAACACAGAAAGGCAATATAGGGAGATCAGAAAACAACTCAATGAACACAAAGAATATATTACCAAGGAAATTGAAACTATAAAAACAAATCAAACAGAAATGAAAAACTCAATTCACGAGCTGAAAAAGGAGGTAACAAGCTTAGCTAGTAGAACAGCCCAGATTGAAGATAGGATTAGTGAAATAGAAGACAAACAACTTGAGGCACAACAGAGAGAAGAAGAAAGAGACTCAAAAATAATAAAAAACGAGAAAGCCCTACAGGAATTGTCTGACTCCATCAGAAAGAATAACATAAGAATAATAGGTATATCAGAGGGAGAAGAGAAAGAAAATGGAATGGAGAATATACTCAAACAAATAATAGACGAGAACTTCCCAAGCCTGTGGAAAGAACTAAAGCCTCAAATTCAAGAAGCAAACAGAACACCGAGTTTTCTTAACCCCAACACACCCACTCCAAGGCACATCATAATAAAGATGACACAAACCAATGACAAAGAAAAAATTCTCAAGGCAGCCAGGGAAAAGAAGAGTACAACATATAAAGGAAGGCCTATTAGATTATCATCAGATTTCTCAGCAGAAACTCTACAAGCTAGAAGAGAGTGGACCCCAATATTTAAAGCCCTGAAAGAGAGGAACTTTCAGCCACGAATACTATACCCATCAAAGCTATCCTTCAAGTATGAAGGAGATATAAAAACATTCACAAATTCAGAAAAGATGAGAGAATTTATCAACAGAAAGCCCCCACTCCAGGAAATACTAAAGGGGGTTTTCCAACCAGATTCAAAGAACAAAAGAAAACAACACCACAAGTAACAGCTCCACCAAGAACACAATAAAACCAAACTTAAACTGTGACAACAAAGGAAAAAAAGGGGGGAGAGGATGGAGATTAACAGTAGCAAAGGACGATGAAGTGCAGAAATACTTATAAGATAGGGTACTACAATGAATATGGTAGGTACCCTTTTCATTACTTAATGGTAACCACCCTAGAAAAAACCACCACAAAAACACTTGACTTAAAAAAGGTAGCAACAGAGGAAAGAAGTATGGAACACAAACAAACAAAAACAAATGATAGAAAAACAAAAGAGAAGAATCAAACAAGATACAAAACTAACAGAAAGCAATTTATAAAATGGCAGTAGGGAACCCACAAGTGTCAATAATTACACTAAATGTAAATGGATTAAACTTACCAATAAAAAGACACAGAGTAGCAGAATGGATTAAAAAAGAAAATCCAACTATATGCTGCCTACAAGAAACACATCTAAGCAACAAGGATAAAAACAAATTCAAAGTGAAAGGCTGGAAAACAATACTCCAAGCAAACAACACCCAAAAAAAAGCAGGTGTAGCAATACTCATATCTGATAATGCTGACTACAAGACAGAAAAAGTACTCAGAGACAAAAATGGTCATTTCATAATGATTAAGGGGACACTGAATCAAGAAGACATAACAATCCTTAATATATATGCACCAAACCAAGGAGCACCAAAATATATAAGACAGCTACTTATTGACCTTAAAACAAAAACTAACAAAAATACAATCATACTTGGAGACCTCAATACTCCGCTGACAGCTCTAGATCGGTCATCCAAACAGAGAATCAATAAAGAGATAGTGGCCTTAAACGAAATACTAGAACACCTGGATATGATAGACATCTACAGGACACTTCATCCCAAAGCGACAGAGTATACATTTTTCTCTAGTGTACATGGAACATTCTCAAGAATGACCATATGTTGGGCCACAAAGACAATATCAGCAAATTTAGAAAAATTGAAATTGTACCAAGCATATTTTCTGATCATAAAGCCTTGAAACTAGAATTCAACTGCAAAAAAGAGGGGGAAAAACCCACAAAAATGTGGAAACTAAACAACATACTTCTAAAAAATGAATGGGTCAAAGAAGAAATAAGCGCAGAGATCAAAACATATATACAGACAAATGAAAATGAAAATACGACATATCAGAATCTCTGGGATGCAGCAAAAGCAGTAATAAGAGGAAAGTTCATATCACTTCAGGCCTATGTGAACAAACAAGAGAGAGCCGAAGTAAACCACTTAACTTCACACCTTAAGGAACTAGAAAAAGAAGAACAAAGACAACCCAAAACCAGCCGAAGAAAGGAGATAATAAAAATCAGAGCAGAAATAAATGAAATAGAGAACAGAAAAACTATAGAAAAAATCAATAAAACAAGGAGCTGGTTCTTTGAAAAGATCAACAAAATTGACAAACCCTTCGCAAGACTCACCAAGGAAAAAAGGCACAGGACTCAAATAAATAAAATCCAAAATGAAAGAGGAGAGATCACCACAGACATCATAGATACAAAGAATTATTGTAGAATACTATGAAAAATTATATGCCACCAAATACAACAATCTAGAAGAAATGGATAAATTCCTAGAACAATACAACCTTCCTAGACTGAGTCATGAAGAAGCAGAAAGCCTAAACAGACCAATCAGCAGGGAGGAAATAGAAAAAACTATTAAAAACCTCCCCAAAAATAAAAGTCCAGGCCCAGACGGTTATACTAGTGAATTCTATCAAACATTCAAAGAAGACTTGGTTCCTATTCTACTCAAAGTCTTCCAAAAAATTGAAGAAGAAGCAATACTCCCAAACACATTTTATGAGGCCAACATAACCCTCATACCAAAACCTGGCAAGGATGGCACAAAGAAAGAAAACTACAGACCAATATCTCTAATGAATACAGATGCTAAAAGTCTAAACAAAATACTGGCAAACCGAATACAACAACATATTAAAAAAATAATACATCATGATCAAGTGGGATTCATCCCAGAATCTCAAGGATGGTTCAACATACGCAAAACGGTTAACGTAATACACCATATCAACAAAACAAAGAACAAAAACCACATGATCTTATCAATAGATGCAGAAAAGGCTTTTGATAAAATACAACACAATTTTATGTTTAAGACTCTCAACAAAATGGGTATAGAAGGAAAATATCTCAACATGATAAAGGCCATATATGATAAACCATCAGCCAACATCATTTTAAACGGCATAAAACTGAGGACTTTCTACCTTAAATCAGGAACAAGACAGGGTTGTCCACTCTCTCCACTCTTATTTAACATGGTGCTAGAAGTTCTGGCCAGAGCAATCAGACAAGACAAAGAAATAAAAGGCATCCATATCGGAAAAGAAGAAGTAAAGGTATCACTTTTTGCAGATGATATGATCCTATACATCGAAAACCCGAAGGACTCCACAAAGAGATTATTATAAACAATAAACCAATACAGTAAGGTCGCAGGATACAAAATTAACATACAGAAGTCCATAGCCTTTCTCTATGCCAACAATGAAATATTAGAAAACGAACTCAAAAAAATAATCCCCTTCACGATTGCAACAAAAAAAATAAAATACCTAGGAATAAACATAACAAAGAATGTAAAGGACCTATATAATGAAAATTACAAAGCATTGTTAAGGGAAATCGAAAAGATACAATGAGATGGAAAAATATTCCTTGTTCTTGGATAGGAAGAATAAATATAATCAAAATGGCCATATTACCCAAAGCAATATACAAATTTAATGCAATTCCCATCAAAATCCCTATGAGATTTTTTAAAGAAATGGAACAAAAAATCATCAGATTTATATGGAACTATAAAAAACCCCGAATAGCCAAAACAATCCTAAGGAAAAAGAATGAAGCTGGGGGCATTACAATACCTGACTTTATATTATAGGGCCACGATAATCAAAACAGCATGGTATTGGCAGAAAAATAGACACTCAGACCAATGGAACAGAATAGAAAGCCCAGAAATAAAACCACATATATATGGTCAAATAATCTTTGATAAAGGGGCCAACAACACACAATGGAGAAAAGAAAGCCTCTTCAACAAATGGTGTTGGGAAAACTGGAAAGCCACATGCAAAAGAATGAAACTCGACTACAGCCTGTCCCCGTGTACTAAAATTAATTCAAAATGGATCAAAGACCTAAATATAAGACCTGAAACAATAAAGTACATAGAAGAAGACATAGGTATTAAACTCATGGACCTGGGTTTTAAAGAACATTTTATGAACTTGACTCCAATGGCAAGAGAAGTGAAGGCAAAGATAAATGAATGGGACTACATCAGAATAAAAAGTTTTTGCTCAGCAAGAGAAACTGATATCAAAATAAACAGACAGCCAACTAAATGGGAAATGATATTTTCAAACAACAGCTCAGATAAGGGCCTAATATCCAAAATTTACAAAGAACTCATAAAACTCAACAACAAACAAACAAACAATCCAATAAAAAAATGGGAAGAGGACATGAATAGACACTTCTCCCAGGAAGAGATACAAATGGCCAACAGATATATGAAAAGATGCTCAGCTTCATTAGTTATTAGGGAAATGCAAATCAAAACTACAATGAGATACCACCTCACCCCTGTTAGATTAGCTATTATCAACAAGACGGGTAATAGCAAATGTTGGAGAGGCTGTGGAGAAAAAGGAACCCTCATTCACTGTTGGTGGGACTGTAAAGTAGTACAACCATTATGGAGGAAAGTATGGTGGTTCCTCAAAAAACTGCAAATAGAACTACCTTATGACCCAGCAATCCCTCTACTGGGTATATACCCCAAAACCTCAGAAACATTGATACGTGAAGACACATGTAGCCCCATGTTCATTGCAGCACTGTTCACAGTGGCCAAGACATGGAAACAACCAAAAAGCCCTTCAATAGAAGACTGGATAAAGAAGATGTGGCACATATACACTATGGAATACTACTCAGCCATAAGAAATGATGACATCAGATCATTTACAGCAAAATGGTGGGATCTTGATAACATTATAAGGAGTGAAATAAGTAAATCAGAAAAAAACAAGAACTACATGATTCCAAACATTGGTGGAACATAAAAATGAGACTAAGAGACATGGACAAGAGTGTGGTGGTTACCAGGGGTGGGGGGAGGGAGGACAGGGGGAGAATTAGGGGGAGGGGGAGGGGCACAGAGAACTAGATAGAGGATGGCGAAGGACAATCTGACTTTTGGCGAGGGGTATGCAACATAATCTAATGACAAAATAACCTAGACATGTTTTCTTTGAATATATGTACCCTGATTTATTAATGTCATCCCATTACCATTAATAAAAATTCATTTAAAAAAAAAATCATAAATTGTGAATTCCAAGAAGCTATTTGTTTCTTGGGAATAAGGTCTTTCATTCCCAAAGTCAGTTTTGAAATCCCAAAATTATTTTAGAATAGTGGCAATAAGTATGCTTATAATGGCACCTCTACAATCATAAAAAATGTATAAAGGCATTTGGAAAACAATTGTAGTTCACAGGTATTATTGGAATGTTCTTATTGATAAAATACCACTTTCCTATCATAGTCTCAGGTTCTCATATTTTGTATAAATTTGATGAGCCTAAAATCATATTGTAGGTAGTAGGAAAGGTACGGAAATAAATAAGCTGTAACACCAAATTTTAGATAAAATCTAGATACATTATTTTGTAACTCATGTTTAAAATTAGAAAAACTACATGTCTGCTTAATTCTTACCTAAGCATTTTGTTCTTTTATGTTAGCCAGAATAATAGGCATTTTTCTCCCTCTAAAATGTGAAGATAACCATTAGCTAAAAATTGAATTCAGGAATTACAAATTGTCAGCCAACACTGCATTTAATTCTTTGTGTAGTAAAAGGAATTGCTATTTGACTCTAGGACATATCTCTTTCTTGTTCTTGGCCACCCAAAGAAGAACAAAGTAGCTAAGACAGAAAAATAGGAAAATAATTCAATGTTCTGCATGATGATGCAAAGATACAACTTTTTTGTGAAAGTGGCAGCCTTGTAAATTATGTAGGCTATTAGAAATATACTATTTCTCTTCCTTCTTGTGGGTTTAGTAGAATATAATGTCTCTGATAATAAGTGTCATTTGGGAAATGTGTTTCAGTGTAAGATTCAGCAGTTATCTTGTACAAACCTGAGGAATAAATACACATGTCTGAAACTCATGCTGGTGGTGAAAACTCTAAGTGGAGTTGACTTGTGGTGTCCACAACTACCCTAGACTGTTTTGTGACATGTGCTTATGTTCCCAGACTATCTCCAGAGTGCAGAGCACTATTGACTGAATGCTCCAACTTAAAGAAATGTCCTATACACTATTGACAGGTATGCAACGAAGCTGGGTAGCTTACTAAAGGAAGAACAATTCTTGAGGTTAAAGGGTAAAATTTCCAAAAAGGCTGAAAATAATAACAACCATAAATTTCAAGTCAATACACTGAAGAAGAGGATGTTTTAGTTGTTTATTGTTGTCATGTCATTTTTATTAAATACACACCTGAACACAGGAGAGTAAAGTTACAATGTGCAATATGCCTGTTAGTGAACATTTCTATGGAATTATGAGTCACCTTTCTCTTAAATTGTTAAGGAAGTCTTATTTAGGAAAGAGTTTATAGTTTCTTTGTATATATTGTTTGTTTGTTGAAGTTTGGATATTATTTAAACTCAAACTGCTTTAGTCATATTTTTACAGAGAAAAAGTAAGAAAAGTGTTAAAGGAAAATTGCACTGAACTGGTTAAATAGGCAGGGAAGACTTTATTCAAGATTATTGCAACAAGGGGAGAAAGACTGGAAAGAGCTTGACCTGTGTGTGGTAGCACAGTGGATAAAGCATCCAACTAGCCTAGAACATTGAGGTCGCTGTTTTGAATCCCAAGGCTGTCCTGATCAAGGCACATATGGGAGTTGATGCTTCCTTCTCCTCCCTCCTTCTCTTGTTCTCTTTCTTCCTCTCTCTCTCCTCCCTCTCTAAAAATGACTAAATAAAATTAATAAAAATAATGTAATGGGAAGAGAGATTAAATTGAAACAAGGCAAGGGAGTTGTGAAGCACTGGGGTGAGCTAGTATGAAAGTGCTGGAGGACATTAACTGGGAGGTGTAGCAATGAGACCAGGCAGTCAGTGTTTGGTGATAGGGGCTTGTTTAAATTAGAGTCCTATCCTCCCACAAGGGGGCTGTTCCTTGGTTACATTTCAAAGAAATGACTTCCAGATCCTTGAAAAAAAAAACAAAAAAACACATTCCCAGATTATAGAGTATTTACACCTTAAAGAAGCAGAAAAAGAATTTACAATTGCAAGATTTTATTTAAAGTAAATGCTCAAAGAAAAGGGAGATCAGATGTCTAGCAGCAAGAAGTCTTTCCAAGAGTTGCAGGAATTAACTAGCAGCAAGGTGAGCGAGTCATGGTGAAGCTGAAGGCAGTGAGAAAGCACCAGAAGATTAGGAAGTAATATTTCATGAGTATCCCAGAAGAATCATAAAATAACATTCTCTTCTTTCTGAATATTTCCTAAAAGAAAAGACTCTTGGAAAGGAAATGGCAGACCAAATATGTCTCTTTTTCTGAATACGGAAATAACAGTTGTGTACCACATAGAAGACACATCTGTTTCAACAGATGTTATTTACATTTTCATTTTGTTGTAATGTTATAATGTTCTTTACATTTATTGATGTGTAACAATAATAAAGAGTAGACAGACTTTTGGTTGCTTATATTTTTCTATTGAAATTATCTGCAGACATACATCCCTTATTCAGGGCACGAGATATAGAATGCCCTATACTTATTTCCTCCTTAAGAAAGAATGCAGGCATTCACTCAAGAAATAGTTATTGAGGGTCTAATAGCTGTTGATCCCTCTGTTGAGCAGAGGATGAAAGAATGACCATGACAAACTCCTCAAAGCTAACTGTGTGAAAGAGATTACAGAAGAGTTAAAAGGTGGTTTCAGTACAGCGTGGTAAGAACTGTGATGAGTGCTCTGGTAATACACAAGAATAAGATGGAAAGCATACTGAAAGAAATAATATTTCTTTTCAGACACAAAAAAATGAATAGGAGGTTGGTTGTCAGATGAGATGACATACGTTCTCCAAAATCCATACACATCAAAAAAAAAAAAAAAAAAAAAAAAACAAAGAAGGAAAGAGAGTAAATAAAAAAAAACCCACAACCAATGTCTATAGCATAAATAAGAGACTGAGAATAACACAGATGCTATTTACATATAGTTGGGAGAAAGTATGCAAAGCAAGTAGACCCAGATTTGGATTTTATATCTGAGCAGAGAGAGACAGAGGTAGCCCAGGCACAGAAAAGAGTATCAGAATAAAAGCAGGAGTGGAACACAAACAAGATTATCTTCAGAAAATAATTCCTCCTCACTCCCTATTTGGAAATACTGCATGAAAATATATCTGAGATCTGGGCAGTAGGGAGAAAGGGAATGAATACGTGCATAGCCTGACTGGCCATCTTGAGAAAGGTACCTCTTCTGGAAGGGAAAGAAGTAACTTAGAAAGGGAGAATAGGCCTAAAAAGTTTACTGGTGGCCCTGGCCGGTTGGCTCAGCAGTAGAGCATTGGCCCAGCGTGTGGAAGTCCCGGGTTTGATTCCCCGTCAAGGCACACAAGAAAAGCACCCATCTGCTTCTCCATCCTTTCCCCTCTCTTTCCTCTCTATCTCTCTCTTCCTCCCACAGCCAAGGCTCCATTGGAGCAAAGTTGGCCCAGGCACTGAGGATGGCTCCATGGCCTATGCCTCAGGTGCTAGAATGGCTCAACTACAACAGAGTAATGCCCCAGATGGACAGAGCATCACCGCCTGGTGGGTATGCCGGGTGGATCCTGCCTGGGGGCATACAGGAGTCTGTCTGACTACTTCCCTACTTCTAACTTCAGAAAAAATTTTTAAGAAATGTTTACTGGTGATCAAAGGAAGGAACTAGATCTGAAAAGTTAAGGGTAATATATAAGCAAGAGGGCATCACAGAATTCAAAGTTATAGCAATACCCCACCCTCCCCCAAAACATTAGTCTTTATTTTTACAAGCCACCATACTCACTGTTCCAACAGTGGTGCTCTTAAGCTAAGCTTGCAACCCAAATCCAACCCCTGCCAATCCAACAAATTGCTGTTATTGCTGGTCAAAAAAAAAAAGTTTTAAACATTTAAAATGAACAGAAAAGTTAGTAAATGCTATTTATCTTCTTGTTTCAAGGTACTCCAATCCTTGTGTAAATCTATCTCAGGGACACAGACAAAGGATTCAAGGATAAAATGCTATGTCTACCAACTTTTTAACTCACTAGCTATTATAACATGTTGATGAAAACTATAGTTGATTGCTCTTGGCGTATTATTTTTAATTCCCCAAAGTGAAATCTCCAAGCCCAGTTGGTTTCGCTGAAGAGTTCTATCCAAATATTAATGAAGAATTAACACCAGTTCTACACAATTTGTCCTAGAAAACAGGAAAAAGGGGGAAGATTCCCTTATTCCTTTTATAAAGGCAGTATTATTCAGTTTTCAAAACCAAAGACCATTTTGTACATAGTACAAAAATGAAACTATAGAGGCATATCTGCCAAAAATATAAATGGGAAAATCCTTAACAAAATATTAGCAAATAGAATTCATCAATATATAAAATGAATTATTCATCATGACCAAGTGAATAATCATGAATTATTCATCATGACCTGTTTATTATTCTAAACAGGCAAGGCTGGTTCAATATTTCAAAATCAATCATTCTTATTCACCTTATTAACAGAATCTAAAAGAATAATTACATGATCATATCAATTGATACAGAAAAAATGGACAACATTCTACACGCTTACATGATAAAAACTCAGAAAAAAATAGATACAGAGGGGCATTTCTCAAATTGATAAAGACCAATGTGCAAAAACCTACAGATAACATTACACTTAATGAAGAAAGACTAAAGGTACCCTCCTCAAGGTTAGAAACAAAGTAAAAAATTTATACTGTCATCATTCAGAGTGCTAAAAGCTTTGTACAATGAAATGAGATAACAAAAGGAAATAAAAGATATACAAATCTGAAAGGAATATCTAAATAATTAAATGGTCCCTATTTGCACACAATATGACTATTTACAGAGATAACCACAAGGAAAATAAAAACACACCCAAAAATATTAAGTAAATTCATCAAGATCATAAGGTACAAGAAAAACATAAAAATCAATTGTATTTATGTACAGTACAATTCCACTTATAATATTAAAAATAAAATAAATTTAAATCTAACAAAACACAAAGAGGACTTATATGCTCAAAATATGCAATGCTGATGAACAATCTGAAGAAAATCAAATAAATGGACAGGCATTCTATTCATGGTTTAGAAGTCTCAACATAGTAAAGATGTCAGTTCTTCTCAAGTTAATATGTAGATTTAATATCATTCCTTCTAAAATCTCAGAAAGATTTCTCTCTACAAAAAAAAACAGTAATATTGTCTGACTGGGGGTGGCACAGTGAATAGATTGTTGAGCTGGGACACTGAGGTCTTAGATTCAAAACACTGAGGTTGCCAGCTTGGGCGCAGGGTCACTGGCTTGAGCAGTGTATGATGAACATAATCCCAAAGTCTCTGGTTTGAGCTCAGGGGTCACTGGTTTAAAGCCCAAAGTCACTGGAGTAACCCTGGGGTCATTGGCTCAGCTTGAGACCCATGGGTAAGTTACATATGAGAAGCAATTAGTGAAAAACTAAGGTGATGCAACTATAAGTTGATGCTTCTCATTTCTTTCTCTACCCTCTCTCTCTCTACCCCTTCCTGTCTGTCTGCCTGCCTCTCTCTCTATCAAAACAAAGTACTGCCTGACCAGGCGGTGGCGCAGTGGATAAAGCGTCGGACTGGGATGCTGAGGACCCAGGTTCGAGACCCCAAGGTCGCCAGCTTGAGCACGGGCTCATCTGGTTTGAGCAAGAGCCCACGAGCTTGAACCCAAGGTCGCTGGCTCCAGCAAGGGGTTGCTCCGTCTGCTGGAGGCCCATGGTCAAGGCACATATGAGAAAGTAATCAATGAACAACTAAGGTGTCGCAATGCGCAATGAAAAACTAATGATTGATGCTTCTCATCTCTCTCCGTTTCTGTCAGTCTGTCCCTGTCTATCCCTCTCTCTGACTCACTCTCTGTCTCTGTAAAAAAACAAAAACAAAAACAAAAACAAAGTACTATTCTAAAATTTATATAGAATTTCAAAGGAACTGGAATGCCAAAACAACTTTGAAAAGAATAAAGTTGAAGCAATCAGGCTTCCTACTTTCATAATTTCAGTATTTTTTATTTAGTTACAACAACAAAGGTTATATAATATTGGTGGAAGAATGGAACAACAGAACAATGGGACAGAATAAAAACCCATAAATAAAAACACACAAATATGCTCAGTTAGAGAATTTTTCCCCCATTTCTTAAATGAGAAAATATAAATTGAAAGTAGGGGTTTTACTTGCAGGTGGGATTAAATTATACTTGGTACTTACATGACAATGGACCACAGTGGGAAATAAATTGGGTTCTCTTATCATAGATAAAAGATCTAGTTACAGAAATGAACACACAAAAATTTGAATACAGAATCTTTGATTTGAATAATATTTCAGTCAAGAAACAAATACATTTCCTGTTGACCTAAAGTTACTTGCTAGTTTATTTATTTTAGGAATAGACAAAATGGACTAATTACTCACAATATACAAAACTACCAAAATTCACCCAAGATGAAATAAATCATTTCAATAACCCCACTATTAAAAAAATTGAATGCATAATTTTAACCTTTCCAAGAACTTAAATGTTTTTATTTATTGTTTTACTTTACATTGTGTAAAGCTTTTAGCACTCTGAATGATGACAGCATAAATTTTTTACTTTGTTTCTAACCTCGAGGAAGAGTACCTTTAGTCTTTCTTCATTAAAGTGTAATGTTATCTGTAAGTTTTTGCACATTGGTCTTTATTTAAGGTAAGCTGCTATACTTACCTTAGCACTTATTTCACGTTCTACATAACAAGTATCATAATTTGTAATTATGCTTTTATTAGTGTATTAGTAAAGTCTCCCTTCTGCAAGAATGCAAACACCATAAGAACATAAAAGAAAACTACTATATTTTATTTAATACCATATAATCAGCAAGTAGAACCACATAAAACAAAGGGCAGATGAGAGACAGTGAAAAGTCAAAACATGTAATGCAAATGTTTGGCCTTTTCTACAGTATTACTCTTACTGAAACCTGTAAATAACCCACAGCAATATTTCCTCTTTATTATTTATGCTTAATTTCTCATTTGCCAAGTGATTCTTTTCTATCTTCTCTCTTTTCACTGAACTTTGAAGAGGCCATAAAGAAGGACTAAAGGAATCAGCCTTCTGTATTAAGCATTAGTGGTGCTGGCGCTACTCCACCAGTTTGTAGGGGGCATTACATGCATCTCTTCCCAGCTCCTCCACCAGTGACATCACATTAGTAGCTTCTAATGGGCTGTGGTGGGAATATTTATTCTGCAGAAATTGCTAAACTGCATAAATCAAGACTTTTCCTCACTAAAAGAAAGTGTTAAACATTTACCAACACACTACTAAAGCTTCTGACATATGGTAAAAAAAAAAAATTAAATAAAAATTATTACATAAAACAGATATGAAAGAAAAGGCAGAATGGGTTGGGGAAAAGTGGAAACAAATCACTAATAGTTATTGAGCATCTCATATTTTTTAACTTAAACCGCCAATAACTCTTACATTTAAATATTTCTAAATAGAAATTGGGACTCTAAAGCTCAAAATGGGTTATGTTTTAAAAAGATTATGGATCTAAGATTTAAAGTCAAGTCTTGCTTCCAAGCCTTTGATTTTTCTATATAGTGTTGTACTTTTTAAAGAATAACTCTTTCCTATTTGAAAATATTTAAGGATACAAGCCTCTAAATTCATTTTTTCTTAAAAATAGATTTAGAAGTA
Organism: Saccopteryx leptura; assembly: GCF_036850995.1. Taxonomy (NCBI): domain Eukaryota; kingdom Metazoa; phylum Chordata; class Mammalia; order Chiroptera; family Emballonuridae; genus Saccopteryx; species Saccopteryx leptura. Next base: position 54,302,277 of record NC_089504.1, read on the forward strand.
TTAAAGAAAACAATATTGATAAAGTTAACACTTACAAAGGTCAAATTTATGCTTTTTTGTTGTTATTCATCATAATTTTTATTGAATTTATTAGGGTGATATTGGTTTACAAAACCATACAGCATTCAAGTGTACAACTCAATAAATATTATCTGTACACAGCGTCGTGCACCCATTGCCCCAAGCAAAGTCTCTATGTCTCCATTTGGCCCCCTTTGTCCATCTCCACCTCCCCCACCCCTCTTTCCCTCTGACTATCACCACACTGTTGTCTGTGTTTATGTGTTTTATATCCACACACAGACACACACAAACACACACATATATACACACATAATTTTTTTTTGCTAAGCCCTTAACTTTTTTCATCCAGATCCCCAACTCTCATCTCCTCTGATGGCTGTTACTCTGTTCCAGGTATCTGAGCTTCTGTTCTATTTTGTTCATCAGTTTATTTTGTTTATTAGATTCCATATATAAGAGAGATCATATAGTATTTGTCTTTTTCTGACTGGCTTCTTTCACTTAGCATAATAATCTCCAAGTCTATCCATGCTGTCACAAAGAGTAAGATTTCCATTTTTTTTTTTTTTTCTTTTACAGCCAATTAGTTCATTCCATTGTGTAAATCTGCCCCAGTTTTTTATCCACTCATCTACTGATCTACTGATGGGTATTTGAGCTGTTTCCAGATCTTGGCAATTGTAAGTAACACTGTAATGAACATAGGAGTGCATATATTTTTTCCACTTAGTGTTTCCAGTTTTTAAAGATATATTCCCAGAAGTGGGATTGTTGGGTCAGGGAAACAAAGAAATCTCTAAATCTAATCTGGAAGTTTTAGATGTTCTAAACTTGTTTTATTTTTCTTCCCCCTCCCTGCTTTTTTCTTTTTTTTTTCATTTTAATCAGAACAACATACTAGTTAAGTAAAGACAACTTTATTTGAGGTTTGAGGATATATGAGTGGTGTTGAAGCATGACTCAAAAGCTTCACAATTCAGAGAATTACAACCCTTGACTGAAATTAGTAAGAATATAGATGTTAGAAGAATAAAACAAAACTGTTACAGTAGGCAGCTAGTTAGATAATAATGAAAGAGGAGGGAGCTAGATGTACACTTAAACTAGATTAACTGGGAAACAACAGCTTTAGACATGCCAGGGAATAGCCAGCATTGCTCCACCAAAGGGATGAGTGTTGGAGTGGACAGGAAAGACAAGCTTTTCCAATTTCCCCAGGGAACAATCTCCCATTCCCTCAGATTAATGGGGAGAGAAATATAGAGTGAGGGGAAAATTCTTCTGCTGAGGTGTATCGCCAGTAGGCACAGCCATCATCACAGCAGCCTGGCCCATGCAGGTCCGCATTGGATTTGGACCGATGGTAATGAAACAACGGAACCAAGAACTGGTGGGCCATTATCTTTAATCCTAGTTTGCACCCAGCGGGCAAGTAAAACACACACTGGGCTCCAAAATCCACTCATTCAGAGCTCACAAAGCTACTGACTTATCCGAGTTTCCTAGAATCAAAGGTTTCTACCTCACCAGACTTATTCACCTCTGTTCCCCATCTCCTTCCTTCTCCCTGCACAAACTCTGCACAAACTGGCTTCTCACTCAGCACTCCACCATCTTGGCTGCTTCTCCTGGCCTCCTCCACATGGCCTTTCTCTGCTCTCCTTTTCCTGCTCTCTCCTCTAATGCTAATCTCAGGAACCAAGAAAGCAAGCTCCTGGTCTGCCCCACTTTATATAGTGCAGAAATCAAAACCTTTAATCCAATATACAAAATAGAGAAGTCACTGATATAAAGTCCACCCCACATCAAAAAGGGTGCGTAAGGCCTAAAACCAAGCCCCAGGCTACAAGGATCCTGCCTGCCCACAGTCCGCCCCCAACACACATTAATATAATTATGCCCATTCTAAGCATAAGGGCAACTAATATCATCACCCGGGTGATGGGCTCCCACATGGGCAGCACCATCTTTAACAAAGGGAGCATAATATATTTTATCTGCCCAACATGAGACATGCACAGTAGAAGCCAGATGACAAAGCAGAACTATGAGGCATGTATAGTAGGAGCCAAAATGGTGACCATAAATGGTAGGAGACAAAGTTAGGGATTATATAGGAGGAGTCACCAATATAGCCCTGAGAAGTTCCAGGAAAGGGATTGAATAGTTTGAAAGAAAGCTTACTTACAATCAAGACCAAGGAAATGTAATCAAAGCTTAACAAAGGCCTATCTTGGTACCTGCACACACTCTCTCTCTCTCTCTCTCTCTCTCTCTCTCTCCCCTCCCTCTCTCTTTCAACAGCTGCAGGCCAAAGTGCAGCACAGATAGAGGGCAGGACAGGAACAGAGCCCGTTTGGGACTACTGGAGTCTCAAAAACTGGGCTAATGGCACGGCAGCTCTGGGCCCTGGTCTTCCTGCTGGACTTGGTGGGAACAAGTGCAGGCCTATGATGAGACATTGGCATGGTGTACCTGGGGGCATTCATTTTTCTGTTTGTTTTTGCTCCAATAACTTTTGCCACAATATGTCAAATTTTTCTATACATGTATCCCATAGATTCAGTCCCTGAAATATCATGGAAGAGTCTGATTTTCTCTGGCAACAAAACAACAGAATCTTAAAATAATATAAACTAGATAAAGACCAAATGGAAGACATTGGCTACACTAATAAAACTTCGGTATCTCAATCATAAAATAGATAATTTAAATCAATCAAAAAATAAAATACATGTTGAAAACTATGATAAAAAAGAAAACTAATAAGAACCTAAAAGTATTTGTAACTTAACAGTTAATATGTAAAATGATACTTACATGGCATTGAGCATTTTTCATGGAGTTTAGTTGACCCATCACCAGGTTGGATCCAGCTTTAAGGTTTTATTTACATAGCAAAAAAGGAAAAGTAAAGAGTTCAATATGTTTCAAGCATTTTGATGGATTCCAGGAGATGGCAGAAATAAAAACCTGTTATTTCAACTTGTTTGCTTTCTTTAAAATGTGTCAATATTAAACTGAACCCCAAAAATCATTTTAACAAGTTCTAAAATTCTTCCACAATACGAGCTTAATACAGGTAATACTTCTCCAATAAATAATTCCAAGTAAGAAAGGCTGAACTGTCACATGAATGAATGGAACTGTTTAAATGATAAACAGTTTTAAAAGTGTTTCCAGTAGTGACAAGAAAGTATAGTAGACCATCCGCAATTGAAAGAATATTGTGGGGGGTTTTTTGGGTTTTTTTGGAAGAATAATCTTAATGATGTTAGACTAAATCAGGCAACAAATGAACATCTGTTTAATAGGAAATCTCAGATAAGTAATATAAAGCATTCATCAGATGGCAAACTGATTTGAAAGAAAATTATATCCATGTTTATGACTCCTTAAATAAGTTCAATGCTGAAGAACAGCAAAGAGTTGAGCCTACTGACATAGATAAGTGGCAAAGAATAAAAAAACCTGATCCAATCTCCCAGTTTTAGGCATTGTTTCACTAACATTTTTTCTTCAACCCTTCAATACTTGATTACTGTACAAAAAAGTATAATAATTCTGTGTTGTCAAAGAATAATGCTTATGAGCCAAAGAAATTTAAGCTGATATCCCATAGTACCCTTAACATTACATTTTTACTTCTGTTTCTTAAAATACTTAATGCTCAGATGAGCTCAATTTAGCCAGAAAAAAAGAACTTGTACTAGATAACTATTTAAAAACAAACAAAACAAAACACTCAGCATATGGAAAATAATTTTGAGAAAGATGGTGACAGTTGCTGTCTTATAGATTTATCAGCAGCATACAGAACAATAAACCATCCAGACCTATATGACAAATTCTGTGATATGATAAATGACAATCATTTAGTAGTTAACCTAAAGATTTTTTAAATCAAGACCCGGGCAATAACTTGCACCATTAGTGAAGGAGAAAAATGTAGCAATCTATAATCTTTTTTGTTTTTCCTTTTCATTCTCTCTCATTTTTTTTTTTTTTTTGTAAGTCAAGTCTGAAATAGCATATTAAGAGCAGAAATCAGATGTTCATTTACATATGTTTATGTCATTGGGGAAGAATTATGCTACCAAACCAACAAATTAATACAATATTCTTTCTATATTTTACACTAGAATAAAAGCCTATATTATAAGATTTTTAAAGAAAGATACCAGTAGGTGTCATTGAATTGAGTCACTGGAAATTCAGTTAGAAACTTAACTCTGCCCTGGCTGGTAATGGATTAAGGCATCAGCCCAGTGTATGGATATCTCGGGTTCAATTCCTGGTCAGGGCACACAGGAGAAATGACCATCTTCTTTTTTCCCCCTAACTCTCTCCCTTCTCTTCTTCTTCCTCTCCCGCAGCCAGTGGCTCAATTGGGTTGAGTGTTGGCCCCAAGTACTGAGGATAGCCCGCTCAGTTGATCCAAGCATCAGCCTCAAGCGCTAAAAATAGCTCAGTTGATTTGACCATCATCTCAAGACAGGTTTGTCAGGTGGATCCTTGTTAGGGCACATGCAAGAGTCTGTCTCACTATCTCCTGTCTTCTCACTAAAGTAAAAAACAAAAACAAACAAACAAAAAAAAACTTAACCCTTATAGCTCCATACGTGAGTCCTATTTTATTCTGTTCCTGTTTGGGGAGAAGTTTCAATCTAGTGTCAAATGAGTCTAACAAGATGGAATTCTCAAGACAGATTCCAGCTTTAAGGGAATCTCTGACATTCTTTATGTTTTTGTGATTACAGAAGATATCTGCAAAGTATGAAAATACATTGCAGATACTAAGAGAATGTCTTATGTTTTATAGGTTCTGAAATGATCCTTGCTTTATTCCTCAGGGGATAATCCTAAATGACACCTTTATGCCATATTAATACATTCCCTGCAAAGACATTTTCTAGTAGTAAAAAGGAGCCCACAGAAATCAAACTGTTGATTTACTGCTGTTCAATTCAATTGTTGGTTCAAATGACAGACTAAAAGCAATGTGCCATTAAATTGTTGGAATGATTATTAAATAGCTCTAGATTTTAATTTTAAATATCAATCTTGAATTGCAGTTGATGAGGTTTTCCTTTAAGTCACACAATTAACCCTGTTTCATTGGTCATAACCTTTCTAGAGAAAAAGAGCAGAAAGAGGAAAGAGAAACCAATTAAACATTGATTTGAACATACAAATTTGACCCCTTGCTCTATCACAATCTCTAACATCAAAGCCAACATAACATTTTAGATCCAGATGTCCCCTTTCTGTTTTGTTTGCTTGTTTGCTCACACTTAACTCTTACTGTTAGTTTCCCCCTAATCCTCTGCAAGGCCCTGCTCTAGGACCCTCTGACAGTGATCGAATTTCCCCTTTGAGATCATGGCATGACCCAGACACAGCTGTCAGTCTCATGTGTGTATCTCCTCTCCTTGTGAATCTCAAAAGCAAAAGTTGTGAATTCAAGAAGCCTTCTTCTGCACTAGGAATAAAAATAGCATTTAACTGGAAGAAGGGAAGTATTGCAATGCAGAAGGCAAAGTAGAATTTCTCTTTTGTCCAACTACATGGGTCTGTGCAAGATAAATGGTTGGTGTTCACCAAATATCTATGGGCTACTCTATATTTCTCACTGTCCCTGTCCTCCCTTACAATTAGTTTCAGACCATAGGACTAGTGCAGGATAGGATAAATAAATGGAAATAACATGTGTCTTCTAGCCTGGAGCAGTTAAGCACTGGTGTGCTTTCTCCAGCTACCTCTTCTCTTAGGTAGCACAGGGAGAAGGAAGTCCATGTTTCTCATGTTTCCAATGGTGTAACTGCAAGATGAGAAGGGTTGCTCAACCATGGCAAATTCTGATCACAGAAAAAGATATGTTTACTATGTGAAGCCACTGAGATTTCTGGGTTTCTTTCCTGCCACAGCCATCACTAGTCTAGCCTAACTAATACAGCTCGAATAATTTAAAACAGCTGACATGAGTCAATTAACAGATTCAGATGTTCAAGAAACAGTTTTACTTTCTATAACTTGATTTTCTATAACTATTTTATGTTGAAGCCTCCTGCTGCATCATGCTAAGCATGTAAGAAACATTATCAGACTTCCTTGACTTTCATGACTCCATCCTCGCTCCATTGCTTCTATCCAAGGCCTCTTTTGAAAGTTATCTGGGTCTGCAGGGGGTAAAAGTCACCTAGACTGTGAGTCCCCTATCACCCCTTGCTCTGTCACAGTGTCCAACCTCAAAGCCAACATAGCTTTTTAGATCCAGCTGTCCCCTTTCTGTTATTATTTATTTGTTTTCTCTCACTTGACTCTTCCTGTTAGTTTTCCCCTAATCCACTGCCAGGCCCTGCCCCTGGACCCCTCTGACAGTGATAGAATTTCTGCTTTGAGATCATGGCATGCCCCAGGCAGCTGTCTGTCTCATTGTGCGTGTCTCCTCTCCCTGCTTCTCCTCCTTCCTTCACTGGGCTGGAGAGGAAGTAACTCTTTGTTAGGGAAAGTTATTGTCTTTTCATGGCTGAATGAGACACATAATCTATTCCCCAAATCTTTTCTCTCCCTACTACTCCACTCTAGGACTTCAGATTTTGAAAATAGCCAAGCACTTGAAAGCAAGAGATGGAAAAGGGTAGAAAAAGCAGCAGGAGGAAAAAAGTTAAAAAAAAACAAAAAAAAACACCTTAATTAGGATTTACATAAATGTTATGTTGTGACATACCTCATGATTTACTTTATTTTTCTTATTTCCTAGGAGAGGTTTTTATGATAAATGCATATGTTAAATGCATTAGAACCGGATTACATGTCCTGAGTCATTACTCTCACTCATGCCTTTCCCCACTTACAATCCAGTCAATTATTTCATCATTTTATATAAATGTCCTTTGAAAATCACCTCATCTTTGCTCACATTACCCCTTTCTTATTTCAAATATATCTATATGGCAAGAACCAAATCAAAGGCCATAATCTCCTAGAGACTTTCCCTGATATCTTCTGCTAATAGAAATATCGCCCCCTTTTTTGAACAGAGCACTATGTTTTTGAGTGTGTGCCAATTGAGTAACACTGAGCAAATTACTTCCTAACCCCTCATTTATGAAAGGTGGATAATAAATGTCTCCATGGCATTGGTGACAGGATTAAATAAACAGGGGCTTATTGTTTGGACACTCCCTACTCTATGGGAAGCACTCAGTAAATGGCAGTCTTAAATATTGATAGCACTTAATAATATGTCTTATAATTATTTAAATGTTTTTTATAATAAATTTTCACCATTTGGTCTTTCTCTTAAAGAATTTAAGCTAGCTGGAAATAATATATTCCCATGAAAACAAAGCATTCCATAAATGGCAAGTTATTGAATAAATGAATCAGTGAATGAACAAATCAAGAGGCTAATTCAATAATGGTGCTTAGCTTTATGCTACAGTGTGTCTCAGAATTTAGATGGCCTGACCAGGCAGTGGCGCAGTGGATAGAGTGTCAGACTGGAACTTGGAGAAACCAGGTTTGAACTCCCAAGGTTGCTGGCTTGACCACAGGCTCACCAGCTTGAGCCCAAGGTCGCTGACTGAGCAAGGGGTCACTAGGTCTGCTGTAACCCCCTAGTCAAGGCACATATGAGAAAACAATCAATGAACAACTAAGGTGCTGCAACAAAGAATTGATGCTTCTTATCTCTCTCCCTTCCTGTTTGTCTGTACCTATCTGTCCCTCTCTCTGTCTCTGTCACCAAAAAAAAAAAAAAAAAAAGAACTAGGTGGTACCTAGATCTTCTCATACTCTATTGCTCCTATGAAGCAATGAACAACTGAGCCATACACCTGTCCAGTAACTCCTTTTTTTCTTCTTTATGAATCACTCTAACCTGCTGATAGTCTCATATATTCTCCCTTTTGTTGAAATGGAAAAAAAAAAATTTTTTATTGCAACATTTTCTTTTCATACTAGGTTGTCAGAGTTTTATTCTATTTCCCTGGACACTCTCAGTTTCAGTTTCTGGATCCTTGACACCTATACCAGCTTTTAACATTGAAAAACCCCTGGGCTATTTTTTCTGTCCTCTTCTCCATGATTTTATTCAAATACTACACAAATGCAGAGGACTTTGAAATTTTTATTTCTAAAATTACTCCTGCCCCAGATTCCTATTCATCTCAAGACCTCCAATGCTTATTATGATGGTCTTAATGGAAATGTAAGGTAGTTATACTCAAGATAACAACAACAACAATAGTAACATAAAAACCCCTGAATATTCAAACAAGAAAATACACGCAGAAAGGTTTGAGCTATAAAATTATCATTTCCCTCATTTAGAGACAAATGTATGAATAGTAGAATATTTTTTAAAAATAATATCTAGGAGACATATGTATGTTATAAGCATAGAAGTTCATGAATAAATGACTCAATTTCTCTGTCAATTTTTTCACCTCTCAATTACCTAACACATCTTATTGGGTATACACTATGTCTCAAGTGCTCTTCTAGTTGTTGGAGATACAATAGAGGTTAAAACATACAGAAACTCCTGCCTTTGTAGAACTTACACCCTACTTTTGATTACTATCTCTAGCTGACTGGACTGTAAGCTCTCACAGAGCAGAAATTTCATCTACTCTGTCCACTGCTCTCCGCAGCAAATGGCACAAGGCTCAGTAAAATTTGTAAAAGCGTAAGTACACAGTTGTTACAAGTACCATAAAATAAGGCAGGTAGACTGCTGAACCCAGTGTCTGCATACTCTACAAATTTAATGAACATTTGGATTAAGCTGAATAATAATAAATACTTCCTACCTTATTGTACCTCCTCAGCAACTGAATACAAGATGCTACTCAATAGTTTTGAGAGATGCTATTTCTTTACCCCTAAATTGTATGTCACTAAAATAAATAAACTACATCATAAACATTTGAAAAAGTTTTAAAATTTTTTCACAGCTTGCTCTCTAGAACTATCACCTCATTCTACCCACACGTTCCCAAATAACGCAGCATGCCACTTTTAATTAATGCCCAGGGTTAAATGTCAGTTGATTAAACTCCCTAATCTGTTATTTAGAACAGTTGTGACTAGTGGAACAAATGAACTCCTGCCTATTGCAGCCCGTAAGAAATGTACTTTCTACCTTCCCATTAAGGGACAGCTCGGTTCTTTGCCTCTGTAACCTAAGCCGTCTGAGTGACAAATCAGAACAGACGACTTCAAAGTTGGCTAACTCGCCCGCTTTATAGCATCAAGCACCGCAGTGCTCATAAAACAAAAAAACTCCCAGACATTACCTACAGTAGAATTCTCGCCAAGTTCTTTTCCGGAAAGCAAGAAAGAAACACCACAAAAGATTAACCTAGTTGCAGAAGGAGCAGTAAAGGACTCTGGCAACGCAATTGGCTCTGGCAGGTTCCCATCCCCTGAACAGCAGCAGGCTCGCTTAGAGCTCCCTCGGGAGCACCTCTTACACCGGGTCCACACGCTGCGAGTCCAAGAACTCTATCTCTGCCTATATTTGGCTGACTGGTTATTTCACTTTCTTTTTTCTCTACTCATCCTATTCTGTATCCCCCTGTGAGGTGAAAACAATCCTGATAGAACTAAACCATCTTACAGGACTCGTTCTTTAATTTTCTCTTTCTGAATAATTCATAAAGAAAACCTCAGCTTGCCTTTCCTGTGAGGTTGTCACACATCCAGATTTCCCACACGCAGTGTCCTCCTTCTTAAACAAGAGAGCTGTGCGTTCTGATTCACCTCTTGACACAACAGGGGTGGGTACCAGGTTTGCGTGTTTATTAACAGAAGCCTCTGCTTCCAGGCTGGGTTACTTATAGCCTGGGAACCTGTAAAGCCAGCAGCCAAGGCCAGGGCCACCATCACAGCAGCCAGGCCCATGCAGGTTCGCATTGGATTCAGACAGTTGGTAAAGAAACAACGGAGCCACAAACTGGTGGGCCATAGTCTTTAATCCTAGCTTGCACCCGGCGGGCAAGTAAAAACATATACTGGTGTTGGGCAGATAAAATGTATTATGCTCACTTTGTTAAAGAGGCCGTTGCCCAGGTGATATTAATGTGTGTTGAGAATCATTGTAGCCTGAGGTTTGGTTTTGGGATTAAGCCTTTCCCACCCTTTTTGATGTAGGGCGGTACAATCCAATCATGCCTCAGAGAAGTGACTTTGTATTAGAGACTTCCCTGTTTTGTATATTGGATTAAGAGTTTGGATTGCTACACTATAAAATGGGGACGAAGTGGGAGCTTGGGCTCTTGGTTCCTGAGATTATCTTCAGCAGAGAGAATAGAGCCAGCAGCGGGAGGAGGCCACGTGGAGAAGGCCAGGAAAAGCAGCCAAGATGGCGGAGTGCTGAGTGAGATGCCAGTTTGTACAGAGTTTGTATCTGGGATAAGGAAGGAGATGGGGAACTGAGGAGAATAAGGCTGGTGAGCTAGAAACCTTTGATTCTAGGAAACTCGGATAAATCAGTAGCTTTGTGAGCACTGAATGTGACTGGGTTTTGGAGCCCAGTGTGTATTTTTACTTGCCCGCCGGGTGCAAGCTAGGATTAAAGACTATGGCCCACCAGTTTGTGGCTCCGTTGTTTCTTTACCGAGTGTCAGAATCCAATGCGAACCTGCATGTGAATGGCCACAATGGCGGCCTTACATTTGGCGTAGTCTGTGGCAGGATTCGATACAGATTGGCAAGGAGCCTTTGAGCGGTGGAGTAGAGGACTGGCTAGTGTTAGGGTTCCCCATGGCTGTCCTTTTGGGGATTGTAGGCTGGCTGACTTTTACAGCCATGCGTGAGGAAACCGAGAGCTCTGTGGAAGAGACTGCCCGGGACCTGCAAACCGAGCAGTGGAAGGAGATGGAACAAACGCAGGAGAAACCAATGCTGACCCTGGAGCTGGAGGAAATGCTGGAGGAGGAGGCCAACCAGGTGTTCGAGATTCGCCTGGAAATGGAGCAAACGCTGGAGGATTCAGAGGTTCGTGAGTTGCAGCTTGCCCTGGATGTTGCGGAGAGCCAGCAGCGGCAGGAGGCTGGGGCTGAGGCTGGGGCTGAGGCTGAGGCTGAGGCTGGGGCTGAGGCTGAGGCTGAGGCTGAGGCTGAGGCTGAGGCTGAAGCTGAGGCCGGGTCCAGAGCTGCAAGGTCTGCGGAGCAGAAGGCGGCAGCAGCCCAGGGCTCGAGCCCAGCAACCGGAGCTGGTGTTTTCAGTTCCTCTTTGGAGGATGAGGAGAATAGAACTGGAGTTGCAATCCGCAGACTCCATAAGATGAGAGCCCAGCTGGAAGGAGCACCTACTGCGGCCCTGGTAGGTCTGCGATTTTGGGACACAGGGCTGGACATGCTTTCCAGAGCAGAGATGGAAATGCTGACTGCCATTGCCATGTGCTCCTCTTTGGGACAGTGTAAGACCTGCCAGGACAGCAGGAATGAGGGGGGTGGCTGATGACCCACGTGCGTGGACTGATTTCCTGGACTACGACCGGAGTGGGCATTGGCTCCTTTGTTGGATGGACTTACGGATTATGGATTTTGGACAATGTGAAATACCCTGATGGGGGTGGGGGGTGGCTTTGCTGGAAGCACTCCCCTGCCCCAGGAAGCTTTCCCATGGCTAGAAAAAAGGCCGAGGACATTTTGCGCTTTGGGCTAAGTGCTGAGAGACTGGTGAAATGTACCTTTGTAATTGTTGAAACTGTATGATTTTTGCTGTTGTAATCTGTGTAATGTTCTAATTTCCTTGCACAGGAATGCTGGTGATGTAAATTGTAGGTAGTAAAGTGAGCATAGGGGTGGATTGTTGGGCAGATAAAATGTATTATGCTCACTTTGTTAAAGAGGCCATTGCCCAGGTGATATTAATGTGTGTTGAGAATCGTTGTAGCCTGAGGTTTGGTTTTGGGATTAAGCCTTTCCCACCCTTTTTGATGTAGGGCGGTACAATCCAATCATGCCTCAGAGAAGTGACTTTGTATTAGAGACTTCCCTGTTTTGTATATTGGATTAAGAGTTTGGATTGCTACACTATAAAATGGGGACGAAGTGGGAGCTTGGGCTCTTGGTTCCTGAGATTATCTTCAGCAGAGAGAATAGAGCCAGCAGCGGGAGGAGGCCACGTGGAGGAGGCCAGGAAAAGCAGCCAAGATGGCGGAGTGCTGAGTGAGATGCCAGTTTGTACAGAGTTTGTATCTGGGATAAGGAAGGAGATGGGGAACTGAGGAGAATAAGGCTGGTGAGCTAGAAACCTTTGATTCTAGGAAACTCGGATAAATCAGTAGCTTTGTGAGCACTGAATGTGACTGGGTTTTGGAGCCCAGTGTGTATTTTTACTTGCCCGCCGGGTGCAAGCTAGGATTAAAGACTATGGCCCACCAGTTTGTGGCTCCGTTGTTTCTTTACCGAGTGTCCGAATCCAATGCAAACCTGCATGGGCTGGGCTGCTCTGATAGTGGCCCTGGCCCTGGCCTTGGCTGCTGGCCTTACAACTGGGCTCCAAAACCCACTCACATTCAGTGCTCACAAAGCTACTGACTTATCCGAGTTTCCTAGAATCAAAGGTTTCTAGCTCACCAGCCTTATTCTCCTCAGTTCCCCATCTCCTTCCTTATCCCAGATACAAACTCTGCACAAACTGGCATCTCACTCAACACTCCGCCATCTTGGCTGCTTCTCCTGGCTACATGGCCTCTTTCTGCTGCTCTCTGCTCTGCTCCCTCTGCTCTCTCATGCTAATCATCCTAGGAACCAAGAGAGCAAGCTCTCGTTCTGCCCCTATTTTATAGTGTAGCAATCCAAACTCTTAATCCAATATACAAAACAGGGAAGTCTCTAATACAAAGTCACTTCTCTGAGGCATGATTGGATTTTACCGCCCTACATCAAAAAGGGTAGGAAAGGCTTAGTCCCAAAACCAAGCCCCAGGCTACAAGGATTCTGCCTGCCTTTAGCCCACCCCAACACACATTAATATCACCTGGGCAACGGCCTCCTGTGGGCAGCGTCATCTTTAACAAAGTGAGCATAATACATTTTATCTGCCCAACAGAACCATTCCATACTTCCTCTCCCTCTGCATCGCTGATCTTGCCTTATGTGGGCTATCTTTTTCTGTCCCCCGACCCAGCTCAAGTCCTATCAACTACTTGAGTCTACCTATGTGCTCTCTCACTTTCCTAAATCTTCCAGGGATTTGTCAAGACCACTGTTTGTCTCAATCTCATATTACCATGCTGTATTTTTTATATCCTTGTTACTAGTTTTTAACACTCTTTAAATATTCAAATAGTATGTGTCCCCTATTTCTAATAACCTAGTACAGTAGTCAGGGTTCTCTAGAGAAAGGGATAGAAGTTTTAAGGGATTGACATACATAATTGTGGAGGCTTGACAAAAGGCAAAATCTCTGGAGTAGGCCAATAGGCTGGAGACTCTGAGAAGAGTTGCAATTCCAGTTTAAAGGCAGGCAGTCTTACTCAAGGGAGGTCAGTCTTCGATCTAGTCAGACCTTCAACTGATTGGATGAGGTCTTTCCCACATTTTGGAGGATAATCTGCTTTACTCAGAGCCCACTGATTTAAGTGTTGATCTCATCCAGAAATTACCTTCACAGAAACATCCAGAATAATATTTCACCAGATATCTGAGTACTGTGACCCAGCCAAGTTGACATGTAAATTTACCATCATACCTAGAAAAGTCATTTGTGCAAAATAAGAACTCAGTATATTAAACTGTATGTGTCTTTGTCTCTGATAATGGGTTTAAAATTAAAGAAACATCTGGTTTTGGTATGGGGATAAGCCAGGATTATTTTGTGACTGATGTATGGTAGTTACTTGTACTTTTTTATTTGTTTGTGTTGTTTTTTTTTTTTTTTAATATTTGCAAAAGGTAAAACTACAAGTCACAAGTTTTATATAGTTAATTTAAATTTGTTACAGGTTTTCACATTCGGGATAAACAATTCTTCAGCCTTACATAAAAATACTTTCACCAGTTTGAGATGACTGTGTTTTACCTTAGAACAACTGTTGCATGCCAATGTTTTTGTGTGTGAGAAAACACTTCAAAATTGAATTATATAAAATATGCACATTTAAAATTGGTTGTATATCAAATCTGCCCTAGGTTCAGTAAATAAACAATTAAAAAAAAAACAACAACACACAGAAACAGAAAAACAAAAAACTAACTTCCAGTTGAAAGTCATTTTATTATCATTATTATCATCAGCACTATCATTAGCCTAAAACTAAATCAACTAATAAAAGAAAACAAAATCACATTCCAAAGGCATGTGGCAGGCTGATGATGAGTCGGTAACATTACTTTCATGTGTCAGAGATAGCACCTGAAGATAAAGGCCATTTGAAATTTGTATAGGGTCGGACATCTGGCCTTCTTTCTCCTCACCTTCCAGCATTTTCTCCCTCACTCTGCTCCCTGCTCACTGTGAATGCCGCGCGTCTTTATAAGAGGGGGCTTTTATATGCTCTGTACCTATGGTTCAGATAATCTTCCTTTTCTTGTTTAAACCTAATTTTTGTTGATCCTCCATCAGTTGTAGCTTTCCCAAAGAAACTTTTCCAGACCCTTCAGAATAAATTAGCTTTCCCAATCCTGTGTTCTCATATAAAGGAATGCAATATTTTTTTGTAATAGTTAGTAAAGTAGCATTTTCCCATTTATTGTACATTTTTTGATTAATTTTTTTTCTACATTTGACTCAAATTTCATGAGAACAGAGACTATGTCCATTGTTATCATGTGTTTATCCTCAGATTCTAGCAGAGCATCTGGTACAAATAATAATTTTTTGTTAATTTTATTAAATTTTAATAAAATGAATTAATAGCCAGAGATTAAAATTGCTTCCCTTTTCGAATGCTACTAAAAAGGCAGATGGTAGCTACATACCACCAGGAGGACCAGACCAAAGCAGGAGTCAAGTCAAGCTATAATTAATTCTGTATACACAAGGCTAAAGCATTAGTCTGAGTGCACTGCCTGGGTATGTTACAGGCATGGTCTTGGGATTAGAAGAATGCTTTACTGGCTTTCCAATATCAGATAAAGTCAACTCTTTCAACCACCTTTCCTTAATTAATACATGTGGAGATACTACTGGGGAGAAAGAGGAAGGAAAGAGTGGAAGAGAGAGAGAGAGATAATATTTTAAATTTAAAATTGTTGACCACAGATACAGTTTTCAGGCACTAGTTACTCACTTATATATATAATTAATTACTTGCATGAACAAGTAAATATTTTTGAAGTCCAAATGTTTATCCTTTTAAGGTTAGATTATGAATAGAGTTACCTCCAATATTGTTCTTTTTAAGAACTCTTTAAATACTTCAAACTGTTTGCATAAACTATCTTTAGAATCCTTTGGTCTAGATAAATCAGTAGTGTGATATTATAAATTAAAAATTTTTAAATGATCCATTTGATATGTAATTATCCAGTCAAATAGCTATGGACTTAACTATATAGCAACAGTACTTTAAAATGTTATGCCTAAATTATCAGGCTGTTTATCATCACATAACCCCTATACTCTACACCAGGGGTAGTCAAGCTTTTTATACCTACCGTCCACTTTTGTATCTCTGTTAGTAGTAAAATTTTCTAACTGCCCACTGGTTCCACAGTAATGGTGATTTATAAAGTAGGGAAGTAACTTTACTTTATAAAATTTATAAAGCAGAGTTACAGCAAGTTAAAGCATATAATAATAATTTCTTACCAAGCACTTTATGTCGGATTTTCACTAAGTTTGTCAGGATAGATCTTTATAAAACAACTTACTATAGTTAAATCTATCTTTTTTATTTATACTTTGGTTGCTCCGCTACTGCCCACCATGAAAGCTGGAACGCTCACTCTTAGGTAGGGACTAAGTTGATTACCACTGCTCTACACTATTCTTCATCTTAAATATAGTCTGTTCTGTTTTGAGTATTTCTTTAAAGCAAATTGACATAAAGCTAATTAACAAAAGAGCAATGAAGTCAGTTTAATACCCAAGCTGACTTGATCCACATGGAACCTTCCTAAGCACATTGATATTTTGTTCTAATAATAACTGCAGCTAAAGGCATAGTATAACAACAAACTTTAAAAATAAAAAGCCTGGGCCCTGGCCGGTTGGCTCAGCGGTAGAGCGTCGGCCTGGCGTGCGGGGGACCAGGTTCGATTCCCGGCCAGGGCACATAGGAGAAGCGCCCATTTGCTTCTCCACCTCCCCCCCTTCCTCTCTGTCTCTCTCTTCCCCTCCCGCAGCCAAGGTTCCATTGGAGCAAAGATGGCCCGGGCGCTGGGGATGGCTCCTTGGCCTCTGCCCCAGGCGCTAGAGTGGCTCTGGTCGCGGCAGAGCGACGCCCCCTGGTGGGCAGAGCGTCGCCCCTGGTGGGCTTGCCGGGTGGATCCCGGTTGGGCGCATGCGGGAGTCTGTCTGACTGTCTCTCCCCGTTTCCAGCTTCAGAAAAAAATAAAATAAAAAAATAAAAAGCCTGGCTGGAGGAATTCAATTCGATGTAGATGCCTTAGAACTAGTAAATTTAGCAAGCATACAGTGAAGATTTAAGTAGGTTTTTACTATTGCATAGAAATTGCTAACTAGAGAATTCCTTAATACAGTCCCTAGATGTCACTCACATCTACCTTACCTAGGCTTAGTAATATTTTTTAACTTCTACTTTATTTGACAGACAAACCCTGTTAATAATTCTGCAACCTTAGTGATAATGGCCAGTGTAAAGCCAGCAGGCAGGGCTATCAGGGCTGCCATCACAGCAGCCCGGCCCATGCAGGTTCGCATTGGATTCGGACAGTCGGTAAAGAAACCATGGAGCCAAAAACTGGTGGGCCATAACCTTTAATCCTACCTTGCACCCGGCGGGCAAGTAAAAATACACACTGGGCTCCAAAACCCAGTCACACTCAGTGCTCACAAAGCCACTGACTTATCCGAGTTTCCTAGAATCAAAGGTTTCTAGCTCACCAACCTTATTCTCCTCAGTTCCCCATTTCCTTCCTTATCCCAGATACAAACTCTACACAAACTGGCATCTCACTCAGCACTCCGCCATCTTGGCTGCTTCTCCTGGCCTCCTCCACGTGGCCTCCTTTAGCTGCTGGCTCTACTCTCTCCGCTCTCTCATGCTAACCTCAGGAACCAAGAGCCGAACTCCCGCTCCGTTCCCATTTTATAGTGTAGAAATCCAAACCCTTAATCCAATATACATAATAGGGAAGTCTCTTAATACAAAGTCACTTCTCTGAGGCATGATAGGATTGTACCACCTTACACCAAAAAGGGTAGGAAAGGCTTAATCCCAAAACCAAGCCCCAGGCTACAAGGATTCTGCCTGCCTTTAGCCCACCCCAACACACATTAATATCACCTGGGCAACGGCCTCTTTAACAAAGTGAGCATAATACATTTTATCTTCCCAACAGCCAGGCAGTTTAGCACTGAAAATATAAGCTTTAGAAGCAGACAGACGCTGAGCTAAGTCTGGTCCCACCCATTGACTCACTTTAGGTGATTCTCTAACCTCCAGCCTAAGGGCTTTGCTCTAAACTGCTTTGTGGCTAAGAAGTTTTTTGAAGAGTTGGTGAGCTTGAAAAAAAGTTCATCTTTACAATATGACTAAATAATCTTATCTGTCCCTGATTTACTGCTTAAATATAAGATATTAAGCATCATGAAGTATTGCATTTACTATAAATTATTGTTGAGACAATAAATATAACAGTGTATGTACTTATATCACTCTAGTCAACTGATTTCCAGTTATTAGTTCTTTGTTTTTTTTCTATAGAACATAAACTATTTGTGCATTTTGGGAATGTGAAAGTGAATACCTCATTCCTGTGTGAATATGATTCAGCACACCGATTTTCATTCTATCTTGCTGTATTTAAAAAGTCTGACCTCGATATCTACATATTATCTGCATATTTTATATGAAGGTATTGCCTGATAGGATTGCCCTTCTAGATAATTATCTCAACTCTGTACTTCACATTTGTGGTTAGCTTTAACATCTCAAACTTTCTTGCTGTATTATGTCCTCGATTGTGATTATATTTAACCATTTACTATGATACTAAAAGTGCCAAAGAGCAGATATCATTATCTTCAAAGGGAGATTCCAATGCATGCCCCAAATCTGATACTTAGCTCTAAACCACTCAGCATGTTTGGCAAAATACAACACAGCTATCTGTTTTTGGAATAAGTGCCCCTCTCCATTCTAGTTAATTGAAAACAACTCTAAATTGCCCTCCTGAGCATAAAGAACCAGGGATTAAGATATAGTAGTAGAAAAGTATCAGGGTTTTAAACACTTATATAAACAACACAGTTGTTTGAGCCGGTGACAAATAAATTCAAGCTCCCCAGGACACACTTGTTTAGAATTTTCCCAATTAGGCATTTTATTTGATCTTTGGGTCCGGGTGAGCCACAATTCTCTAGAATTGAAGAGGAGATTAATGGACCAGAGACAATGGCTAATTCATCTCCAGGGCTTTGTTTATTGCTTGTCTTTGCTAATTTAATACTGTTATTTCCAAACTTAAATAAATCAAAATGAGAATTGGGCTAGGGCAGCACACATCTCAATGAGCTACACAATCAACACAATTGCTGAGTGATTCTTCAACACCTTCACTTTTATTTACATTAGGTATTTTTACTTGAAAATATGCTGCCTTTTTGGAGAGGTGTAAATAGTAGAGGAAGAATGCTTTGCTTATTATCTCATTAAGTCTGCTCATTGGTGGCAGGGAGGATGGAGAATAATTTAGCATATTTACAAAGAGACTGAAGATGCAAAAATTTCAAAAGAGTTTCAGTTCGGGGACTTGAACCCTTACAGTAGCTTAGAGGAAAATAAATACAATGTGGACACAGATGAAAGAAAAGCAGGTTTTTCTTAATTATGGCACTAGAATCTAAAATGAAGCACAGCAGGTTGGGATATTCTACAGAGATTTTTTTTTTAAAGATATCTCATAGCGGTAGACCAACAAACTTTGTTTTCTATCCTTGCATGTCCTCATCTTTGAATTTGGGAAATTTCGCTTTGTAAGTGCAGTCTCAGCAGAAGAGGAAAATGATGCTTTTTCTATCTTGTTGAAAAAAAATTAGAATAGCTTTTTTATTCTACCCCAGATCAAAAGATATTAGCTAATTCTTTGAATGTCAGCAAATCAATTAAGCAATACAAAGAAAATACATATTTAAAGAAAAGAAAGAGCACACACAAAAAGTTTTAACTCCTAGTCCTTCACATTTATGGACAAGAGAATTCTTGGCTAAGATGTTGCCAGCTGAACATTTTGTTTTCTCAAGGTATCACTTTTTTACATCCGTTTACATTAATTAGTCAAAAGAATTTTTTTCTCAAGTTCACCAATTCCTTGAAAAATATCTTAGCAACCGAAGCACTGTCTTTAGAGCAATATGGAAATCTGTGGCGAAGTCTTCAATCTTCTAACTCATAATCACTGTCCGTTCCCACACACCAATAATAGACACAAAGCTGTTTGTTTTTTTTTAACATACAGCAAATGCCTCTATTTGCTTGTTCATGAAGTCTAATGGTTATGCAATAATTGCAAATAGTTTAATACCAGTTCATCTCCAATGAAACATAATGATGTTAATTAAAGTTTACTAGGTTTGTAAAGAACCTAAGAGATTATCTTGTCTAAAAGCACTTTAAGTTTCTTTTTGTTTATTTGTTAAAGTTTTTCTAAAGTGAGGAAGGGAGAAACAGTTCCCCAGTGGAAACAGAGCAAGTCCATAGCAAGTTCAGTTTCATTTTTATTCTTTATGCAAAGTTTTTCAGATAATCTTAGTTGTAATATTTGTATCTTTATTTATTTGTTTTACTTTTTTAATTTTTTTGTCTAACCACAGCCTCTAAAGTGAGTGTTTTTTCACCATGCTCTAACCTGAGTGCTTAGTCTATATGGAATAGATAACATCTTGAAGACACTTAAACAATTGTTATTTGATTAATCTTCTCTCAGTGCTGTTTCTTTTTTTTTAATGTTAACTTTCAGTTAAGTTCCTGTTTTTAAATTTCATTCTCAGGCAACATTCACACTTCATGAAAATAACCATGCTTTCCATGGGCTAATTGAAACTCTACAGCTTGTATTACATCTTTCAGCAAAATGATAACATTATTTTATTTTAGAAACAAGTGATGGAGAATGTCAAAGTTATTAATTTTCCCAATTAAATAAAGCTTACAAATATTCATTAAAAATGTAACCCTTCATCTGTATAGAAACATTTCTTGCATACCTGAGTGGAAGGTGTGAGTCAGATACAAACACTTCACTTTTTGGGATTTAGTAAAGATGATATTGTTGACCTTTAACAAATAGAGAGCCTCATATTTTTCCAGCAAAACATGTTTGTAAGGCCAAGAACTACCGCCATCATGGCCATGCACATTCAAGTTCACTTTGGATTTGAGCAGACGATAAAAAAACAGTGGAACTAAAAAATAGTGTGCCATTCTTTTATTAAAGATTCAACTAGCCGACAAGCAAACACATAGGGCTCCCAAAGCCACTGACACATTATCCGGTTCCACAACCAAGAGAATCTTCTCTGCTTCCTCCTAGAATCAAAGGCCCCATGTTGGGCAGATAAAATATATTATGCTCACTTTGTTAAAGATGGCACTGCCCAAGTGGAAGCCCTTCACCCAGGTGATATTAGTTGCCCTTCTTGCTTCAGATGGGTGTGATTATGTTAATATATGTTGGGGGAGGGCTTTTGCTCCAAAGGGAAGAGAGATCACATTGTTCCGGAGGAAGAATGATTACATTCTAGGAGGAGCCCATGCTGTAGGAGAGCAGAGAAAGGCCATGTGGAGAGGAGGAGAGGAGAGGCAGCCAAGATGGCAGAATGCTGAAGGAGAAGCCAGTTTGTGCAGAGAGAAGGACATGGGGAACAGAGGTGAATAAGTCTGATGAGCTAGAAACCTTTGATTCTAGGGAACTCAGATAAGTCAGTAGCTTTGTGAGCACTGAATGAGTGGGTTTTGGAGCCCAGTATGTGTTTTTACTTGCCCGTGGGTACAAGCTTGGATTAAAGGTAATGCCCCATCAGTAGTTGGCTCTGTTGTTTCATTACTGTCTGTCTGAATCAAATGCGAACCTGCATGGGCCAGGCGGCTGTGATGGTGGCCATGGCTATTGGTCTTACACCCCACCAGTCTCAATGGAGCTCGCAAAAGTCCCTCACCTCTGGTTCCCCATCTGCATACCTTCTCTCTCTCTGCACAAATTGGCCTCTTCCTCAGCACCCCCCATTCTCTCTGCTCTCTCACTCTGCAACTAGGGCTTCCCTCTTCTCTTTTCAATACTTTCTGGTGTAAAAACCTCTCTTCCAGCAAACATTAGCAAGACAATGGCCCTTCCCAAGCAGGAAGGTAATTTGCAGTTTCACAGATCACATACCTGGCATTGCCCAGCACCATTTTTTAACACTAAAAGTGAGCAAACTCAAAAAATACAAATTTTACAAACTCATTTGCACAAGAGGGTTTATTTGGGAATAACAAAAAGTTACTATTTGGAACATGTGGGCTAATGGCAAACCAGGAGCAGGTCCAGAGAATAAAGGAGAGAAAGGGGCTCTTATAGAGGAAAAGAGGGAGTTCAGAGGAGCTATTATAAACAAAGAATCCATTATAAGAAACTGGCAGTTTTAAGTGTAGTGGTTTATCATTGAAGTTGTAAGTCTTTCACTGGTTAATTGTTTGCCAACAAGGAAAAGATCCTCCTTCTTCCTGATGGAGGAGTAGAGTAGAAAAAACATCTTGTTAGAGATGAAAAGTACTTCATTTTCTATTTGAGGTTATTAACAATGAGTGATAGAGCTCCCCCTACAGGCTGTTCCAACTCTAATTTAAGGTTTTCATTTATTAATCTTCAAAATATGGCTTTTATAAAAATAACCAAAATAGGAAGCAGAAATATCCATGTATTTTGAAAGGTACAATAAAAAATACTATGGGACTTAAGAATTTGGAACACTTACTAAATTCCAGGCAATATTCCAAGGACTTTAATTGCATTAATTGTTTAATCCTCACAACATCCATGAGTATTATTTTTTTATCCATGTGGTACTAATGAGAAAACTGAGAACCAAAAATAAATGGTGGATCCTGAATTTTAACTGAGGTGCCCCAAAAGAAATAACTGCATATGTCATCTTTCTTACTGTAATGAAATATTATAGCTGTTCTAGTTATAAATTAAAAAAAAGAAAGCTGTGTGCTTTTGTAAACATTGTTTTTAGATTAACTATAAAATCACAAAGAAGTCATTTCTGGTCTTGGAGGACCAGGAAAACAAAATGCAGTTGCTCAGATTATCTGTATTTAGCAACAATTGTTTTCTAACCTCTACAGCATTTGAATACACATGAAGTACTGTATAAATTGACCATGTTAGTGGGGAAACTAAAAGGGAAAAAAAAATATTTACAGTTTGTAGGAAATTCAAACAATGGCAAATAATCAGTGGGCTGCAGGATGAAAAAATATGTGCATATCTGGAGAAATGTCAACATCCAAGTGCTTTTTTATAATAAATAAATAAAATAAGATAAAAATTAAATTTAAAGTAGGATCATATGAATAAACATAAAACTAAGACAGGATGTTGAAAAATCTCTTTGTCAAGGTTTTTCTTTCTCTGGGAAAGAAATTCTTTAGCAACTAAACATGGTGCATAGATGGAAAGAGTTTAAAATGATACTCCTTAAACCAAGTATAATACTTAACACTTAAATAACTAAACCCAAAGAAAAGTGTTAGAGTTTTATTATTATTATTATTATTATTATTATTATTGAATTTATTCAGTGGATATTGGTTAATAAAAATTATATAGGTCTCAGGTATACAATTCTATAATACATCATCTGTACACTGTATTGTGAATTCACCATCCAAGTTGTTTCCTTCTATAACCACTTACTCTCCTCATACCCTCTTTTACCTTGCCCCACTCTCCCCCCAAAAAGGTGCTAGTGTTTAAAATTGCCCTTTTATTATCTCCTTCTTCATTTATTTGCATATTCTTTTCAAGGTAACTCATTAAAATTCAAGGTAATAATATAGTCAACTGTTAATTATATTACTAGCAGTGGCTCAGACTTAAACAATTTAGTAAGTTTCACCTTTCAAGGAATTATTGAAGAAATCTTGGCTCATAAAGATGGTGTCTTTTCTTCCTACAGCAACATAATCAGGATATGATCTAGGAACTGACTGACATTTATTTGTATCTAAAGAAACAGCGGCCTTCAGTAAGAACTTTAACTCTCTGTAACTTTTCACAGAATCTCAATTGAAACTACTGCTCCAACTCCTATTTTTGATTCCTGCTATTTCAATAACTTAAATAATTAAGCAAGAATAATGATTTGTAAAATAGAGTTTTTATAAAATACATTTGTTCATTCAACAAAAATGGAGGATTTGTGCACTGAGAAAACAAATATAAACTTAAGAAATAATACATTCAAACTGAGAAAAAAATAATATATTTTTTCAAAAACATAGGATGACATAGTGTCTCCCAGCTCGTAACTATGGAGCACTCTTTGCAACCCAAGCCAGAAAAGCCTGACTATAGAAAGCCCTGAGTGGAGTGAGCCATCTTTCAGGAGCGAAGGAACTAATCCCAGTCTCACCCTGTGATCTTCTGCTTATACCTCCCACCAGCTGAGCCCAAACAGAAGCCTCCTAGAGCACAGAGCAGAACAGAAAAGGTAGAGAATGGACCTGGACAAGCTGAATAAAGATATCTAGCACAAGCAGTAAAGCACCTTCCTTATTGGATAATAAGATAAGACAGACATAAACAATTTAATACAGTAAAGAATTATTGGTTCTATAATAAATAGTACTGAACAGTTTACTTGAGACTCTAGGTACTACCTTCACACTATCAATCTGTGTAACAGATATCCATGAACCAAAGATATCAAAGGTGTGTATGGGAAGAACCCAGTAAAGAAAAATGAAAGAAAAGCAACAAAAAGGAAAATGGATGTTTGGTTTCCAAATAGAAAAACTAACAAGGTTGTAAAAGCCTCCCCTGAAATACATAGCAAACAATATTCAGTTATTGACACCTCAGTCTTAGGCTGAATATCTGTACTTGTCCATAAATAAATTGTCACTGATCAATAGTATCATCAACATTCAGAATGTTGGAGAGGATCTTATGAAAAAGTTTTTTTTTTGTTTGTTTTGTTTTTATTCAGTGAGAGGACAGGAGGCAGAGACAGACTCCCTCATGCTCCCCTACAGGGATCTACCTGGCAAGCCCACTAGTGGGGATGCTCTACTCATCTAGGGTGTTGCTCTGTTGCTCAGCAAAAGAGCTCTTCTTAGCATCTGAGAGAGATGCCATGGAGCCATACTTAGTGGCCGGGGCCAACTCATTCCAACTGGACCATGGCTGCAGAAGGGGAAGAGATAGAGATAGAGAGAGAGAGGTGAGAGGGGGAAGAGTGGAGAAGCAGATGGGCGCTTCTCCTGTGTGCCTTGACCGGGAATCAAACTTGGGACCTTCACACACCAGGCCAATGCTCTACAACTGAGCCAACAGACCAGAGCTGAAAAAGTCTTTTTCATTCTTTTCTTTTTATTTTCTTTCACCCCCTTTTTTTTTTCTTTTTCTCACAATGACATTGAAATTTTATGAACATTTCTGTGGAGTAATAAAGACTATTGATATCAGAAAGACATTTAGGATAGCTTTATATAATTAGAAATATATATAAAGAAATGGACTTATCTCTACATATAATTTTTGTCTGATAAAAGTTTAAAACTGTAGTCAATTTATAGGAATAAAGAGGCTGAAATAAGAGGGTAATATGCACAGTGAGAGATTCTTCAAAGATATTTTTAATATTTTCTAGAGATTTCCAACCCACAATACTAAAGCAAGAGGAAGATTTTTATTTCAGTCAGAAATTGAGGCAATTAGTAAAAGTGTGAAATCCATAATCATTTGTTGAGCTGCTTTTAAAAGTGTTTATCATCACATTTAGTAAATTTCACTATGTTAATTGACCATATTCTTCCCTCACACATGGCAGGAAGAAGTACACATGCTTCTTATTGATGTCACTAGCAGGCACATGCACTAAACCCCAGGAGCAAAATTTAACTTTAATGCATATATAGGAAAATCACTTTACTCATAACTATGCACAAGTATAATTACTGAACAAGGATGAAATGGCATGCAATTAAGTGGAATACCCAGGGATCACCCAGGACATAGTTACAGAATAAAAGAGACCAAAGGAATAGCTGTTTAGGGAATAGCAAAATCATCCAAGAACAATGTTTCCTTTCCTTCTCCTATTGACTTCTCAGAAGAAGCTGCAAATGTGTCCTCTTGGATTTAGCTGAAGAACTACTGCCCTCCCCAGTCACCCTCTGTTCTCTCCTGCTTACATCTGGATTCTTTCTAGTAGACAGTTAAGGACAAGAAAAAAAAATCATTATAACAAAAATATGGGCTGGATTTTTTATGGCATTTTCAACTCCTGAAAGTTGTATGTTGGTCATCATGGTAACAAAATGTTAGTTCTAGAGTCACTGAGACCTTAGAAATTGACACATTGATATTATGTGACTTAATTACATAGCTCTGCTAAAAGAATAGCAATCATATGTCCTGGTTTTCCCAAGAAAGTCTTAGTTTATGTCTATTGTGTCAGTGTAATTTTTTGTAGTACTCACTTTCATTTCCAAAGGTATACTGACTTAAAAGATTAATTGTTCTGTCACAGGCCCTGGCCGGTTAGCTCAGTGGTAGAGCATTGGACCAGCATGTGAAAGTCTCAGGTTTGATTCCCGGCCAGGGCAAACAGGAGAAGAGCCCATCTGCTTCTCCTCCCCTACCCATCTCCTTTCTCTCTGTCTCTCTCTTCCCCTCCAGCAGCCAAGGCTCCATTGGAGGAAGGTTGATCTGAGCACTGAGGATGGCTTTATGGCTTCTGCCTCAGGCTCTAGAATGGCTCCGGTTCCAACAGAACAATGCCCCAGATGGGCAAAGCATATCCCCTTGCTGGGCATGCCCTGCACATGCGGGAGTCTGTCTCTCTGTCTCCCTGCTTCTCACTTGAGAAAAATACCAAAAAAAAAAAAAAAAAAAAAAGTTATTGTTCTATCACCCTATCAGTAAGAATGTATAAGGATAGCATGCTGGGAGAGTCTACGATTAGAGTGAATCAGTGATTTCAAGGGAATAAAATTAAATTCTAATCAATGCATCAACATTTTCTCTGTGCACTGCTTGGCAGCAAATATGAATACCACAAGGAGAGATATTGGACTAATATCAAATTAAAAGTTTGATACAATCTTTTATAAATTATAAATGATGAATAGAATTCCACTCTTGTGTTGAGACAGTAACAAAGTTTTTTTTCCAGCAGCTTGAGAGATGAATGCATTTCCTAAATTTCTTAATCAAGATTTTAACCTGTATCAGCTAAATTGGGATCATTGTACAGTTTCACCATTATACTGATCTTTGTATGCATTGGCTTATTTATTCTTGAGTCAGTGGATGATATGCTCATAGTGGGCTGCTATAGGACAAGGAAGGCATATGACCTGTTCTATTCCAGTGCTGTTCAGCAAAGAATGACTGAATCTTCTTCACGCCATGAGGTTTTCCTCTCCTACTTCACTGGCTTTTTATATAGATTTTCCTTGACTTTTTGTGTTAAAACAATTTTTAAGCTTTTTAAAATTCCTTATTGAAATTTTTTGAAGATATTGTGCTACTCATGACCAAAAAAATTTAAAAATTTTTAGATGTTCTAAATAACAGTGACCAGAGAGTGAGAGAAAGAAATAAAACAGTCTATTAATAGCTGTGGGCCAGCTAACAGAACACTGTTCACATTCCTGCTATGTCTATTGGAACGTTAGATTAATTTCCATGCGGCTATTTCTGTGATTATCCAAAAAAGAATAGCCAGGGCTGTCAAACTCCAGGAGCCTCTGCTTCCTGTCTACACACGGGCTTTCCTGACTGCTGCCCACAACAATCCACAGGAGCAGACTTTTCCTTTTGCGGACTTTACACTCATCTCAACGCTGGCCCCATTTCACCTTCTCCCACTCCCTTTGTCTTTAACTCATGTAAATTCTTTCAGAACAGCTTACATATTTCTCCCTTGTACCAGATACATCACCATCATAAAGGATTTGCTCACCTATGTGTATCAAAGCTCTATCAAATGTGAACAGGAGTTTGCAGTCAAGAAAGTAAAGGTTTGCCTGACCGATGGTGGCACAGTGGGTAGAGCATTGACCTGGGATCCTTAAGTCCCAAGTTCAAAACCCCATGGTTGCTGGCTTCACCCCCAGATCAAGGAACATATGAGAAGCAATCAATGAAAAACTAGAATAAAACGACTATAAGTTGATGCTTCTCATCTCCTTCCATTCCTTCTCTTTCTCCAATTTAAAAAAAAAAAGTAAAGGGTTATTTTTAAGGAAATGGCACCACATTCAGAGTCACAGGTAGCTAATGCTCAAAGACCTGTCTTCCCAACTGCTTTTAGGGAATGAGTTATATTGGAGAAAAATCATTAATCATAGTGTCTAAGGGAGTTAGAGTTATGGTCAGGGTCATGGTCTCTACTAATTGGTAGGTGCCAGGGTAAGTAGGGTAGTTGATCAGTGCGTCTGGTTCTGATGCCAGCTATGGTGTTGTTTTGTTTGGTAATCAACACACCTGAAGCCTAGATGTTGTCTCTAGTTAGAGGAAACTGTCTTTGTGGTCAAAAGATCTGAGGCTTTGTATCTAATATTGCTGGATGCTAACCAGAACCTCATTGCTCCAAGGGCTTAATGATAAGGGAGTAGATGTGTAAGGGAGAAAGAAGCAGGTGAGTCGGGTGCTGGATGAGGCCATCTTAAATCAGAAGACAGAAAGAAAAAAAGGTCATTTTAGAGAAATAATGTCTGGTTACAGATTGATAAAACACTAAACAACTCTTAAAACAATGGACAGGTATGTCTTTTCCACCTACCCATGCTCCTGGTTGTATAGACTCACTGCTTCAAAATCAGTACTTTTATCTATCTATCTATCTATCTATCTATCTATCTATCTATCTATCTAGTTATTTGACTAGCATTTTTGGTTCAATAAAACATTTCTTTCAAAAAGACTTTTGGACATGAAGTTAAATTTTGTTTAATACTCACATAAAATTTCCCTTGAGAGTTGAGGCTACATTAGTATAATTCTTTGCATTCAGTAAAAGGGAAGCACAATTTGATTTAAAACAAAATGCTACTATATATATTTATAGATTTATCTCATCTCTTTCTTACAACTATCACATCTGTTCTTCTTTACCAAAACTGATATGGAGATTTGAGGAAATTAAATACTTATACTAAAAAAAAATATTTGAAATGCTTTCTCTCTACTTAAAAAGTGGTAGTTGAGTCCAACACAGCAGTCACATATCAGGAGATCAATTCAACATGGAGAAAAATAAAACACCAGAAACAAACAAACAAAAAAAAACAACATGTGATTTTTTAATATTGTATAAAAATCTGTTTTATTCACCCAGAGAAATCAATATATCAGATATATATGAAAAAAATGAACTAAGTTTCTGCTGAAACATAAGCCAAAAAAAGAGTAAGATAAAAATGTAGCTAAAAACGCTTATCATGGGAGGTAACATTTATTTCTAGATAAATATGCCATGCTCTTTGAATTTGACTCCAATACCTATTTATGTAGATGGAAAAAGAGAACTAACCAAATGTCCCCCTTTGCCACTTCAAGGAGTAACTGCTGGGAAGAAGCAATTACGCTCAAATTGCTTACACCTTAAACCCCAGGTGCTCTAGACGGATGGACAACCCCTACAGTGTGAATCTGTAGCTCTGACACTCAGGGGAGTGGAGGAGGCAAAGCCATAACAGATGTGTTTTGTAAGAGAGAAAGCAGAAAGGCCTTCAAAATTAGAAGACTGGAGTCCTGTGGGAGTGGGTGAGAGCCCTATATCAACAACAAAAGTACATTTTTTAAAAAGCCAAACATAATTTGTCAAGGTAAAATGAAAATACAAGAGAAAAAAAGATGGGTGAGGGAAAGAATATTATATAAATGAAAAGGATGAATCATTGTATGTATAGGTTTTACAGGACTGAGGATTATATATTCAGAAAAAAAATCTCTATACATAGATTTAGCAAGAGAGAAAGACAGACAGGAACAGACAGACAGTAAGGGAGAAAGATAAAAAGTGTCAACTTATTCTGCGGCACCCTAGTTTTTCACTGATTGCTTTCTCATATGTGCCTTCACCAGGAGGCTCCAGCCAAGCCAATGACCCCACGCTCAAGCTGGTGAGCCCACACTCAAGCCGGCAACCTCAGTGTTTCAAACATGGGTCCTCAGTGTCCCAGGTTGCAGCTCTATCCACTGTGTGACCATCTGGTCAGGCAGAAAATATTTTTTGAGAAACTGTAATGCACAAGGCAAAAGATGACTAACCAAAGATGAATCAGATATATCAGAACCTTACCCTCATGAGTGAGCTTTTTGAAGAAAAAAGGATAGCTAACCTGTAAATAAACAACATGGGGTTATAAATATATTGGTTGACAACACCCTTAAAAATAGAAAATGTCTGCAAGCAAATGCTAGTGGCTTGAGAGCTCTGCCATCACACTTGCTGAGGCTGGATTCCTGATTCTACCACTAAGTAGTTGTAGGACAATGGGAAAATAGTTAAAAACTCTAAAGTAAAAATCATAAATATAATCTTCGCATGATTATAGTGAATACTAAATTAGATAGTACATATAAAGTATCTAGTGCCCTGAATGATTGTTCATAGAGAAGTTACATTATTTGTCCTGACTATCCCTATGGAAGCCTACTATCCCTCAAGAATGGAGATTTTATTATATGAAAATATGAAGCTAATTATACCAACATATCCTATGCACTCTAGTGTTGGGAGGAAAAATAATTTTATCTCTACCTTCTAGGTTCTTGGTGAAGAACTCCCTATAATAAAAGACAGATGAACAGAAGAAAAACAAACATAGTTTAATATCATGTATACCTTCTGTAAAAATGGAAATTAAGAAAACTGAGTAACATCCTGAAATGGCCCAGCCTACTACCTTAAATACTGTAAGGTCGGTGGATAATGGGGGATGGTCATGTGGGGAACTCAGACCCATGAACTTTGGCTAGGACCGCCCACAACCAAGTGCGCCAAAAGGAGGCTTCACAGGAACCGTTTGGAAAAAAGCCATCGTCTGCCAGCCAGTGGGATTTCACCACGTCATGTTAGCTCCACTTCCCTAGAGGGACCCTTTAAATATCTCCCACGCAGTTTAATCTTTGCAACTTCCCTAGCCTCCATCTCCTCCATCTTTCTTTCTTCAGGGCCAGGGAACCTTGCCAGGTGGGATGCGCTCTCTGTACTGAATAAAGCAGTTTATCATTCCACACTTGGTGGCTCTTAGCCCCATTCCTTCCTTCTCAGTGGGGAAAAATACCTTACATTTTGGTGCCGAAAACCCGGAAGGAGTTAGAAGTCTGCAAGGACCACTCCTTTCCCCTCCCCTTCGAGAAAGAACCAGGATCTCCGACCTTGCACCCACTTCGGTGTACGGTGCGGTATGTCCCCTGCCTTCAGCCTTCTTCTCAGTTTCTTCCGAGACTCCCTGTCCGAAACTGTAGCTACATCAGGGAAGTCTTTTTCGTCCGTCCGAGTGCGTGTGCTTGTCCCCAAGCACATCCACTTTACTTTTTTCGTCTGTGGCCAGACCTTGAGTTTTTAGGACGCTAATGCTCAAGTTTGACCACTCCAAGGACTGAGGTGGCTGTTGGGGCACAGGAATCTCCCTCCCTAAAGAAGAAGAAACTGTTCTTCTCTGCTGTGGCCAGGCCACAGAACCCATTCAATTAGCCTCCTGAAGGGACTTTCAGTGTTAACACCCTCACCAATTTAACTATCTCCAAAAAAGCTGGGAACTGATTGGAGATCTCTTACATACACGGCTTCTAATTATTCGCACACCTGTCCTTAATCTCTGTGCTGCCTGTTCCACCATGCAGGTCTTTTTCTGGCCAGAGAAACCTCACCTAAAACCTCCACTCCTAATCTTTCCTTCTCCACAGACTCCAAACTCTCTCCCTCCTGTCTGAGCCCCCTCCCCTCCCTTCTCAAAAACCTGTTCCTTATTCACTACTACTGTCTCTCTTTCTCCTCCCCTACTGGCCAGGGGCCCCTTCCTTCACTGTGTTCTTATGTCCCTCCTCCATCAGGCCATTCTCAGCCTGGCATTTGCTCTTACACCGGTTTTCAGGATGTCCAACTCTAATTTTCTTGCAGGAAGTTCCTACCCTGTCCTGCCTTTGGCTCCAGTGTTTCCTGCAGGATCTGGGTGCCGGGCTCCACACGAGCCCCCCTCCTCTTATTCCCAAACCCCCAAACCCCTATCTGGAACCTGTGAACATGGCATTTAAAGTTTTTAATGGTCCCAACTAGTAAAAACAGGCCAAGGCTGTTCGCCAGGCCCCACATGCAGCAGAAGGTAACGCTCCAACCCCCCAGGTCTTGTGGCAACCCTGAGACTAGCAGAGCCACCAGCAGCTTGCTTTAAGTGTGGCAAGCAGGACCACTGTTCATGGCAGGGCCCCTGCCGGCGGCTGCCCACTGAGCCCTGCCCTGACTGCAAGCAGCCCGGTCACTGGCGGAGTGATTGCTCCTTTGGGCAACAGGTTTTTCCTCAGCGCCTCTACTTGGAGGGCAAGCTGCCAGAATGGGAAGGCCAATCCAGCCAGATGGGTGCATTGCTCGAACTCCTGGAACACAGCCTGGACTCAGAGAACCCAGGGTTCTGCAACAAGTGGGTAAGTCCATCTCATTTCTTGTGGACATGGGGGCTGCCTTCTCTGTTTTGCCATCACACTCTGGACCTCTAGTTCCCTCAAAGGTTTCGGTTATGGGAATGGATGGGACCTCTTCCTTTCCCCTTTCTACACCACTTCTGACATGCAGTTCTGCCTCAAGCTGGCCTCCTTACAGGACCACTAGCAGTCGAAACCGCTGGACTCCATCCATCTCCAGCTCACCAAAAGGCTGGACCCTGCAAATCCCCCTATTACTCCTCTTTTTTTTAAAATCCTTACAGGACCACATCCGCAAAGTTTCTCCAGTCACAGCCACACAGATGTTCCTCCTGACACCCCTCAAAGCCACCACCTTCCAACCTCCCCCTCCCCACGACACCCCTATTCAGCAGGAAGTAGCCAGATGAATAAACGGCACCCCTTTTTCTATTTAACACAAAAGGTCAGAATGTAAGGTCAGTGGATAATGGGGGATGGTCATGTGGGGAACTCAGACCCATGAACTTTGGCTAGGACCGCCCACAACCAAGTGCGCCAAAAGGAGGCTTCACAGGAACCGTTTGGAAAAAAGCCATCGTCTGCCAGCCAGTGGGATTTCACCACGTCATGTTAGCTCCACTTCCCTAGAGGGACCCTTTAAATATCTCCCACGCAGTTTAATCTTCGCAACTTCCCTAGCCTCCATCTCCTCCATCTTTCTTTCTTCAGGGCCAGGGAACCTTGCCGGGTGGGGTGCGCGCTCTGTACTGAATAAAGCCATTTATCATTCCACACTTGGTGGCTCTTAGCCCCATTCCTTCCTTCTCAGTGGGGAAAAATACCTTACAAATACCATCCCCAGTTAAAGTCAAAAGAAGATGTTGGGAGGTGGAGGTGGGGATCCAGTTACAGGAAGATAATAAGCAAACCACAGTACACAGGGTAACATTGCTATGTAAATGTGGGTCTTTGCCCTCTCCATTAATAAGAGTTTCTAGAAATTTAGTTATTCTTCTCTTTCTGGTACTGAGAAGGACACACACTTGGAATTAGAGATTTCCCTTATAAATATAAAAGCCTCTTACAAGAGGCTAATTTCTACTCAGTTTTCAATCCTTTTTTGTGTGTCTTTAATTTCTTCAAAAATAACCAGCTCAAGATCACCCTTATGCCAAAGAGGCATACAGTATTTGGAGATGGCAAGTTCCGTTCCCTTCATTAGGAAGGTAATAAGTGACAGAGTGTTAAGCCTAATCCAGAGGGACTCAAAACATTGAAGACACGAACAAAATCCGTCGATTCCACACCAAAGCTTTATTGTCTAACTTGGCCAAGCAACGGCAACTCAGACAGAAATCTGAGGGAGAGTGCACCGGCCCTTTGTTCTACTTAGTTTTTATAGTTTGCAAGCGGGAAGTATAGAAGCAAAAATTGCAATTAGGTGCCCTTTACCACTATTAGTTATAGTCATATGCCCTTTAACATGATAGGACCATGTTCAATTTGCAAGCCAAACATCATTTTGGAGAAAACAAAATTTACAAGTCAACACAATGATAGAAAGATGTCTCTTTACATATTAAAAGACATTCCTATATTTTCTTTTTTTTTTAAGATTTTATTTATCCATTATAGAGAGGAGAGAGAGAGAGAGAAAGAGAGAAGGGGGGAGGAGCAGGAAGCATCAACTCCCATATGTGCCCTGACCAGGCAAGCCCAGGGTTTCGAACCAGCAACCTCAGTGTTTCCAGGTTGAGGTTCCATCCACTGCGCCACCACAGGTCAGGCCCTATATTTTCTAATGTTTATCTGCCATCTCTTTGTCCAGAGTCACACACATTATCTATATGCATTCATATGGGAGAGTTAGTTTCTGTGGGGACAAATGCCCACAAATGGCTCATTACTATAAGAAAAGGTTTATTTTTGGCATTTCTCTTCCTGCACCTGGCTAGCCATTCACCCGTTTCCCCACAGGTGTGGTGGAATGTCAGAGAATCCATGTTTTCCTTCCCTTTGCATTTACCTTGCAATGCCAAGGGCCATCCTGGTTTTATGCCAATCACACAGTACAGAGATTATTCACAAAATTTCTCTGCACACCTTAACCCAAATTAATGAAATGTTCTTTTAAGCCTCTTAAGATATTAATATTGATTCTGTAGCTTTTGGTACCTTACAACACCTTCAGGTGAGGTGGCGCAGTGGCTCCTCAGGGTTTCTCACAGAGTATAAATGATCTGTATGTTGCACATATTTAAATGAGTTCTGGTATCCATAGGAAAAAAAAATTTTGCCCATTCGATGAATTCTTGGATGATAAAATTTTCCCAATGTTAGTTTCTATTGGATAGAGTTTTTCCTACACCAAGATTTTGGGATATTTACAATGGGTTTTAATTGTTTGCAAGGTTTCTATGCAAAGCTCCACAGAGGAAATCCCAAACTGGCTAGGAGCTGGTGTACCTTGCCCTTTAATTGATTTTCAGATAGAGAGCACTGCCCAGGGAGTCATGCAACACACACTCCTGTTGAGCCATTCTCCTTTATCTAGATTACCCTTGATGTGTTATCAGGCAACCCACAGCGCTCCCTCTCTTCAGGGGATCATTTTTTTCTTTTGGGTGGGAGATGCCAGAGTTTTACAGTAACACAGTTGGGGGTTTTCATGACCATAACTCTAACAGTCACAAAGTAGTAAGCAAAACCTCTCTTTCAGCTCATATAAGTCTCTATCATAAATTCTAGAAATATACTACTCAGCACAAGATACTCTTTTAAATACAGCACTTTTACTTTTTCATTTTGTTTGTCAACACACTGTTTGATGCTCCAGAGGATTTACTCAAGAGCAAACCCTATCAGGTAACTGTGGTTTCTCTGTACTACCTCAGGGGGGCTTCAAAACCTGCCACCTCAGATCTCAGCACTTCAAAGAGTTTCTGCTGAAGCTGTGTTTACACCATAAGCTAAAAAACATGGTCTTGCTTGCCTTCACACACCTTCTCACCACATTAAAATCCAAGCTGCACCAGAATAACCACTCTCTCTGCATCAGTTGGTGGTGAATTTGGGGATGGCTGCGATGCATTTTAACTTTTTAAAATCACAACTCACAAGCCAAGTGAAAAATGATCAAGTGGAATTTTGCCAGATCTTTCATCTAATACTGTTCTCCCGATAGGATATAGCTCCACCTTATGGCAAGAAATTATGTAAGGTGGAGACAGGACATGGAAAGTATAATGGTGAATGCATTTTGTTTTCTTTCTTTCTTGCCTTTCTTTTTCTTCTAGAATCGTACTTTCTTCTTCACTTCAACTGCAGCTGCAGTTATATATGCAGAAGAGGCAGGAGAGGTCGTTTTTTGGAAATCAGTAAACACCTGGTTGTAAATGTAGTTAATGACTGCTTTGAGCACAGGAGTATCTAAGGAGACAAAGGAAGGGTGGTTTTATAAAGCTGTAAAAAAAAATAATTGTGTGCTTTGATATCCCATTAATAGAGCAGTGTTGTTTCTCTCTGATAACTTATCACCTTATTTCCCCGATTCACCTGTAATTTGTATCTTAGCTATCCTTCCTCTTTTCTTAGTGCTGGTATCTATATGTTAAATCCTGGAAACCAAAAATCAGCTATTGTTGGTGTTGGGCAAATATGTTTGTAAAATTTGTGTTATCTGGTTTTGCTCCCTTTTATTGTTAAAAATGGTGTTGCCCACATGGGGTGGCTGATTACCTTACTGCTTGGGAAGGGATTTGGTTATGCTAATGTGTGCTGGAGGAGGGGTTGTCCTCCCGAAAAGTTTTTCTGTTTGTTTGTTTTTTTGTTTTTTGTATTTTTCTGAAGTTGGAAATGGGGAGGCAGTCAGACAGACTCCTGCATGCGCTCGACTGGGATCCACCCGGCATGCCCACCAGGGGGCGATGCTCTGCCCATCTGGGGTGTTGCTCTGTTGCAACCAGAGCCATTCTAGTGCCTGAGGCAGAGGCCAAAGAGCCATCCTCAGCGCCCAGGCCAACTTTGCTCCAATGGAGCTTTGGCTGCGGGAGGGGAAGAGAGAGACAGAGAGGAAGGAGAGGGGGAGGGGTGGAGAAGCAGATGGGGACTTCTCCTGTGTGCCCTGGCCAGGAATCGAAACCGGGATTCCTGCACGCCAGGCTGATGCTCTACCACTGAGCCAACTGGCCAGGGCACTGAAAAGTTTCAAAAGGAGGAGTTAGGAGGCCAATTTGAGAGAAGACCACTGTCGTTGCAAGGAGAAAGGCCACGTGGTGGTTGGAGAGAAATCAGCAAGATGAAGGTGTGTAGATGGGGAAAAGGAGGTGGCTTAAGCTAGTGGGGCTTTAGATTCTAGGAAAACTTGGAAAAGATTCTCCTGGTTTTGGTACCGGAGAATGTGTGAATGGGTTTTGATGCCCATGTGTTTGTTTTTACACTCTTGCTGAGAGCAAGGCTAGAAATAAAGAAAATGGTCCACCAGTTCTTGGCTCTGTTATTTCATTACCATATCTGAATCAAATGGGAACCTGCTCAAGCCAGGTGGCTGGGATGGTGGCTGCAACTACTGGCCATACAGTTGGTCTAAACAGAGAGTCAAGTGAGGTTTTTTTGTTTGTTTGTTTGTTTGTTTTGTTTTTTTAGACCCTTCAAAACTCTTTTATAAATATTTTCTATGCCTACTCATATCTCTTTACAACTGTAGCCTTAGTAAAGTGACATCTGGCAAATATTACTTTTTTTCTAAACTTTGTCATGCGTATACTAGATATGTTGGAAATGCAGAAAAAAACTTATAAGGAACTTCTGAAACTTATCCCCATTTATTCAAAGAACTCTATATTGGAAATTTTGGAAAACAAAAGGGGATTAACTTTTGTTGCCATCCTTTCCATATCCCTGTAACTCTGTTAAGTGACAGAATGTATTTTGTCTGACTTAAACCCACAACTAGCTTCTAAAATATTTACATTCCCAATTTTCTTCTCACATTCAAGTGGTTTTCCCAAGGTCAGGCAGATAATAAATATTGCTACAACAAGTACAACACATTTTTCTACTACACCAATTCGCCGAGCCTTTGAAAAGACAGTTTAATGGCGGTGAACATTTAAGCATCTTTCAAATTCCACTGAAATATAGATACTTTGCCTATAAGCTTTTTCAGAATAATAAAGTTAGAGGGAATCTTAAACAGAATCTCATATATCTTACTCTATCAAAATAGTAAGCATTTATTGAGTGCCTGCTGTAGCTAGGAAACTATACTAGGTATTATAAGAATATAAACAGGAAAAAAGACATTGCTGCTCTCCTCAGTGGCATTAGTTAATTAA
This sequence comes from Saccopteryx leptura, assembly GCF_036850995.1. NCBI lineage: Eukaryota > Metazoa > Chordata > Mammalia > Chiroptera > Emballonuridae > Saccopteryx > Saccopteryx leptura. The sequence continues at coordinate 54,339,634 of NC_089504.1, forward strand.
GTCATTCAGTAAACATTAATAAACAACAGTCATGTTGCTGACAATAGGTAAGAAGCTGAGGCTACCTCGGCAGAGGACAGATGTATTAACTACTTCTATTAAACCCACTAATAACTATTGCTATCACAAGAGAAAGGATTCAACACTCTCTAGGTGAGAGAAAGGGGAACAGGAGCTTTGAGAATGCTTCATTGGGGAATTCTCTTTAGGGCACATCTGTCAGGTATTTTATTTCATATTACCTGGTATGAAATCAAGCAGCTCAATTCAATGACATTAAATGGGATTATATACATATATGTTTAATCTAGGTGTTTTCTGTGGTCACTATCCCAAAATATCTAAATTAGTGTAGTACAGAGTTTCAGCTTGTAAGTTAGAGAGTCCCAATAGCTCTTTGATGATTTCTGCAAATTCCCAGAGTGTTTACTACTGTCACGTAGTCACCTTTGAATTTCAGCTCCTGGCTCCATTTATGTAGTTCATTTTGGGGACTGTCTCACTATCTTGTGCTTGCTACTCCTCCAAGATGTAGCATCCACTTTCCCCCCTTATTTCTGTTGTATGAATTGCTTCTATAAACAATCTGTGAGTATATATATATACAATAAACTTTGGAGATGAAAGATAGATTTGAAAAAAATTTTAGGGAATTAAATACATAGATGATGGTGGTGATATATAAATAATAGATGATTTAAATAGATATCACAAAGATGTAAAAACTTTTTAAATTAAATACTAGATATTGTACAATTAAAACATTTCTGGACGAGCCCTGGCTGGTTGGCTCAGTAGTAGAGCATTGGCCCAGTGTGTGGATGGCGCTGTGGCCTCCAACTCAGATGCTAGAATGGCTCCTGTTGCAATGGATCAATGCCCTAGATGGGCAGAGCATTGCCCCCTAGTGGGCATGCCAGGTGGATCCCAATCAGGCACATGTGGGAGTCTGCCTCTCTGCTTCCCTGCTTCTCACTGCAGAAAAATACAAAACAAACAAAAAAACAAAACAAAAAAAAACTTTTCTGGACCATTTACAAAACATATCATCTAACTTCCTGTCAAACTGTTCATACTTGCTCTGTTTTTACACTACTTTCTCCATCACACACCAGAATTCCACATTCTTCTTTGCCGTTTTGCAGAAACATGTAGCGATTGCTCTAATTTCAGTACAGCCCATTCTTACAAATTCATCCTTACCAAAGATTCTCAGGAAAACTAAGCCTTTATTTTGCACCGACCACTAGTCTTATAAGGTAGACAGTTTTAAAGAGCAATATTTATTTTCTTCAGTTCTATTTTAAAAGGTATGTTAAAGACGAAACAACAGGCCCAAAATGGAGTTACTTATACTAAGCCCCTAACTGAGACTTAAGTTAATTACAGTTCCAGCTCTCCCAGAAATGAAATCTTGAACCAGTCAATCAGGAATTGCCTGATCAACAGTAGTCAGGTAATCCGCCTGATTGACACCTGCCATCCACTATAAGGAAGATAAACTTGCAATAATGAGTCCACTTTTTGACTGTACAACTTCCTTCTTCCTGTTTCCTTCTGCCTACAGAAGTCTTTCGTTTTGTACAGCTCCTCAGAGTTCCTTTCTGTCTGCTATATTGACTGCTGTCTGATTCATGAATTGTTAAATAATGCCAATAAGATCTTTAAAAGATAACCAAATTTTGTTTTTTTAAGAGATCACAACAGTATATAACACATAGCAACTCTTTAATTAATGATAGATATTAATAAATTGGTAATATAATGCAGTTATGTACGAATCATTGTGATGATAATAATAGTTAAGACATACATAATCAAATAAACATGAAGAAATTTATGTTATACATTATGTCATAGGCTGCAATTTTAATTTTATTCACCAGAAGGACTAATTTATCTGGCTTGAATTGTATTTTAATACTCAACAGATATTGGATGAAGCATTTGGAATTATGCAGTTGAATATTTTGGCTCTAAGAGTGATACATAAACTGTATTACTCAAAATTATCCTCCATACAATTTACTTTTTTTGGTTGTCACTAGTATATAACTCCAAGAGAATATGTTACTTCTTTTATGTTTAATTCCATACTATCTTGCTGTTTAGCCTTGTGTTTGATATCTAAACAGCACTAAATACAAATTTTTAATGTATTTGATATATATAATAATAAATATTATAGAATGACATTTGAAAATGACAATTCAGAAACTAGAAAAAAGATTTTTCCTCAAAATCTCCTGCAATGTTTTAAGAAAGCATATATTATAAAATAAAATAGGTATGGATTAGAGTCTATTTCTTGATTTTGAATTTATATTTAAAGTTATGTCATATTAGCCAGCCAGATATTTCCATTACGGTCTGCCTATGTAACCTCAGAGGTCCACTTATTGAACACGTTGATGAAGTTTGTGGACAAGTCCTGCTGGGGGTGAGGATGACAGAGACGGAAAGACCTGACTCCAGGGACCAGGTTCAGTGACGTAGATCCACTTTATTCAGGAAGTAAACTAGCTTATATACATGGGTTCAGCCAATAGGATGTTATAGCGTGTTCCTCAAAGCCAATGGCTGAAAAGATCAGGGAGCTGCGTGGTTGACGCTAAGTCACTTACTTACAGAGCGCAAGCTTCCTTCCTGGGTATGCCCAGGAGCTGGAGTATTCTCACAGCATTGCATCAGCCACAGCTGCTAGGAATGTGCTCTATGCTCCACCCACATCTCCCCCTTCTCTTTTAATTAAGGCCAATTGGACTTGATAAATGACAGCTTGCTGTTGTTGTAGCTTCTGAATGCTATGCATTATGCAACGGAACCCTAGTAGAACTAAAACAACTATAATACCTATTATACTATATGCTAACAGATTAGCTGGATTAAACAATGAGGCAAGCTTCTGTAATGTTTGACTACTTAGGAAATAAAACGGGGATCTTAAACAGGGGATTTCTCCTAGGGGTCAGGATGTCATTTCTCTCCCATTGTGTTACAAAGAACTTCTAGGTGCTGTTAAACACAGTTCCATTTTGATTGTAAAAAAAGGATGTAGGTCCATGCACGCCCCCTTCCCACAAAGGTCCCAGCGCCCAAACACAGAACAGATGGCTTGCTGTGGGCTGTGTACTGCATATGGATGCAAGGCACATTACACAAATTACAACAACATGACACATCATACAATTTCAACAATTACAGAGGTACATTTCACCAGTCTCTGAGCACTTTGCCAACAGCACAAAATGTCCTCGGCCTTCTTTCTAGCCATGCGAAAAGCTTCCCGGGGCAGGGGAAGGGCCTCCAGCAAAGCCCCTGGAAGGGTATTTCACATTGTCCAAAATCCATAAGTCCATCCAACAAAGGAGCCTGTGCTTACTCAGTCATAGTCCAGGAATCAGTCCACACACATGGGGCATCAGCCACCCCCCTCATTCTTGCCATCCTGGCAGGTTTTACACTGTCCCAACTAGGAGCACGTGGCAATGTCAGTCAGCATTTCCATCTCTGCTCTGGAGAGCATAATGGCATTCACCTTTATGTCCCAACATGTCAGTGAACCCACCAGCGGCTTAGCAGGCACTCCCTGCCTTTCCAGCGGCCACTCAGAGATGCAAGCCTGGCTTCCATTCATCCTCCTGTCACAGCTGCCACCATTTACCTTCTGGAGTCTGTGAATTGCAACTCCCGGCCAATTCACCTTATCCTCCAAAGATGAACTGAAAACACCAGCTCGCGTGTCAGGCTTGAGTCCCGGGCTGCTGCCGCCTGTGTCTGGGAGTCAGTGGTTACTATAGCACACATAAGCAAGAACAGAGCACCAGGGCCTGGGGGCCCATTAGGGGCAATTCTCTGGGCCCGCCTCACCAAAGCCTCCACATCCCCCCAGGCGATGGGGCGAGCATGCCGGCTGCAAGGTCTTCTTCTGGAGCACTGAGGACCTCCTCCCCTCAGGCATAGTCAGTGTGGAGAAGGCCAGGGCTATGGCTTTGGATGGGTGATGACTGAACCACTTAGTGGGTGCCCAAGAAACCCTGTCAAGCAGGTTGGGGGGTTCCTGGGATCCAAATTGGCTGAAAAACACAAGCATAACCTCTCCCTTGTGTTAGAAGAGGGTGTGGTCCCTGCTACTGTGCCGGACTGGGTCCTTCTAGCTTCATTTCAGAGAGAGGGGCAGAGAGAGAGAGAGAGAGAGATACAGAAAAATAGACAAGACAGACAGACAGAAAGAAAAAAGGCACATGGGGGCATATAGGCTGGCCCATGGGTCTGCAGCAGGAACACGTGATGGAGTTAAAGCTGAGGTAGAAAATGGTGTCTGAGAGGCTGGGGTGGGGCATTGAGCCCCAGCAGGGAATGTGGAAGTAGTGACTTCTGCTTCTTCTGGAGGCAGAGCTGATGGCGCAGTTAGCAATTCGGTTGGTTTCATTTCTGTGCGCTCAGCCGTGATTTTTGTCAAACTTGGAGGCTAAACTACTTTCCTCCTCAGTGGAGGGGGGCAAATAGTGGGGTAGGGGCTCCTCTGAAAAAGGAGTAGCCTGTAGGACCTTAGAGACTGATGGAGGGTCCCCAGTGGGAGCACCAGTCAAGCAGGCGTGTATTGTCAATAAGGCAGGAGTGAGGCCGAGAGGAAAGGTTTGCTGCCCATGCACCTCGGCCGAACGAACGCATTGGAGAGCTTGCGTCCAAGTATCCAGGTCCCAGAGGGGCATGTCCTCAATCCAGGGATTGAGAATAGAGAGAATCACCCAGTAAGTACAGAGATCCTTTTCACAAACTTCAACTCGCCTACTCTGCAATAGGGCATGCAGGGCTCGAGACTGCAAGGCTCGAGAGTGAGGAAGAAGGTTTCCCATTGCAGAGGGTCACTCACATGTCCCTTGGATGCTGTTAAGGTCCCTGCCTGACATTGGGCGCCAGTGGTGGAGAAGTCCTGTGGGGGGGAGAGGACAATGGAGACGCAAAGACCTGACTCCAGGGACCAGGTTCAGTGACGCAGATCCACTTTATTCAGGAGGTAAGCTAGCTTATATACATGGGTTCAGACAATAAGGTATTACAGCGTGTCCTTCATAGCCAATGGCTGAAAAGATCAGGAAGCTGCGTGGTTGGCGCTAAGTCACCTCCTTATAGCGGGCGAGCTTCCCAGGAGGCTCTGGGAGCTAGAGTATTCTCACAGCATTGCATCAACCACAGCTGCTAGGAATGTGCTCAGCACTCCCCCCACAGAAGTTATTCTTTGTGTTCACGGGACATAGCACTCCAGATAAAATCTTGCATGTTAGACTAATTTTTCTAATTTTAATCATAAAAACAATATAAGTAAAACTAGGAAAAAAGTCTATAAAAATGACTTAAAAATTATAAAGAAATATTCTTAGAGTTAAATAAGTTAGATAATTTATTTTCACATTATGCTATATTTTTAATTTAAGGAAATATTTATTTTTCAGTGTTTCAGTTAGTAAGATGGTTAACAAACAAAAATTGGTATGTTTTAGTTTGTGGCTTAAATCTAAGAAAATATTTAATCAATAAACTATTTAGATAATAGATTAGTCAATAATCTATTAGGTACCACATACTATACATAATGTGATAAATAATTATTCACACTAATGAAAAAAATACAGGAAGATCTTTAAAATCAGTTTAATTTTGTTTAAAACATATTTTGATCATGCATGTCAGAGTTTCTCAACCTTGGCACTATTGACATTTTAGATAGAAAAAAACTTTGTTGTAGGGTTGTCTTGTACTTTGTAGAATGTCTATTAGCATTCTAGTCTGTGCCCACTAGATAGAAAACAGTAGCACCCCCTCAGTGGTCTCCAAAAATGTCTCCACATGTTGCCCAGTATTTTGTGGAATGGTAGGGAGCACACCACCTCTGGTTAAGTTAAAATCTGTTAGGGCCTTTTTTGTAAATAAAAGATTCAGGACATTTTATTTTAAATAACAGTAATTTTGAAGACCTGACACAACTTGACTAATGTTTATACTTTATCAATGTACCTCAAATAAAAATGGACTGCTTCTAGGTCAGATGGTGAGCGATACAAGGATGGGTGGTTAGATAGATGGATAGATAAACAGGTAGGTAGGTAAGTAGGTGGGTAGATAGATTGCTAGATGATGATAGATGATAGATAGATATAGATAGATATAGATAGGTAGATAGATGATAGATGATAGATAGATAGATAGATAGATAGATAGATAGATAGATAGATAGATAGATAGATAGATGATAGATAGATAACATTTCCCACAAAACTTTCAACAAAATGTAAATACTGACTGAAGGTTGCTTAAAGGACACTACTTAAAATTCACTTGAAGGCTTTAGGATTAACAATAATGGCGGGTGTTGATTCCAAGATATATGTTTCTTACTTGGCAGGGTTCTAGTTCTGATTTTTGAGGAAACATGGTGTTCTCATAACATATGGAAAGTTATTTTCTACTAGTTTCAAGGACCAAAGACAATTGCATAATACAAGTATAATTCCAAAGTGGTGCAGGTTCTAGCTATATGAAGAGGACTAAAATGATTACTCAGCACAAGCTCAATAATGTAAATTTATTTAAAATTTGTTCTTAAGAGAAGGTCTCATTCTGCCTCAAGTCATATATTTTCATAAATCCCTCAGTTGACAAAATACATCTGAAAGTGCAACATGAAGTTTTCCACATCTTAGCAAGAGTAACTCAGCACTCTTGCAAAAAGCAAGGCCCAGTTATTCATTTAATATGCCTTCAAACTTTGATATCTTTCTGCTTGAGCAAGTAAAGGTTTGTGCTCTCATTGTAATTCTTTATATGAGGAGCAAGGAGATTTTAGACTTAACACTTTAAGTATTGATTATTATTGAACTCTTTTTAATCTCATTGAAAAAACTGTGCTAAAAATAGCAGGATTCTTCAGAGGTTTGATTAACTTTACATCTGCCCTTGATTCTATGGATATGTTTTTTAAGCTCTGTTAGTTTAATATAAGTCTACACTTATTAATATGCTTGCAAAATCTACATCTATGTTATCATTACCAGACTCAAGCAAGGCAGCAATTTAAAAGTGTAAGAGAAAAAATGGGTCTTGGACTTTCTTACTTTCAAGCTAGATATTTTTATATTCCTTTTAAAGAAATTGGATCTTTGTCCACTTACAAGAATGAAGAGGAAAATAATTATTCTTTTTTATAGTAAGGTCATGGTATTTTTTTACCATTAATGATGACAGACCTTAAAAGAATTATGAATGTGATAGTATTAATCAAAAGAGAAAATTGACATTAATTATGATGACATAGGTACTTATTATTTTAGCAGGGCTAAATAATTCTTTATTATTTAAGTGATTTATGTTAACTAATTTCATGCAATGAAGAACTTTGTTCTATTTTTATCAGTATTTAGAACTTTGTCAATGACATACTTATAAACAAATTAAGAGGCCACTATCTTATTAATGGCATGACGTATGAGATATTATAAAAGGTTTTTAAATCACTGTTTTGGAAAATTGGTATCATTTGCCGTGATATTTTTCAATTATAGAAAAATTTATGCCATTTGTTTATTTGGTTTCCAAAACAGTAGTTTTGTTTTTAATTAGCAGTATAGAATGCTATTAGTATTAGCAATAACAGCAATTAATATTTATTGAACAATTACTATGTGCCAGATACCTTTTGATGTATTTTGTTATTTATTTTCAAAGCAATGTTTTGAAATAGGTTTATCTTTTAAGATAGAGATTATCACTACTACATATGAACAAATTTAGACAACAGATTTTAAGGTACTTGCCCAAGATCCTATAGCTGGTAAGTGATGGACCTACTATGCAAACCCAGACAATTGACACCTGAAAAACTATAGTTAGTCATTACTAAAGATGTTGCCTGATTTCCAGGATCCCACCAACAAATATAAAATTGAATCATCAAATATTTAACCCTTATCAGAAATCAGGTTATAAAAATAATAGAAGAATGAATAAAAGCACTACATATTTATTCTCTTCTGCCCCACTGACTATGTATCTTTGAATCAAATCAGAAAACAAATGAACCTTGTTTTATTGTTTTATTTTTCTCAGGACAGGAATGTCTCAGAAACAGGATTAGATTCACTGTACTCTGGTTCATCATGTGCTCTCATCATTAGTATAGGTGTGGCTCAGGTTTTCTTAGTAAATTGGTTACTTTTTATGTGATAAGAAATCCAAACCAACTACCCACTAGGACCTTGTTAAAAACAAATAAACAAGCATACAAACAAAAACTACTCAGATTATCTATCATTAATTAATCAACAAACAACAAGTGTTGGTGAGGGTGTGAAGAAAAGGGAACCCTTGTATACTGTTGGTCAATGTGCAGATTGGTATGGCCAAAGCAGTATGGAGTTACCTAAAAAGTTAAAAATGGAAATGTTGTTTGACCCAGCAATCTCACTTCTGAGAATATATCCTAAGAAACCCAAAACACTAACTTGAAAGAATATATGTAATTCTATGTTTATTGCAGCATTATTTACAATGGCTAAGATCTGGAAACAGCCCAAGTGCTTGTCAGTAAATGAGTGGATAAAAAAGCTGTGATACATTTACAAAATGGAATACTATGCAGCCATAAAAAGGAAATCTTACCTTTGCAACAACCTGGATAGACATGGAGAGCATTATGCTTAGTTAAATAAGCCAGTCAGAGAAAGACAAGTACTACATGGTTTCATTCATATGTACAATCTAATGAGCAAAATGAACTAACAAGCAAAAATAGACACAAACTCATACATAGAGAACAGGTTGGCAGCTGTCAGTGGTGGGGGTGACCCTTGGTGAAGGGGAGGAAGTATTGATCAAAAAAGGACAAAAAAGGAAAGAAAAAACTCATGGACATGGACAGCAGTGTGGTGATTACCAGGGATGGGAAGGAGGGTGTAGGGAGAATAAATGGTGAAAAGAGAAAAAATCTCTTTCATTTTTAAGTTTTTGAGGAAACTTGATGCTGTTTTCCGTAGTAGCTACACCTTTATTTCCCACTAACAATTCACAGACTATTGCTATCCTCTGTATCCTCACAAACACTTGCTATTTTTTATCTTCCGTTAATGGCCATTTAACAGGTGTGAAGTGATATCTTATTGTGGTGACAACACTGTAGGAGTTTTTGCTACTCTGTTGTTTGGTGTATATATGTTTTGGATTTCTGTGGAGTTTTTTGGGTGGATTAGCCTGTCCTAATATAATATAATGTTTTGCTTTGTCTCTGGTAATTTTTTTTTTGTTCCAAGTCTACTTTATATGATATTAATATAGCTACTTCTGCTTTCCTTAGATTAAAGTTGCATGAAATAACTTTTCCACCCTTTTACTTTAAGTCTACCTATATTACTATATTTGAAGTGAGTTTTTTTTTATACATTATGTAGTTAGCTTATGTTTTTAAATGCTCTCTACTCATCTCTGCCTTTTGATTAATATATTAGACCATTTAAATTTAATGTAATTATTGATACCTTAGGGTAAGACTAAAACCCACTTGGCCATGACTTTATATATTTTGCAATTCTATTTAATAATTTATGTTATGAATGATGTGTCCATGCTCACAATGTATTTTTTAATGTTTATTTTATTTATTTTAGAGAGAGAAGAAGGGAGAGACAAGAACATCAATCTATTCTATCTTATGTCCTGCCCAGGGATTAAACAATATATATATGTTCAGTGAGAGGAGGGAAGGCAGAGAAACAGACTCCTACATGCGCCCCACTGGGATCCATCCAGCAAGCCCACTAGGGGGTGATGCTCTGCCCATCTGGGGCATTTCTCTGTTGCTTAGCAACTGAACTCTTCTTAGCACCTGAGGCAGAGGCCATGGAGCCATCATCAGTGCCTGGGGCCAGCTCACTCCAATAGAGCCATAGCTGCATGGAAGAGAGAGAGAGAGAGAGGGGGAGAGAGAGAGAGAGAGAGAGAGAGAGAGAGAAGTGAGAGGGGAGGAGTGGAGAAGCAGATGGTAGCATCTTCTGTGTGCCCTGACCAGGAATCGAACCTGGGACATCCACATACCAGGCTGATGCTCTACCACTGAGCCAACTAACTAGGGCTGAAACAATATTTTTTGTCTGTAATTTTATTTGCATATAATAGTCTTATTGAGATTTGGTGTCAAAGTTATGTTGGTTTCATGAAGTAACTTGAGAAGTATCCCTACCCTACTATTATTATGAAAGAGTTTGTGTAATACTAATAATATTATTTTTTAAATGGTTGATAAAACTCTCCATTAAGTGCTCTGGATCTGAAGTTTCACTGTTAGAATTGTTTTAATTACAAATTCAATTTAATAAATATGTATAGAGATTTTTAGATCTTATATTTCTGGTTTCCAGAGCATAGTTTTTCTCATTTATTTTATAAAAGCATAATATACTTTCAGTGAAATTTATAATTTTAAACATACAGTTCTAAGAGATATAAAAAACACAGTCATATAAGTACCAAAAAATCAACTATATAACCTGTGAGCCAAATCTGGCTTATGTTTGGCCATTAGACTAAGAATTTTTAAAGTATTAATAATAATGGATTATAAAAATAAAAACAAAAAGGATTTATGATAGAGACCATACATGACCCTAAAATATTTACTATTTGGCCCTTTATAAAAAATAGTTTGCCAACCCCTGCTATAAAGCAATTTTACAACCCACCCACCCCCCCAAAAAATTCTCCTGTACCACTCTGTCATCAACCACTTCCTCCAAGTGCAGCCACAAGCAACTACTAAATGATTTTCTTCCTATATTAGATCAGTGATTGCAATAATACATATAAATCTCATGTTGAAGCATGTAACCATGTAACCTGCTGATTCTGTCTTCTTTTACTTAGTGCAAAACATCTGATAGTTATGCATGTTATTGCATGTATTAGTAGTTTCCACTCCTGAAGCATGGAACATACCACTTTGTTTTTACCGGTCAGAAATCTAACATCTCTAACTCTTTGCAATTGTCGAATTCTCTGTTCAGCAGCATAGACTTATCCCCAAACTCAAATCTATGTGGTACTTTCTCTGTGTTTGACTCTCTTTTCTGTTACTATACCTTGCAATGCCTGTGACTCAGCAAGAAAATTGCTGGTTTCTCCTTCCCCTGTGAAAGCAGTGGGCCCCACTTCTTCTGTGCTATATTTAGGAAAGTTAAAGAAGCTGTGGTAAATTCTGTGCTCATTGTATTGTTTACCTTCTCTTAAGAACCATGGCCCTGTACCAGGGGTTGGGAACCTATGGCTCATGAGCCAGATATGGCTCTTTTGATGGCTGCATCTGGCTCACAGACAAATCTTTAATAAAAAAAAAAATAATAATGTTAAAAATATAAAACATTCTCATGTATTACAAATCCATTCATTTCCTACCACTCATGTTCATGGTTGTGGGTGGCTGGAGCCAATCATAGCTGTTCTCCGGGACAACACCAAATTTTTATTGGATAATGCGTAAAGTACACAGGTCATTGTGAGGTCAGGAAGTAAACTTCCCTCCTTTTAATCAAGTAGTCAGCTAGCTAACTGCAGAAATCCTTTTGACGAAGAAGATGGCTAAAAAGAAAAAAGATGAGAAGTATCGTACTTTTCAGCAGGAATGGACAGAAGGATTCGCCTTTGTGAAGAGAGCAGGTTCTGCAGTGTGTCTAATATGCAATGATAAAATTGCATTGATGAAACGGTCAAATATAAAGTGGCACATCAACACATGCCATACTATATTTGCATCAAAATATCCAGCGGGAACAACAGGAAGAGAGCATATCAAGAGCTACTGTGCAGAGTGCAAGCTACTCAGTAGCAACGCTGTGTTTGGACCCAAAAGGGTGACTGGAATTCAGCTAGCTTTGCTGGCTCTTTAGCAATTGTGAGAAATGGAAAGCCATTCACAGATGGGGAGTATGCCAAAACATTCATGCTTGAGGTTGCCAATGAACTTTTTGACAACTTTTCTATAAAGACAAGATAATCAAACAAATAAAAGACATGCCTCTGTCGGCAAGAACTGTTCACTACCATACCATCATGATGGCAAATCAAATTGAGGCAACACAAGTGAAGGAAATAAATGCAGCACCATTCTTTTCTCTCGCTTTGGATGAGTCAACAGACGTAAGCCATTTACGTAAGCCAGTTCAGCGTAATTGCAAGGTAAGCTGTCAGTGACACACTACCTGAGGAAAGCCTTGCTGTTTTGCCTATGAGAGACAACAAGAGGGGAGGATTTACTCAAGTATTTCACTGAGTTCACTAAAGAAAAAATCTACCAATGGATGAACTTATTTCAGTGTGTATTGATGGTGCTCCATGCATGGTGAGGATAAACTGAGGATTTGTAGCACTTTTTCATGAGCATGAAAAGAGATCCATCCTAAGTTTTCACTGCATCCTACATCAGAAGGCGCTTTGTGCTCAGATGTGTGGTGAGCAGCTTGGTGAGGTGATGTCACTGGTCATTTGGGTGGTCAACTTTATTGTTGCCCAAGCTTTAAGTGATCGCCACTTTAAAACACTGCTGGATGAAGTTGGGAATAACTATCCTGGTCTGCTTCTGCACAGCAATGTGCATTGGTTGTCAAGAGGGAAGGTGTTCAGCCATTTCCCAGCTTGTCTGGGTGAAATCCGGACTTTTCTTGAGATGAAAAACATCGAGCATCCTGAGTTAGCTAACACTGAGTGGCTCCTGAAGTTCTACTATCTCATGGACATGACTGAACATCTGAACCAGCTCAATGTGAAAATGCAAGGCATTGGAAATACAGTCTTATCCCTTCAACAAGCAGTGTTTGCATTTGAAAACAAGCTGAAACTCTTCATTGCCGACATTAAAAAAGGTCATTTACTACACTTTGAAAAACTGGGAGAGTTTAAAGATGCATGCACAGCAAGTGACCCTGCTCAACATCTTGATCTCCAGCAGCTAGCGGGCTTCACATCTTATCTCCTGCAGTCATTCAAAGTGCGCTTTGGAGAATTTTGTGAGTGCACTCATCTTTTTAAGTTCATCACCCATCCACACAAGTGTGCTGTGGACAGTGCCGACCTTAGTTACATCCCCAGTGTCTCTCAGAGATTTTGAGCTACAAGCTGCTGACCTGAAGGCCTCAGACATGTGGGTGAATAAGTTCAAGTCTCTGAATGAAGATTTGGAAAGACTTGCACAACAGCAAGCAGAGTTGGCAAGCAAACACAGTGGGAGAAATAAAAAAACTTCAACCTGCGGACAAGCTGATTGTCAAATCTTGGAACGCGCTTCCTGTCACATACCACACATTGCAGCGTGTGAGTATTGCTGTACTGACAATGTTTGGCTCTACATATGAATATGAGCAGTCTTTCTCACATCTAAAGAATGTTAAGACCAACCTACGATCACGTTTAACCGATGGAAGTCTCAACGCCTGCATGAAGCTTAACCTCACCACATATCAACCAGTCTACAAAGTCATCAGCAAAACCATGCAGCACCAGAAGTCACATTAATGGTAAGAAGTACTTTATTCATCATTGGTTAGCAACAGCATAACAACGTTATTAAAAAGAATTTAGAGACTTATTGTACTTTCAAAGTGTTGGTCTTACATAAAATGCACACATTTACTTGTATTTAGTGTTAAACATATTTTATGGCTCTGACGGAATTACATTTTAAAATATGTGATGTTCATGGCTCTCTCTGCCAAAAAGTTTCCCGACCCCTGGTCTAACACATCAAAGAAAATCTAGGATACCAAAGTCACCCAGTAGAAGGCAGCATTAGCTTACGTAGGTGTATCTGATAAAATCATTTGGTTATAATTTATATAAAATAGAGAACCACACTGGGACTATACCTCTAGGGGTTAACTCCATAACCTCACCAATTCCTCAAGGGTTCTCAAGCGAGAAAGACTCCCTTTGCTCCTGTTGCTTCTGTACAATGCAGCTAATCTCTGATGACACAGAGTGACATTTTACCAATCTCAATAACACCTGGAAAGTGCCTCCTGTTGATAGTACTACTGTGTTTTAATGAACAAATAAATGGCTTATCTATCCTTCTTGGCAAGAAACCCCAGCTATCGAGGCGAAGCACCAGCTCTCCCTATGTTACTCGGACTAATTGACTCTTTGGATGAAGTTAAATCACACTTATCCCCAGTGGGATGTATGTTTGCCAGTAATCAATAGCTCAACAAGATCCACATGGCAGGTAATTAAGTGTAAAGTAATTAATACCCATCAAATGTTGTATTAACTGTTTGCCATTCCTTCACTCCAGAGTCCCTCTGTATGGTAAATAAGGGGGCAGAGGCAAGAAAAGAAGGTCGAGGGAAGTGGTGGGAGAGAACTAGCTTTGTTTTGTAGGAAACCAAATAATTGCAACTTTCTTTTGGGGTCAATTTCATTTTGAGGCTGGAAACTCCTCTCCCAGTTATCATTTTATTGCTTTGTTCTTTATATTCTATTTTTATTATTATTTTTTATTTTATTTTTAGCAAAGGAAAGATAGAGAGAGAGGGACAGACAGGAAGAGAGAGAGAGATGAGAAGCATCAATTCATAGTTGTGGCACTTTAGTAGTTCATTGATTGCTTTCTCATATGTACCTTAACTGGAGGGCTCCAGCTGAGCCAGTGACCTCTTGCTCAAGCCAGCAACCTCGGGTCTAAAACAGCAACCAGGTAGTCATGCCTATGATCCCATGCTCAAGCTGGCAACGCCATGCTCAAGCCAATGACCTTGGAATTTTGACCTTGGATCCTCAGCATCCCAGGTCAATGCTCCATCTACTGCATCACCACGTGGTCATGCTCTATATTCTATTTTTACAAGTACTCAAGTAAAAATAGAATCTAAAATAAATTTACTGTTGTAGAAAAACTGTTTTATTCTAATATTATGAAGCCAATGCGGAAAGAAAAATGCCACAGTATTAAAGTCTCTTGTGTTGAAGAAACTGAGTATGGATAGGCTAAATTTAGAGGAAGCAATTCTACTTAAAAGGAAAGAAAACACTGTGATCTTCGTAAATGAAATGCTCTGGGTGTCTTTAATCTATTATTTTTTTTACTATTTTAGATTCATTAGTTAAAATATTTTACTTTAATTTTTATTGAAAATAAATTCTGCCTTAAAAATTTAATTACATCAAGAAGGATTTTATACTGAGGGTTATACTCAGTATACTTTTTTTTCTTTTTTTTTTTTTCTTTTTTTTTTTTTTTGTATTTTTATGAATCTGGAAACGGGGAGGCAGTCAGACTCCCGCATGTGCCCAACCAAGATGCACCCGGCACGCCCACCAGGGGGCGATGCTTTGCCCATCTGGGGCGTCACTCTGTTGCAACCAGAGCCATTCTAGTGCCTGAGGCAGAGGCCACAGAGCCATCCACAGCGCCCGGGCCAACTTTGCTTCAATGGAGCCTTGGCTGCAGGAGGGGAAGAAAGATACAGAGAGGAAGGAGAGGGGTAGGGGTGGAGAAGCAGATGGGCACTTCTCCTATGTGCCCTGGCCGGGAATCGAACCTGGGACTCCTGCATGCCAGGCCAACGCTCTACCACTGAGCAAACTGGCTAGGGCCTCTTTTTTTCTTTTTTTTAACCCACCATTTTTGCCTATACATTTTGGAGGATACGTTCAGAGGAAAAGCATCTTTTCCTTATACTTTTTTTTTTTATTCATCTTCTGAGCTGGGAAAGAAACTAAGTCAGTTCCACTGAAGTCTTGACTGTAGGTGGGACTTCTAAATAAGGTAGAAAAATAGCATGAGAATAATACATAAAATAAGAGAACACAAAACAAATTAAACCTCTGGGGAGGCAGTTCTTCTTTTACTTGATAAGTTCTCACCTATTGACCTGGTAAGACTTAGGTTAGTAAGGCTTGGATCATTATACATTCAACCTCAGTTACAGTTTTAACAACGTGTTGGCATAGGTTAATGACGGACTCTGATAAGATGTTGTTCTCAGGTTTGATCCTTGTTAACAAACCTTTATAGTAATATACTAATATTTCTCTCTGGTAATTACCTTCCAAAACAATTTTCTTTGGGAGTAATAAAGGCACACATGTTCAGGTTTACAAAGACTACTGAACATATGAATACTTGACAAAGTGTTAGATGCATATTTTACCTTATTAAAACAATTCTATACATATAGAATTTTTATAGTGCTAAACAAAACAATATTCCTTGAATGCGATTCTGTTTTATTCATAAAAATGAGTACTTTAATCATAAGTCTAAGACATAATTGAAAAATAAGCTTGTCTGTCCTTCTAGAGTTGTTCTAGAGAGGGAGCCTAGCCTGTAGATGCTTCGAGTATGTCTAGTTTTTTTATGCATTATTTTTATGCTCAGAAAACAATGCACGTTATTTAACTTAAAGTTATATTATTACTCAAATGTTTTTATAGATATTTTACATTGATCACTTCTATATAAAATAAACAGTGAATAATACAATCATATACTTTTTTTACAACAAATGTATTATTTTTCTTTTTTGTTTGCTTTCTCCACTTGGACTCCCAGAGAGTATTCGTCGATTATCTTAATGTATATACATGTGTACATACAATTACATTTTTGAACATACATCATAAACATACACAAATTCACATAAACATACAAACAATGTTGAACTTTACCTGAGCTCTCTGCTCCAGAAAAGCAATAGTGGTTGGGAAAACCTTCCATTTCTACTCTTTTGTAACCGTGAAGACCCAGCTTGCCCTCTAGTTTTAGGAGATAAGATCCATCTTGATTTTCTCTTTGGACCCAGAGACTTGCTGTTCACCCTTCCTGATGGCTCCCTTGTTTATTTGTCTCTGTACAACACAGACTCCTTTTCATTTTCAGTCCTTTTGTTTTGGGATGTCCCTCATTAATGAATGTTCTCTTTGTTTCAATTGCCTGAATAATAAAATTATCTCTCTAACCATCTAAGGCATTTGCCTTCCACCACACACAAAGTTTTTTTTTTGTGTGTATATTTTTTACAAGAAATTGAATCATATTATATATATAAATTTATCTTAACAGTACCTTAAGCAAACTCTCCCGATAAATAACATAGCTTGAATTTCTTACTTTCAACAGCTGTGTAATTTTCTATATTTTAAAGGTATTATAATGTATTCCTGTGTTGATTTTGCTTTTCATTTTTGCTACCACAAACAATAGTTAAATATGTATGTGCATTTTACATTTAAAAGAAAGTATCATATAATTGAAGGAAAACCTATAACACTTCACATTTCCAATATTTAAGAGTAGCCCTTCATTAGCAATCCCATCCAAAAAAGGTGTTAGTTTTGTCAGTCTGATTGGTATCTCTATTAATATGACTTTACTAGTTTACTGCCTTCATTATCATAACTTTATTATTACAGGGGGGTTCTTACACAAGTAGATAAAAGCTGCAAACAACTTTATTTTTATTCTAGGCACTTCCTTAAAATATTCATTAACTCTTTGATAAATAGCATCTAATACCTCAAGATTTTATGAGCATCTTGCCTCAAAATATCTTGCTGTATGCAATCATCCTAAGCCTTTATTTCATGATTCTTTCCCAGTCCTAATCAAGTATTTGCACTGACAAACAGACACACTCTAAACCAGACTTTAAAAACTCGTCAATATCCTGACTTGGGCCCCTTGTCTCTGAGATACTAGTATGCTCTATAGAGGTGGTGCTTTCCCTTTCTGCAAAAAGCAATAAACTCAGTTCTGTCTTATCTCCAGGTTGTTTTGATGATATTTTGCAAAGCCAGTATTTATAGGTGGAACTTCAAAATTCCTTACTATAGGAAGTTAAGGTGGCCCATTTTGCAGATAAAGGGAGAGGTGAATTCTGTCATACCGAATTTAATTGACTTGCCCCTGTATCAGGCAAATAATGTATAATCTAAGTAGTAAAAGTAAAGGTGTTCAATTTTGTCTTTTGCTTGTAATATACTTTTAAGAATCTTGTCAATATATGGAATAAGCATTGCATTCCAACTAGAGAATATAGCTTTTTTCCTAGACATATTTTTTTAAATTAAGTCTGATATTATAATAGAGAGCTGAAATGTTTTTAGTTTGACACACACTTCATAGCTTCTCAGGTGATATCTGAACTCTTGTCGAAAGAAGAAACAAGCTTAGGGGAATTTCTTATAGTTGAAATACTCCAAAATCATATCAAAGCAAAAGGGAAGCTTTTCTGCTTGGTTCTTTTTATATATTTTCTTATTTGCCTCTCACCAAAATAAATATGGTACCGAAAATGTAGCTATGATAGCAGTCACTTCATAAATGGAGAAAATGGAAGCTTCAAGAATCTAAGTAACTGGTCACTTCTCACACTGCAAAGGAGTGACAAACTAGACTTGGGATCCAGATATATCTGCTCTTGTAGAGCTTGTCATAGTCCCCAAAACTCTGTATATTTCAGAGCAGAAATTAGATTCCTCTATTGGAATTGTAAAAACCTTGTTAATGGAGACAGTATTAGAGAACATATTAATACTGGTGGTGGCTTTTTAATTCCAAAACTAGAATTTCTGTAAGAAGTAGGAGAAAAAAAATACAGCAGTCTGAGGCCTGGACAGCATTTCATTCACTCTTTTACCTTCTTCATTTTCCTAGAGGAAGGTTGTGAGTGGATCAGTTATGGACTGGCCAGGATTCTCAAGTTGTGCTGGATCAGAATCCAAACTTGCTCTCAGCAGCATTAAATTTAAGTAACTTGACAAACAATCAGGAAACACAATCACAGAGAAAGGAAACTTAGCTGAATGGACAGGGTTTAAGAACATGCAAGAGGGTGAACTCAGTCAAGAGGATTTTTTAAAAGTCTTTAAGAAAATTTAACATAAACTTATTTTCTTGTTTCTATTAATATTGCAGAAAAAATTGGTAGAAGTTTATGTCAGCAGTGAGAAGGTTACATGTTATAATAAAAACAATTTAGATTCTGAATGATTGATTGGTGTGACGTATTCATCATGACATTATTTCAGCTACCATTTTTTTTACATAATTATTTCTCTGCATCCAGAATTCCTTTGATAAATCTTTAAGAAGTTGCTTTTATTCATCTGACTGTTCAGCTAAAAAACACCTGAGGCTTGGAAAGACAAAGAAATTTCCTAAATTCATGGAGATTGTGAGTGCCAGAGCCTGGACTCAAAGTCAGGTCTTTAACCATTAGGTCAAAGTGTAAAAAGAAGCAAATCCTGATATATGGATTGTCACAATTAAATAATTTTAAGAATCATAAGTAAATGTAATTAATACCCAATATCTCATCTACCTGATGATAGGTAGAAAGAAAAAGATCCTGGTACGCTGATCTAATTATAAGCAATTACCAGTGCAAAGAGAATATTCCGTTGAGCTACTGATATTACATACTACACTGTTAAAGAGGAACATAGTTCCTCAGACACCCCAGCACGGATGTCACTCTATAATTACACTGCTAGAAGCCCTATAATAAGGACTTTCTTTTTCCCCTCCAATCAATATAAATGCCTATCAGTGTAAAATAGCCATACAGCTTTCTACAGTCAGAAGAGTAAAAAGCAATCCCAGGCTGACATAGTATCTGTAATACATCCAAGCATACTGCTGTATTTAAATGTGCATTACTGGTATTATTTAACATGCACTGAGGATAGTCAGCATGCAGGAGTAATTAGAACAATGGACACCTCAAAGGGAACACATGGATGTCCCGCTGTACCAATAATGAAAGATGCTATCAGAGGCAAATCACACCCAATTAAGGCATAAAAAGGAGACATTATTAATGCTTAATTCTGACTGTGTCAAGAATCTCTGTTTGCCTTCCATTATCGCGGATAATAGCATTGCCTTGACCTTCCTACAAAATTAATGGTAGGCATTAATTACATAGTGTGTTATTCACTGTAACCTACATGCATGAAATTTTTGCATGCGTGTATTTATATAAGTGATTTGTGATTTGTGTTTTATATTGATGTATCACTTAGTGTTAACTTTGCTTATCATTCTTTTAAACATGCAAAGGCTCAGAGAAAAACCAGAAAAAATAATTTTTCACAACATTCAAAACTGTTCAAGACCAGCTTAATTTAAATTGGTGTGAGATGAACAGATTCATTCCTGCGCTGGGTCTTTGTTTCTTGTTTTTTAAACTGTATATCAGGGGTCCCCAAACTACGGCCCGCAGGCCGCATGCGGCCCCCTGAGGCCATTTATCTGGCCCCCGCCTCACTTCTGGAAGGGGCACCTCTTTCATTGGTGGTCAGTGAGAAGAGCACATTGACCATCTCATTAGCCAAAAGCAGGCTCATAGTTCCCATTGAAATACTGGTCAGTTTGTTGATTTAAATTTACTTGTTCTTTATTTTAAATATTGTATTTGTTCCCATTTTGTTTTTTTACTTTAAAATAAGATATGTGCATTGTGCATAGGGATTTGTTCATAGTTTTGTTTTTTGTCTTTTTTTAAATATTTTATTTATTGATTTTTAGAGAGAGAGAGTGAGAGAGAGAGAGAGAGAAGGGGGAGGAGCAGGAAGCATCAACTCCCATATGTGCCTTGACCAGGCAAGCCCAAGGTTTCGAACCGGCGACCTCAGTGTTCCAGGTCGACGCTTTATCCCACTGCATCACCACAGGTCAGGCTCATAGTTTTTTTTTTATAGTCTGGCCCTCCAATGGTCTGAGGGTCAGTGAACTGGCCCCCTGTGTAATAAGTTTGGGGACCCCTGCTGTATATACTTTACTGTGCATATCTAAAGACAATACATTAGGAAGCACAGAGTAAGTTTTTTTAAAAAAAAAATATTGCAGACCTGGAAACTATTATGTTAAGTGAAATAAGCCAGGCAGAAAAAGAAAATTATCATATGACCTCACTCATTTGAGGAATCCAATGAACAATGTGAACTGAGGAACAGAATTGAGACAGAGGAGAGATCAAAGGGACCAGAGGAAAAGAGGACAGAGGGAAAGGGCATGAGAGGATGGGATAAACCTGAAGAGAAGGAGGGAGGGAGCTAAGGGGAAGAGGGGAATACAGGGAAGGGGGAATGCATTGGGGGCAACACTAGAATCTATGTAAACACAATAAATTAAAATCAATAAAAAAAAGAAAAAAATTATTGCACACTTTCTCACTAGAAATTTATGATAATTCTTAAATAATTGTGGTTAGATGGCTTTTTCCTTTATCTTCCTTGACAGCTGTTTTGCAGCCCTCTGTCTGGTCCCACACCATCTCTTCTGTGCCAAATATATGTCTTGCCACTGTACTCTTACACAGTCTTAGTTCTTTTTTTTTTCTTTTTTATAATTTAAACAGAGACAGAGTCAGAGAGAGGGATAGACAGGGACAAACAGACAGGAACGAAGAGATGAGAAGCATCAATCATTAGTTTTTCGTTACGCATTGAGACACCTTAGTTGTTCATTGATTGCTTTCTCATATGTGCCTTGACCATGGGCCTTCAGCAGACAGAGTAACTCCTTGCTTGAACTGTCGATGTTGGGTCCAAGCTGGTGAGCTTTTGCTCAAACCAGATGAGCCCGCGCTCAAGCTGGCGACCTCGGGGTCTCGAACCTGGGTCCTTCCGCATCCCAGTCTGATGCTCTATCCACTGTGCCACCACTTGGTCAGGCCACAGTCTTAGTTCTTGATTGACAATTACCCAACAAGACAGCCTTTTGATTTTGAGCCTGTCTTTGTTAGTGTTCGGAATGACTAGGTAATGCTGCAAAACCCCTATTCTCTGTAGTGACTCATGTTATTTTTGTGTTTGCTTTACTTTGATATATGTGAGAGGTCTTACTGATTTTTACATGCAACAAAACTCCTTGTGCTTAAAACCCAAAATAAAAACTGATTTTCCATGATAGTCATGACAACATTCATGTTCTCCTGGCAATAGGAGCTTGGTGTATTGCTTACTATGATATGGGTAACGTGTATAAAAGTATAAAGAATATGTTTAATTCAATTCAGCAAATATCTGTTGCTATTGAGGGAGACAGGCTAGTGAAAGCTTGTTTCCCGACAGCAAAATAATTCATAAACAGAGCCACAAAGGACTCATGCCCATTATGACTCATACTACAGAAAAATTCTGGAAAGGGTATCACTACAACATGAGAGTACAAAGGGCACCTCCTGCATGTATTCTAGGAGAACAGAGAGGCCTGTTACTCTTCACATAATAATTTTGACCTCTCAAGTGTTACACTTTTCAGTCAGGAGAATGAACAATATCTAATCAACCTTTTTTTTTTTTATATCTCTACTGAGTTATTCTCACTATTGAGTAGCATGATACTTCACTGCTCTCTACCAACGGTACAATATAAAAATTGTCAGCTGATGCTAAAAAGAAGAGAGGTTGAGTGGCCAGTGAAGGGCCTTACAAGAGCTGAGTCCTCTGTGATGACAGAGTGAAGTGAAGAAATAGTGCCTTTCATTGTACCTCAGTGATCACGCAACCTCCTAAATAAGCACTCGTCGCTGATAGCATTAACAAGGTGTGAGTATAGGTGGGAACAAAAGGACTGTATCAAGGGCTACCTACATCTCTTGGTTCATTGCCCTACACTATGAACTGGGATCTTTCCAGTTCCTACATCTCTTCACCACTCAGCAGAAGAATTTAGTGCCCACCTCAAATACTCATGACAATAATAGCCTTTAAATATATTTGAAATTGTCCAACTCTATGACAGATCAATTTCTAAATTCATAAAGACAATGGGATTGTTACCTTTAAGTGTCCCTTCTACTCTGAATATGGCATTATTTTCTGGACACAGGATATGTTGTTTTCTCAAATTTGGTCACTTTTAATATGCAGGACTAGGCACATGGATGCTCACTCTTATAAAAGTTGTTCTTCTAACCTGGAACTTCTTCCTTTATGTTTTCCTAAATCAGAATGGCAGATATTTGGTACACATGCTGACTATCTGCCCTCCAAACCATGAAAGACAAATTAATTATTGCATGTATTACTGTTAAGTGTTAGAATCCTTCTCAACACAGCTCCACTTCAACACCACAGTCAGTCAGAGTTGGCCTGGGAAATTACTACATCTCTGCTAGATAATTACAGAAACTATATTTTGAGGTTCATCCTTTGTGTTCTTGTCTGCATTATGTACCCACTGGCTTCAGAGTTCATCTGTGTGAAATAGCTTTCTTTCATTATGCTTTTCTGACTTTGACCTTTTACTTTTTAATAGTTTATTATATTATGACTTTAACTAGAATATGAATCAAATGCATCTCAGTCTTTATAACTGTCCACTGATTTGTTCTCACTTATTTTAGAATGTTTTTCCCTCTGCCATTATGATACCAAGAATTAGTCATTTCGATTTTTATTGTGACTAGAGTAAGGGCCCTGGAATTAGAAAGCCTGTATTATGTGGCCTTTCTTTGATTTCCTTAACTAAGAATGTAAACACTTAGTGTATCAACCACCTACAACTGCTATGAAGTTTAAATAAGATGTATGCAAAGCACTTAGAACAGTGTCTCCCTTGTAGTACATGTCCAATATATGTTAGTTGCTACTGGTAATTGTCATACTAGACGATGTTGACCCAGGCAAAGTAGATTTACTTTTTTTTTAACTTTTCATTGATTTTAATTTATTGTGTTTACATAGATTCAAGTGTCCCACCAAATATATCTCCCTCCTACCCACCCTGTGTTCCCCTTGATACCACTTTGCCCCCCTCCTTCCAGTGTCCTCTCCCCTTCCCTCCAGGATTTGCTGTGCTGTTCTCTATAACTCTGTATTTTACACACACACACACACACACACACACACACACACACACACACACACATATATAGCTTTCTTTCATTATGCTTATATATATATAACTTCACTAATCTCTTTCCTTTCTCTGATCCCATCCTCTTGTCCCCTTTTCCACTGACTGCTTTCCCTCTCGTCCCTTTGAACCCAACTCTACCTCTACTCTGTTACTCAGTTCATATTGTTCATTAGATTTCTCAAATGAGTGAGGTCATATGATATTTTTCTTCCTCTGCCTGACTTATTTCACTTAGCATAATAGTCGCCAGGTCCATCCATGTTGTCACAAAAGGTAAGGTTTTCTTCTTTTTCACGGCTGCATAGTATTCCATTGTGTATATGTACCACCACTTTTTATCCACTCATCCACTGACGGACACTTGGGCTGTTTCCAGATCTTGGCTATTGTAAACAATGCTACAATAAACATGCGAGTGCATTTCTTTTTTTGAATCAGTGATTTGTTATTCTTAGGATATATTCCTAAAAGTGGGATACCTGAATCAAAAGGCAGTTCCATTTTTAACTTTTTGAGGAATCTCCATACTATTTTCCTCAGTGGCTGCAATAGTCTGCATTTCCAACAGCATGCAGGAGGGTTCCCTTTTCTCTACATCCTCACCAGCACTTATTCTGTGTTGTTTTGTTGATGAGTGCCATTCTGACTGGTGTGAGGTGGTATCTCATTGTGGTTTTAATTTGCATTTCTCTAATGATTAGTGATGGTGAACATTTTTTCATATGCCTATTGGCCATCTGTATGTCCTCTTTGGAGAAGTGTCTATTCAGTTCTTTTGCCCATTTTTTGATTGAATTGTTTACCTTCCTGGTGTTTGAGTTTTACAAGTTCTTTATAAATTTTGGTTATTAAAACCCTTATCAGACGTATAGTCAAAAATGTTCTTCTATTGTGTGGTTTGTCTTTTTACTTTGTTCATATTGTCTTTAGCTGTGCAGAAAATTTTTAGTTTGGTATACTCCCATTTGTGAATTCTGTCCTTTATTTCACTTGCCCGTGGAAATAAATCAGCAAATACATTGCTGTGAGTGATGTTGGAGAGCTTACTGCCTATGTTTTCTTCCAAGATGATTATGGTTTCACAAATTACATTAAAGTCTTTTATCCATTCTGAGTTTGTTTTTGTGAATGGTGTAAGTTGGTGGTCTAATTTCATTTTTTTGCAGGTAGCTGTTCTATTTTCCCAACATCATTTATTAAAGAGACTGTGTTTACTACATTGTATGCTCTTACCTCCTTTGTCAAATATCAATTGTACATAAAGGTGTGGGTTTATTTCTGGGTTCTCTGTGCTGTTCCATTGATCTGTATGCCAGTACCAAGCTGTTATGAGTACAAAATGACTTTGTAGTATCACTTGATATCAGGAAGTGTGATACCACTCACTTTATTCTTCTTTTTCAAGATTGCTGAGGCTATTCGGGTTTTGGGTTTGTTTTTTTTTCTGTATAAATTTTTGAAATATTTGTTCTATATCTTTGAAATATGCCATTGGTATTTTAATAGAAATTGCATTGAATTTATAGATTGCTTTGGGTAATATAGACATTTTAATGATGTTTATTCTTCCTGTCCATGAACACGATATATATATACATATATATATATATATATATATATATATATATATACATATATATATATATATATATATATATATATATATATATATATATATATATACTTCCACTTGTTTGTATCTTCCTTGATTTCTTTTATCAATGTTTCATAATTTTCCAAGTACAAGTCTTTAACCTCCTTGGTTAAATTTACTCCTAAGTACTTTATTTTTTTCTGTTGCAATAATGAGGGGATTGTTTCCTTAAGTTCTCTTTTAAACAGTTCATTGTTGGTGTATAATAATGCCACTGATTTCTGAATATCAATTTTATATCTTGCCACCTTGCTGAATTCATTTGTCAGGTCCAGAAGTTCTTTTACTAAGACTTTAGGGTTTTCTATGTACAGTATTATTTCATCAGCAAATAATGATAGTTTTACTTCTTTTCCAATTTGGGTGCCTTTTATTGCTTTTTCTTGTCTGATTGCTGTAGCTAGGACTTCCAGAACTATGTTGAATAAGAGTGGTGAAAGGAGGCATGCCTGCCTTGTTCCTCATCTTAAGGGGGTTGCTTTTCATTTTTGCCCATTGAGTAATGTGTTGGCTCTGGGTTTGTCATATGTGGCCTTTATTCTGTTGAGGTGTGTTTCCTATATTTCTACTTTGCTGAGAGTTTTGATCATAAATGGGTGCTGGATTTTATCAAATGCTTTTTTTGCATCTATTGATGTTTTCATGTGATTTTTAGCATTCCTTTTCTTTATATGATGAATCACATTGATTGATTTGCAAATATTGTACCAGCTTTGTTTCCCCAGAATAAATCACACTTGATCATGATGTATGGTTTTTTCATGTATTGCTGGATCTGGTTTGCTAATATTTTGTTGAGAATTTTAGCATCTAAGTTCATCAGGGATATTGGCCTATACTTTTTTTTTTTTTTTTTTTTGTAGTGTCTTTACCTGCTTTTGGAATGAGGATTATGCTTGACTCATAAAAGGAGCTTAGAAGTCTTCCCTTCTCTTGAATATTTTGAAATAGCTGGAGAAGGATAGGAGTTAGTTCTTCTTTGAATACTTGGTAAAATTCATCTGTGAAGCCATCTGGCCAAGGGCTTTTGTTTGTTGGAAGTTTTTTGATAACTGTTTCAATCTCATTTGTTGTAATCAGTCTATTTAGGTTTTCTGATTCTTCCAGATTAATTTTTAAAAGGTTATATGTTTCAAGAAATTTGTCCATTACACCTAGGTTGTCTAATTTTTTTGGCATACAGTTTTTCATAGTATTTTCTTACAATCCTTTGTATTTCTGCTGTGTCAGTTGTTACTTCTCCCCTCTCATTTTTAATTCTATTTATTTGAGTCCTCTCTTTTTTTTCTTGGTAAGTCTGGTTAAAGGTTTATCAATCTTGTATACCTTTTTAAAGAACCAGCTCTTGGTTTCATTGATCCTCTGTATTATTTCTTTAGCCTCTATGTCATTTATTTCTGTTCTGATCTTTATTATTTACTTCCTTCTACCTCCTCTGGGATTTACTTGCTGTTCTTTTAGATGCAGGATTAAGTTGTTTATTTGAGCTTTTTCTTTCTTCTTAAGGAATGCCTGTAATGCTATGAACTTCCCTCTCAGGACTGCTTATGCTGTGTCCCATCAATTTTGATTTGTTGTATGTTCATTTTCATTTGTTTCAAGAAAATTTTGTATTTCTTCCTTGATCTTATTGTTAACCTATTTGTTATTTAATAACATCCTATTTAGCCTCCAACTGTTTGAATGTTTTTCAGTTTATCTATTATATTTGATTTCTAGTTTCATGGCATTGTGATCAGAGAAGTTGCTTGATATGATTTCAATCTTCTTAAATTTATTGAGACTAGTTTTGTGCCCTAACATGTGGTATATCCTAGAGCAGCGGTTCTCAACCTGTGGGTCACAACCCCAGTGGGGGTCGAACGACCAAAACACAGGGCTTTAAAGCCATTTAGGTGACCCCTGTGTTTTGGTTGTTCGACCCCTGCCAGGGTCGCAACCCACAGGTTGAGAACTACTGTCCTAGAGAATGTACCATGAGCACTTGAAAAGAATGTATATTCTGCTGCTTTAGGGTAAAAGGTTCTGAAGATATCTATTAAACCCAGTTGATCTATTATGTCTTTTAAGTCTGCTGTTTCTTTATTTATTTTCTGTTTTGAGGGTCAATCCAGTGATGTTAGTGGGGTATTAAAATCCCCTACTATTATAATATTGCTGTTGATCTCACACTTTATGTCCATCAAAATCTGCTTTATATATTTAGGTCTTTCTATATTAGATGCATAGATATTTATAATCATTATATCTTCCTGTTGGATTGCTCCCTTTATCATTTTGTAGTGACCTTCTTTATCCCTTACTATAGCCTTTGTGTAAAGTCTATTTTGTCAGATATAAGTATTGCTACCTAAGATTTTTTTTTCCTTTCCTTTTGCATGAAATACTTTTTTCCTTCCCTTCACTCTCAGTCTATATGTATCTTTTATTTTGAAGTGAATCTCTTGTAGGCAGCATATGAACAGGTCCTATTTTATTATCCATTCATCTACCCTATGTCTTTTTATTGGAACATTTAATTCATTTATATTTAGGGTTATTATTGATATTAATTCTTTAAATCTACAATCCTCTTTATCTAGATTGATTTTTTTTTGGCTTAGTTTACAGCAGGACCCTTAACATTTCTTGCAGTATTGGTTTAGTTGTAATAAATTCTTTTAGGTTTTGTTTGTTTGTTTGTTTGTTTGGTCTGGGAAGCTTTTTATTTTTCCTTCAATTTAAACGATAACCTTGCTGGATAAAGAAGCCTTGATTGTAGGCTCTTGTTTTGCATTACTTTAAATATTTCTTGCCATGCCCTTCCAGCATCAACTATTTCTGTTGAAAAATCTGATGTCATCCTTATGGGGGCTCCTCTGTAGGTAATTAACTGCTTTTCTCTTTTAGCTTTTAGTATTCTTTCTTTGTCTCTTAACTTTGGTATTTAATTATGATGTGTCTTGGTGTATGCCTCCTTGGGTTCCTCTTTAATAAGACTCTCTGTGCTTCTTGAATTTGTGTGACTTTTTCCTTCATCAATTTAGGAAAGTTTTCAGCTTTGATTTCTTCAGTCAGGTTCTCTACCCCTTGTTCTTTTTCTTCTCTTTCAGGAACCCCTATGATGTGGATGTTGTTTCTCTTCACATTGTCACAGATCTCTCTTAGAGTTTCCTTAGGCTTATTGAGCCTCTTTTCTTTCTGCTGCCCTGTTCCCATGCTTTCATTCATCTTGTCCTCTAAATCACTGATTTGATCCTCTGCTTCAACCAGCCTGCTATTAATTCCTTCTAGTGTAGTCTTC
Organism: Saccopteryx leptura; assembly: GCF_036850995.1. NCBI lineage: Eukaryota > Metazoa > Chordata > Mammalia > Chiroptera > Emballonuridae > Saccopteryx > Saccopteryx leptura. The sequence continues at coordinate 54,368,476 of NC_089504.1, forward strand.
ATTTCTGGTATTATATTTGTCATTTCTGACTGATTCTTTTTCATGATTACAATGTCCTTTTTGATGCTTGCTATCTCTTTATTTAAGTGTTCCTTATGTTCATCCATTGTTGCTCTAAGATCCTTGAGCATCCTAACAATCATTATTTTAAACTCTGCATCCAGTAATTTGGTTACTTCCATCTCATTCAGTTCTTTTTCTGGGGATTTCTCTTGTTAATTCATTTGGATTGCATTTCTCTGTCTTCTCATTTTTTTCTGTGTATAGATTCCTCCTTTGGGTATGCTGTTTGAATAGCTAGCTGGGTTTAGCATTTAAGTTGTCTGCCTTCAGCTATCAGTTGTTTTGTATCTATATATTCTTGTGTTGGCAACATCTGTTGTTTATAATCTGCTGTGGGCTACTGTCACCACCTATTGCTCTTTTTGCTGTTTTTGTCAGTGATTTCTGCGACTGGGTAGTGTGGGAGGGCTCAGTCAGCTTCCTCCTGCTTAGGGCTTTTAGCAGCTCCGTAAAAGCTGTAAGCTCTGAAAAATTTTCACCTCCTTTTGCAGCTGCCTCATCTTTCCAGAGTCTTCTGTTGAAAAACTGTAGTGTGGTCCCAACTGGCTTCACTTAACCAACACCTGTACAGATTGCAAGCTTGTTGGGTTAGGGCAGCTGAGTTTGGGAATACAACCTTAGTGGGACCCCCTACTTCAGGGGTCAGTACAGGGATTGTGGCCCCTACTTCAGGACCTAGTCCCTCATCCTCTGCTGGAAACTCGAATTTTATTTTTCCCCAACAAGGTGAAACACAGAAAAAAAAAGTCTGAATGTCCTTGAATTCCTCTTTCTGCTGCCTCTTACTGCTGGCTGTTTGCTGGGCCCAGCAGGATCAAGAGTTAGGACCGGTAGTGGGTGTGACCTGTTTCTTGGCCCCAGTTGTCAGTCTATCCAGACATTTTTTTACAAACCACCATAGGGTGTGGCCACAAGAGTATGGTGGGTGTGGCCTCTGAGAATCAGAAGTATGGTCTGCCTGCTGGCTCTCCAAGGGCAAGGTGCATTCTCAGCAGTGGAGGAGGGAGGTGTAGCTCGGTATTCACTGAACACCTGAGTCACTAACAGCCCCCTGCTTCTTTGCCTTTTGGAACAACACTTTGTCCTGGCTGGAGCTGGAGAGATTTCCGGGGGTGGGGCAGCTGCCCTTCCTTTGTCTTGTGTGGGACTAAGGAAGTGCCCCTCTCATGAAAATGTCTACCTCAGTATTGGAGAATGACTCAGCAGAAGTGTTCCCATCACCATCACCGTGTCTCTCCCTGTGCCTCTAATTTTACACTTTTCTCACGAAACTCCAGTCCTCTTAGCTCTCCCTCCCCTGGGACCCGGAGTAAGTGGCTGTGAATGAGGTTTACCGCGTGGGCTCTTTAAACCAGAAACTGCATATGAGAAGTGTGTTTCTTTCTCCTGGACAGAAACCCAATATTTTTCACAGCTAAATGCTGTCTAGTTGCCTCTTCTAGGCTCTGGGTCTCTATGCTGGGGCTCTGGGCCTGGGGCTGAGGACCTACAATTTTCAGGGCAACCCAACCCACCATGAGGGTCCCTCCAGGCTGCTGCTCACTCCTGGGAGCGGGATAGCACTTTCTGCATCTCTGCATTTCCTACCAGACTTTGTGTGGCTTCTTCTTAGCTTCATGGTTATAGAGTCCTCTTATTAATTTAAGTTGTAGTCCAATTAGGTCCTGGGAGGTGGCAGTTGAAACATCTGCCTACCCCATTGCCATCTTAGAATTTCTGGATTTACTTTTTATCTGAAATTTATTGAAATAAGATATGTTCTCCTATTTTATCAACCTCTAATCATGGAACCCAAGATTTACAGTTATATATATATTGATATATATAATTGGGGGCACATTAATAACAACAACAGCAATGATATTTTATTGGGTTTTTTTTACTTACTTCCTTGTGGCCATATCTCTTTGAAAGTGCTTTCAAGTGGTCTTGGGATTCTTCAAAGAGTATCTTTTTACACTTCCCTGCTGCACTTCCATGTGTCTCCACAGTCTTTATTGTTCTGCTCAGTCTCACAAATTATATTGCTATCCAATAGAACTTCCTATGATTATAACAATGCTTTACATTTACACTTTCCAACACAATACCCATTAACTGTAAATGGCTGTTGAGTAAAAATTGTGGCTAGGGTGACTCAGGACCCACATATATTATTATATATTATTTTCATATTATTATTTGATATAATTTATAATATATACATTACTCATATTATTTACTTTTGATGATTTCAAATTTAAATAGCCACATGTTACAAACATCTGATGAATAGGACTGTGATTGAACTTGCCACCACCAGAGGTATTCCATATACTGCATGGACATGAGGAAGACTTCTATATTCCTGTTGTGTGAGCACTTAGTCACTTGGATCTTTAAATAGTTCTGTGTGTGCTCTTTGCTTCAAAGATGCCTCTTCAAAACAATTTTTAGTTTTTGTCTGCAGCTCCTCATTCTTCAAATCACAAATACTTGATAGGATAGAGAAAGACACAAAGAAGACATTTATGTTTGTTTCTGGGTCCACTCTTACATCTTTCCACCTCCAATCTTGTGTCTCCTTAGTAAATTCTTATCTTCCTATTCCCTTTTTCAAATCAATTCATGCACATCAACTTCCTAAGAGTGCACAACAACTTGATAGTTACAATACACATGAATGAATTCAGATACTGTGCACATGGCATAAAAACAAATTAGTTTTTTCTGCGTTCAAAGCTATTAGAATCAAAAACTAGAAAACTGGAAATTTCTCCATATTTCTTCTCCCTTCTTTCATCTCATTGTTATCTACCAACCTCCAGGGCATCTTCCCAACATGCAAGAACTTCATCTATGATACATATCTTTGTCTTTATACTCAACTCATCCCCAGTGTCTGACATACTTGAAAATTGAACATTATAACCTTTAATCCCCTAGCTACACAGTTCCTCAATGTTAAAACTTATTTGCATTATTTCTTTATATTTAGGTGTTGCCATATCCTGCCTTCTGCATATTTTGGATCTTGTGGGATCTCATCCACCTAAAGATCTCAGACCCAGAAAAATCTCTTTTCTGAGTAGCTGTTATCCTTCTACTCCCTTCACTTTTCTTTTCTTTTTAATTTTGTTTATTGATTGGTTTTATGACAGAGAGAAAGAGAGACAGAAACATCTATTTGTTGTTCCACTTATTTATGCATTTATTGGTTGATTCTTGTGTGTATCTTGACCAGGGGATTGAATCCCCAGTCATATGGGGATGATGGTCTAACCAACTGAGCTACCAAGTCAGGGCCTTCACTCACTTTCCTTTATGACATCTAAACTAACCTGGATTATAACTACTTGTACTTATTATTTTATCTTCTTTAATACAAGGATGCACAAAAGTAGGTTTAAAGTTCTGAGTATGCAAAATAGAATTTATTCTTATATTAACATTCATTAATTATTGTCTTATTTTTTATGTGAATGATTGTAAACCTACTTTTGCCTACCCCTGTATATTCTAAGTTTTTTGAGAGAGAAAAGAATCATTTACTTTTCTATTTACCTGCAATGCCTTATGTATAGGTAGTAAGATTTTTATGTACAGGTATATGCAATAAATAACCCTATTGGATGATTACATAAAGATTTTTTTTCATATTCTCTGATGCTATCCTGGGCCTTATTTGCATGATCTGCCCTTAACAGAACATTCTGTGTCTAGTTTTCATAAAATAAATTTATGTCATTTGATCACAAACCTGAACTTTCACAGTGGTGTATTTTACAAGAAACTTATTTAATTTCTTAAAGCTCTCCTTGTGTAGAAGAGAGTATCTTCCAAGTATTATTATAAAGTGATAATAATAAAAAAAACACCTAGTACAGAGGTAGAACTGTTATTTTACCGGTAGTTATTCTTCAATGTTAGATGATGTCCAATCTCAAGAAACTGTGAATACATTAAATACATTTTAACATGAAAAAGTAGCTTACTCCTCACATACTTGGAAAGAGTAAGCATTTCTTGATAATGCCTCATTTTTCTGAGAATCCTATAAGGAATCAGGTATATGCTCTCAGTGCTGTTATGATGTAAATCAGTCTAAACTTGGAAAAGTCACTTGGCAACGAGAGAAATAAAGGGAAGGAAAAGGGAGGCAAGAGGGAATGAAAGAAGGGAGAGAGGTTGTAAAAGGCTGAGGGAAGAGAAGAAAGGGAAAAGAAGTGTTGGAGCGGGTAAAGAGAGTAGAAAGAGAAAAAAGAGAGGAGGTCAACTAGACTTAATGCCCCAGATAAGCATAACACCCCTGGCTGGAGAAATACTGGAGCCACATGGACTCCACAGTGCACCAACCCTCAGCAGTCATCTCTCCTTTCCCCACATCTCACGTGATTCTGCTCTGCTCCATTCCCTACAGTCACCATCTGGCCCTGATTCCAAAGAGAGCAGAACATGCATGCAGCCACTCTCCACAAAGGCTTCTATCCCGCACTTTATTTTTTTTGAGAGTGAAGCACATTTAATACTTTTAATATTCTCTTTATAACTATATGTGAAATGTAAGATCAATAGAAATTAGTATCCCATGTCATGAACATCAGAAAATAAAACAGGAATAAGGTCTGCTATTTTCTCATTCATTGAGCCCAGCAGTTCTCAAGGTGTCGGTAAATGCTGGCCAGCCGCAATTCTGCCACTATCTATACATGTGGGTTTGGTTTGTATTGCCTGTGTGTATCACTGTTTCATTTCTTTCTAAAACTGAATCAGTAGGATTAGTTTGAAGCTGAGGTTCCCAGACCTGGAGAGTTAGTTCTATGGCTCTTCAGTTAGAGACTGATGTTAGAAACTCTCACAGGTGAGGAGGAATCTGGTAGGCAGGGCTTGACAAAGTGGATCCACTATTTTACATCCCATTTGTGACTTCCGCTAAAGAAGTTTGCATTCTCTAAACCAGGGGTCTCAAACTCAACTCAGCATGTGGGCCGCAGAGCAAGATCATAGCCATTTGGCGGGCCGCACTAGGTCTACAAAAGGCAACTGTTATGCAACACTTTTCTCACTGCAGTTGAAAACAAAAAAAATCAGTACAACAAGCACAATCATACATGCAGTTTACTCAGTGTCACAAAACAACCAGAAACTGTAGTTCGCATCACAACTGCTGTTAACTAAGCTAATATCTAGCTAGGATGCTAGAGAAATGAAAAATACAAGTAGGCCCCTAGGCTTACTTAATTTTATCCAAAATATTTTGAACTTCGTGGATTAGTCTGCGGGCCGCACAAAATTGTTCGGCGGGCCGCATGCGGCCCGCGGGCCGCGAGTTTGACACCCCTGCTCTAAATCCTGAAGTACTGAGTGGTCACAAATGTGTCCTATTTGACAGAGGACATACTCAATCCTGCTTGTAGCCTCTCTCCAGCCAGTTTTCCCAGCTGTCCCCAGCTTGTAGGTACTAATGGGTTCACACTGACTACAAAATTACAGGCCACATTGGTGAATGCACTTACCCTCATAAGAATGAACTTCCAGCCCTTACAATTCCTCTTCCTCCACCTCCTCTTCACTCATTGTGCGCTTGGGTTTTTCTGCCCAGGCTGCTCTTCTCCTTTGTATCAGCTGCCTGTAAACCATCTGAGGTCTGCTGTCATTCCTCCCTGTGATGTGTGACTCTCCATGCCCCTGAAGCTAATCCTTGAGCCAAAGTAGCATCACATCTCTCACAACCCTGAGTGTAATAGTCATGAGACATTTCACGCAGAAGGGAAGTTATCATTCTGCCTCATCCTAAAATGCACTTTTGTCTTCTTTAATGAAAACTACATATATATAATTATACAATTATTTATATATAATATATAATTATATACAAATATATAATATATGCATTATAAATATATATATAACTGACCTATGTTCTATGTGAATATTTCTATTTACTATTCCACAATGGGAATAAATTTAGAGCAGAGATGTAAGAAAGTACAAGAAATCAAGAGCTAACTATAATAAGAAAGTAAGTCTGAACCAAGACCCCCAAATGAATCACAAGAAAGAAAAACAAGTACGTTAATCACTTCCTATTAGCTGTTAAAAAAGATTTAGATCTATTGTTGTTCCTGAAACAAATGCACTGCTGTACCTTATACACCTTGTGCATTTTAAACCAGCTCCTGCGTTTATCACCTCTCCTAGAATAACCTCATTGCTAATATTGTATGTGTTTAAACTGTTAAATATTTACTTTGAGATATGTAATAAATATAAATATATACTTATACTCACAGTGTATGGTGTGTGTGAATGTTCATACAGATCAAAAATTTATAAGTACTTTTTAGAGCCGTTGGATAAATAAATGAAGCATGCTAGCTTAGCAGAAGAATATACATCAAAACCAAAATGACTTCAGTTCAATGCTTATCATTATTATAAAAATTGTTTAAGTGTCTAGAATTACGCTATGTAAAACAACTGAAATGCTTATGCATCATCTGAAGATGAAAAAGTTTATGTTATGGAATGAAATGCATATGAAAAGAGGTGAAAAGGAAAACTGAAAGAAATAAGACACAATTGTAAGAACACTGATGCTTACCATATCCACAAGCAAATTCATTAATTTTAAATATTTTTAAATTCAATATTTTTAAGCATGTAAATGAAAGAACTTACAGAACTTCAACTTTGATCCAAATAATATTGGCCAAACACAATTTTCACAGAGTATTCTAGGGGATAGTCAAGTAAGTATGGCTACATCAATGTTTGAAAAATATGTGTTAAGGCCCTCACAGAGTCATGAAATTAATGTAATATATTAGAAGCATTTATAATGGAATAGAGTAGGACAAAACAAAATAGAAGAGAATAGAAATATAGAAAAGGTAATGTCAGTGTATTATCCAAGGCAAAGGTACTATTTCAAAAAACTTGGTTTCAGATATAAACATGCATGGAGATAGATATAAGATGCATTTTCTACTGTGGCTACCTGCCATGTGTTTTGATAGCACCTACCTTTTACAATAAGAGTGGAAACCAATTTGCATGACACCAATAAAAGGATGTTCTGCTTTGAAAGTGTTGCTAATGGTGACTCTTTTTGCTAGTACAAATGACAAAGCACTTCCCAGATAAAACCCTGCAGCTGGAATCATCAGCGTCAAGTGATGATGAGGGGGAGGAAAGGAAGGGAGGCACGAGCTTTGGGGAGTGGTTGGACGTGATAAAGAGCCACTTCAATCTCTCAAAGAAAAAAAAATGCAGCTATTAGATTAGCTACTGTCCACAACCAATGGTTTCTTCTCCACTTCCACATCTCATACACTCTTTTTTGTCAAAAGCCTGAGTTCTTGGACAATACAGATTTTGACATTTCCCATAATATAGAATGACTGAAAAATCATTACAATCAACAATCATTACAATCAACTGGGTGAAATGGCTAGAAGATGCTTAAATGCCTTTAGTGCCAGCTTCTCACTCACTGAAGCAGACCTCAAACCATCTTTTGCCGCTGATTAGAGTCCATCACTTAATGTATTGTAGTTGGGACTCTGATTTACTGGAAAAAGGAGAAAGGAGAAAAAAAGGAAAAAGTTGAACGTTTAAGATAAACTGAAAGATTTCATTCCATTTTTCTATATTCTGTAACTTTATACCACCAATATTTTCCCTCTAATTATGTAAACTAGATATTTTTTGGATGCTACATCAGAGCAAGTTTCTATAAGCATTATGTTTGGTTTTTCAATCATGAAAGATATGAGGTTTCTTGCACATGTATATGACTTAAACAATTATTATGAAAATGAGCTATATTATTTATTTTAAAGAAGTTCTGGAGAGACCATTCTGTATAATGAAAAGAACCCTAGACCCTGACTCAGTTTACCCAGGATTCAAGCTCAGTCACTAATAATAAAATAAATGGGCACATTTCTGTACCTCTCTGGTTTAGTTTCCTCATCGGTAAAACAAGAAACTTGGCTAAGTGTTATGAGAGATTCTTTTTATCTTTAAACTCAGATAATTTCTCCCTAAAACCAGGAAACAAATACAAAATTACTCACCAAATAATTCACATGTTTTTCCAAATTTCCCAGCAATTTTTTGGACTTGGATTAGAACCACTAGTTCTAGATAATGGTTGTAAGCAGAAAAGAAACATTACACTTCTATAATTAGATACCTAAAAGCAGATTTAATTTAGGATTCCCAGATTTAGTAAATAAAAATACAAGACACCTAGTTAAATTGTAATTTTAGATAAACAATATTTTTAGGTTTGTGTCATGCAATGTTTGAGGAAAACTGATACTAAAAAAATATTTTCCAATGTTAATCTGAAACTCAAAATTAACTGAGTGTTGTATTTCATCTGGAAACTCTAGTTTGAACTTTTAAAATCTCTCTTCCCCTGCGAAGCTACCTTAGAAAACACTTGTTAAATTGAAAGCATCACCAGTTTTAGGAAGACAAGATTCCTACAAAGCTAGGTGGAAGATAACTGCTTTGGAAAGCCCTACAAATAGTGTCAGAATTCAAAAAAAAAGAAAAGTCTTTGTTAAGTTTCTGCAATTTCAAGGTGTATTTCTTCCCAGCTTTATTGAAATATAATTGACATATAATATTGTATTAGTTTTCAGTATGCAACCTTTTGACTTGATTCACTTATGTAATGCAAAATGATTACGACCTTAGCATTAATTAACACTTCCATTACAGCACATAATTATTACTTTTTTTATGGTGAGAATATTTAAGTTTTAATCTCTTAGCAACTTTCAAGTATATGATACAGTATTATGAACTATACTCACCATGCTGTACATTACATTCTCAGAACATGTTTGTTTCATAACTGGAATTTTGCACCCTTTAACCAAAATCTCCCCATTTCCTCCTCCTAACTCCTCTAGTCCCTGATAACCTCCATTTTATTCTGTTTTTACAAGTTCAGTTTTTAGATTCCACATATGAGTGATGCCACAAAGTATTTGTCATTCTCTAACTTATTTCTACCAGCATGATGCCCTAAAAATTCATTCATGCTGTTACAAATGGCAGGATTTCTTCCTTTCTCATTTCTCTGTCACCTCTTCTTTATCCATTCTTGTAAATAATGCTGCAATAACATGAGAGTGAAGATACCTCTTTGAGATCACGATTTTATTTACTTTTGTGCATATACACAAAAGTTGATTACTGGGTCATATGGTAGTTCTAGTTTTCATTTTTTGAGAAATCTCTATACTGTGTTCTACAATGGCTGCACCAATTTACAATCCCATCAACAGTTCACCAAGGATACTTTTTCTCCTTTCTTGCCAACACTTGTAATATCTTATCTTTTTTGATACTCACCATTCTAACTGTTGTGAGGTGATATCTCATGTGGTACCAATCTATAGGAGGTTGTTTTCACCCCCCCAGATAGTTTTCTGCCCAAAAAGGGGTCTAATGCTCAAAACAATTCAAATTGACTCTCCATTTTACCCTAGGGGTAGGTATCCATACAATGTTTCAGTTTATTAAGTAAGAAATTTATGTATTTTCATCTACCAAGTAATTTAGAATAGAGTTGGAAAATTCAACTGTTTTCAGAACAGAATCGGGGTAATAAAAACTAGAAAAGTACTGCAGGGATAGCAGGAAGGGTATACTCAGAACAATGGACTCATTTCTAACTAATTGGCCAGTAAGAACGTAAACCCAGTGTTGGCAGAAAGTCCCATTATTCAATGGTAGCCAGAAATTCAAATGTAATATTATGTGAAATTAGCTGATATCATTATTTATAATTGTTTGTTTCTTTAAGTACTAAGTCATGACCACCATTAAATATTGTTTGTTGTTAGTTGTTAAAAACTAGAATAATTCTAGCCTGATCAGGTGGTGGCGTAGTGGACAGAGTGTTGGACTGGGACTCAAAAGACCCAGATTCGAAACCCTGAGGTCACTGGCTTGAGTGTGGGCTCATTTGGTTTGAGTGCAACTCACCAGCTTGAACCCAAAGTTGCTGGCTTGAGCAAGGGATCACTCGGTCTGCTGTAGTCCCCCAACCCCGGGTCAAGGCCCATATGAGAAGGCAGTCAATGAACAACTAAGGTGCTACAATGAAGAATTGATGCTTCTCATCTCTCTTTGTCCCTGTCTGTCTGTCCCTATCTGTCCCCCTCTCTGTCTCTCTCACACACACAAAAAAAAATAAAATAAAATAAATAAATAACTAGAATAATTCTAGGAAAATCATATCGTTTAAGAAAGGAAAGAACTCAAATAAAATATATTTAAGATACTATCAATGATGGAATCTCTAAAGATGTGCCTTTAAGAAGACATCTTAACAGTAAAAAACTATATTCTATTTGTCCTCTGACTAGTATAATCAATAGGCATTACTTGAACAGAGTCTGCCCACCATAATTCTACTTGAAAGGTTGACTGAGGCAGCTTGTGAAGAAAAGTTGATCCTAGTGGAAGGAAAAGTTAATCAAGCTTGACCCCTAGTACCTGCGTATAAGACCAACGGGATTCATTTCTCTACCTCCAACTTACCCCTTTGCCTCCATTCCAGCCCCACGGACCTACTTGCTGTCCCTTATATAAAATTCACCTCCCTTCCAGGGCTGTTTCCTCTGCTAGAAATTGCTTTTACTATGGAGCATGCTCTCGCTAGCCTATTCTACATTTTCAACTGGCCCCTCTCTCCTTACAATCCTTCAACCCTGTTATCCAATCCTCTAGCACTGAATTGTGGAGTCATTTGGTACTTTTTAGACTCATAATAATACTATTATCTTATCTCTTTTCTCTTATTCTCTTTTAGCAAGAGATTAGTTTCTGACTGGTATCCTCAACTTATATTTTAGCCCTTCTACTAACTTTTCTTTTCTTTTCTTTTCTGCTGTTATATTTTTTAAAAATCCCAGGGCACACTTATTGACTTTACAGTTCGCTTTTCTAAAAATAGCATCCTAGTCTTACTTTAACAATACAATATCTTATTTCTCTGAGGATATTAATTACAATTTTCTTTAATGTCTTAATGTTTTCATCAGCTGCTTGTATTTATATTTTTTGTTTATTTGGTATTATCTTTTATGTTGGAGGCCTCCTGCAAATACCTGGCCATACGTACTGTCTGCTCATATTTAAACTTGTCTGGAAAGAGTAATTGGATTCTCTGCTTTCCCAGACTTGTCACCTTGTGGGCTTCAGTGTACGGAGACTTGACAGGCCAGTTTCAGTCTAGGATCCCAGTTTGTTGGGAAGGTCAGTTTCCCATAAAGAACTCTTTCCATCCCCTGCCTGGGAGATACAAGTCAAACATGGGAGGACAGGTGGCCAGTGTCTGACCATTCAGTAGATAGATCTTCCTTTTATCCTTCTGGTTTTAATTCTGTAGGCCCAGGCTTCTATAATTGAGGTGAGACAATGAGACAATGAAGCTTCCCAACTCTAGAAAAAGTGGGCAGAAATGTGGGAGTCTAATGACTACTTACTCAGACTCCCATTCAGTTGTGTTCTACACTCAACCTTACCAGAATTTTCAATTCCTGAATCTCCCTGGGGTTTTACATCCCAAATCTGCTTGATTCTTGACTTCCTTTTTTATTAACTTACGATTCTATTGTTTTGTCTGTGTTTCACCAGATCAGTTTCCACTCATCTTTATGTCTGGCATCTTTTCTATTTTCTCAGTCCTTTGTTTTTATAGACTTATTGTGTTAGTCCTGTAATGACTTTCCACTTTTTCACTGAAATTTTGAGAAACTGAAATTTGAACCTAGGCCTGTAAAACTTAATAGCCCATCTAATTTACCATGAGAAACTATTGCCTGGCACAGACTTTGGTGGCAAAAATGGGACCTGTAAAGAAGTGTTGACAGAAAGAATAATAGCTTTGCCGCAAAGAATAATAATACCTTATTTGGATAGGATGTGGTTTCAACTAGGCAAAAAAGCTTCAGTATATCCATTGCAGAGCTGTATTGGTAAAGAACACATGGGAGAAATTGTCTCTGGGGAACGGAGGGGAAAGATACTTTATTCCTCAGGACAGTCTGGTAAAGAAAACAGTCATGGTGGCGATAGGGTATCCAGATATAGTTTTCTGTAAAGATTGTCACAAAGGAAGTAGAGACCTGAAGGCAAGCTTAGTAGAGAATCTAGGCTTAATTTTCTTAGGATGTTGGGGGTTGAGGGAAAGCTCCTGAGATTGCATGAGACCCACAGGGTATAGAAATAACTGAACAGGCAGTTAGAAGATCTGAGTTCTAGAATAATTTCTTATTTAACTTTTTTCCTTACCTCCTGACTGGGTAGGATCAGGAGGCCAACTATAGTTGGCATCTTTAAACCCACGCATTTTGCAGTGAATTAAAATTACAATGCAAATGATATTAAATGGTATAGAGTTGAATACTATTTTATTTTAATTGCCATATGTTTAATGTCTATAACATATATAAACAATAGATTTTGAAGATATTGTTGCTTAAGATGTTGAAAAAAATAAGTAATTAATTTAAAGAAAATTCACATTAAAAATAATATTTATGATAAGCAGATACAGCAAACACTTCAGAAGGCAGCCATAAATGGAAAAATTGCAGGAACACTTGACTTTCTAATTTCTTGTTTCTGAACGTATGTTTGGATTTCATGCATGCTTTTACTTCTGCTTGTTCTTGAAAACGTTTTTGAGAAGACACATTTAAAGTCAAAGAATCTGAATTGATTCTGCATTTTTAATTAAATGCCAACATCAGCTTCCCATTTGTAAGGGATATTTTTCCCCTCTTAAAACAAGGAGAAGTAAGGCTGTGTAGTGTTCATTAAGACCAGGGATCTTAGCAAAATGGTTTGCTGTAGGCACTGCTGAAACAGATTGGTTATAGCACCGTGTCTAATAATACCAAAGAGAGCAAAACTATGCCAGGTGTCCAACTTGGCAGTAGTTCCCCAGTAAGACCATTTAGTTTTTGGCAACCAAAAAATAAAACTTCATCCGATGTACATAAAAAATGATTCAGAGCAACTCATCTCCAGATCTTACTTTCCCTTTCCAGAGAGACAGGAAAGCTAAAGCGCTTACCTACAGAGACAGCCTGCATTACAGAAAGATGTTTTCAAAGTACTCTTCATAGTCACTAACTCCTATAGATTGGAGAATTTTCTTACCCTCTCACACACAGTTCTTTTCTTACCCACCCCTCACACGCGCGCGCGCACACACACACACACACACACACACAGACACACACACACACACACTCAGCAGTTGTACTAACTGTGTCAAGTAGAGATTGGGCCTTGGACCCTTTGGTAATTTTAGGTGAAAAATGTTAATTCTCAAGTATACCACTATTATAGTGCTTAATCATTTTGGTAGGTATAAGAAAATTACTACAGATACTAAATGTACATTGTTCTTTTATTCATGAAAAATGCCCAATTTTGAAAGGTACATTGATGTTGCCTCAGAACCATAGTACAGAGCACTAGTTTGGGGGTCAGATTTAACCTCCAACTAGTTAGCTGTTTAGCCCTAGAAATGATATTAAACTTCTCTAGGCTTCAGGTTACCTATCAGTAAAATAAAATAATAAAGAATCCAACTAGAAATGCATACATAAGTATTAAATTATATAATATAGTGGGCGCTTGGAAAAGCAATTGGCACATTTATAATTAAAGACATTATTATTGTATAAATCTTATACATACATGTTCTAAGATCAGTTTGGTACTATTGATAAAAATCTAGAAATGTCAGATTTTCCCACATAGCGATACTTTCATTAATGCTGTTCATTAAATTTCCACATTTCCCTCTATGTTACTCTGTTTTGTTTGCTATTATCGGCTTTAAGTCCTTAGAATTGCTTGAATATTTTTTTCCCTGCTCAGTAAAGGATGTTGGCAACCTAGATTTTTGTTTTATTTAGTTTTTAAAGATGTGTTCTCAGATCCTTAAATGTGGTGCTGTCTCTCTCTTTGTTTTTAATATTGTCAACTTTTTAGAAAGCTTCCTTCATTTAGCTGTGCACAGGCATGTTGTTAGAATGAAGCTCTCACGATCCACTTGGGAGAACAAAAAAATCATCTTCCAGCCTCTGCTGATGCATAATCAATAAGGACCTGGCTGCTTGAGATTTTATTTATCTTAGAGCTACCTCTCCAGCATGAATGGAGATTAGAACACTCAAGGATTCTGGTGGCATTCATAAACTTTGTTGAGGACTTTTGTTTCAGATTTAAAGGCCCACTTTGAATGCTTTTATCATTTTTCATCTGCTGAAAATAAATTATCAATCGAAATTCCCTCAAGATTTCCAGTGTTAGCACCCCTATTTATTCTTAATTTATTGATAGTAGGTTCAAACCCTTATCTCATCCCTGTTTCCTAGCAGTTCTGAGAGGATATGAAAGCATGTATGTTTCCTGATTTAACAGTTGGCAAAGGATACTACATACTTCTCATTATGTTACTTTACCTTTTATTCTTAACAAAATAAGCGACTCAAATATTCACTGTGTTGGTTTCCTAGGGCTGCCATAACAAAATCCCACTAACTAAGTGGCTTAAATGACAAAAAAAGTATTTGTCTTGTAGTTCTGGAGGTAGCAGATTTGGACCAATGTGTTTACAGGGCCATGGTCTCTCTGAACACCGTAGGGCAGGATCTGTTCCAGGCCCCTTCTAACTCTGATAGTTCTTCGTTTTGTAGCACCATGACTCAATCTTAACTTAGCTTTCTTTTGCTTGAGTATCTGTTTCTCTGTCCAACTTTCCTCTTTTTATAAGAATACCAATCATATTGGATTAGAAGCCCACCTGATTATAGTATGACTTCATCTTAACTAATTATATCTGCAAAGACCATATTTCAAAAAAAGGTCATATTTTGAAGTACTGGAGATTAGGACTTCAATATATGAAGCTGGGTGGGGGCACAGTTCAACCCATAACACAACTGAATGCATGATTTCATTTATGAATTAATTACTTTATTCCAAGACTAAGTCTATAATAAGAACTTATTTTTTAGATTGATCCCTGGTAGATGACTGTATAGCATAGCACACCCAGGGATTTCCCTCAGGATGCTGAGTGATAGAAACACCTGGAGGAACACAGGGCTGATACTTGTTAACTATAAGCTGACTATACAAATGGAAACAGGACAGATCTTTTCAGTGTAATGGTGAGTGAAGCTTACATTGTATGATGGCTTTGGAATCCCAAAACACACACAAGGAAAGTATATGAGGTTCTTACTACAACAGTGATTCACAAAACAATAACACATTTGAATCTGTATAAAACATCTAGATAGACTACTTCATTAATAAAGACCTAAACTGAAGTGTAAAATTGAGAATATGTTAATGCCAATTCAGATAAATTAATCATCAATTGTTAAAATATCTGATCTATATTTTATAAAAAAAACAGGACTTTTTATAAATTTTTATCTAGCCACCATTCATCATTCACATAACTATGCAGACTTTAGTGCAAAATATGGGTTATGAATTTTTGATGTACATTTGATCCACAGTAATAGAGCTTTATTTAGGAAACAGTCACTTAAATAATTCCTTTTAAGGGCTATGGCTTATTGAAAATCATGTTTATGCCTAACAGAATGCTTAGCACACAATCGTTGCTGGAAAATAAAAGCACTTGTAAAATAAATAAAAACCGTATTCCCAAAAAATCAGGACTTATCATACTTTAAATTGTTTCCATAAGAAGCCATTCACTGTGGACAGAGTTTGAACTAAAGATTAAGAAAAAATAAAATCAGGGAGAGAAAAGGCTAAAGACAGAAGACTAGACAAAGAAAAGGAGAGAGAAGCAAGAGAAAAGCATAAGAGGAGCTGAAGAAGTGTCTGCAATTCCTCTTTTCTGTGCATTATACTGTGTTGCTACTGAATAAACCATTCCTATTAAAATATACCTGGACCCTCAAAGAGAGCTTGGAATTTAAAATGGCTTCCAAAAATTCAACATATTCATTTAATGCCAAAGAAATGATGATTTGTTAAAAGATCTTTTTTAAAAATTCCAAGAGGCTGTGTCATGGCAAGAAGTCTTAAATCTTATTGGCTTATTTTGATTGCATTTGCAAGTACCTGATGAAAATGTGCAAATCAGCCCATCTCAGCGTTTCCGGCTTCCTGTTGATTGTGTGGCAGAGTTGCCAGGCACATAACACATTTGTTTTACAGCACTGCATGATGAACTCACAGTGTTTTACCTCCAGGACTGAAAGTCCTTAATTTGTTCTTTGAGGAACAGTCTGTTTTTATCAAGAGACACGCTTTTGTTGTTGATCAAGCAATTCTACAGAGAGTGACATTAAAGAAAAAGCATCTGAGGATAAGGGTTAGCGAGAAAGTTTCTTCCCACCCATGAAAACATAGCAGTTCTTATTTTCCAATTAAACACATTTATTAATTTTTAAATGAAGTTTCCAGAATATGCCTACATCCAGCACAACAGGAATCTCCAGGGAAGAAAAAGTGAAACAAAAGCAATGAAAAAAAAATGATCAGTGAATTTGTAAAATGTGCTCTGTTTAAGGGAAGTAATATAAGTGTCAAGGAGTATATAACATGTTTAAAATATAATTTTGATAAAACATTACTGTATGCTTAAGAACCTATTATCATTTTTATAAATCCATTTTAAAAATGTTGGGCAGGAAAAATATATTTACAATAGATATTGCTTTTCCAGTAGGTATTAGAACGCCTCTTAGGGAACACCTTGATTATTAATTTATCAAGTAATAATATATTTATTATATTATCAAATAGTGATATCTTTATTATTTATCACCTACATGTTAGACCCCCTCTACCTCTACCCCCTTCAGACACTGGATATACAAAGAGATGACATTCTTCTTCCCCCTGTAGAGTCTGTGCTAGTTTAAGCTCATGTTAACAAGCCACTGGGGTTAAAAGTAAAGCTCTGGAAACCTGGGTGAGGGGGGAAAGACTCATCCTGTGCTCAGGACCAGGAAAGACCAGTAATTTAGGGATGAAACAACCACAAAATTAAATAGAAGGTAAGGGTTTAGGAGGCAAGAGAAGCTTGAGAAATAAGGTAAAAAGCTTAAGCCTGAGGTATTAAAAATGACTGAAAAAAACAGATTGTCTAAAATTCAATTAAAGACATCTGTAAGCAGTTATACATGCAAAGGCCTTTGTAATTACATATGAATAACTAAAACAATCCAGTCCATATCCAGAGCAGCCACCTGACACAGAGGAGAGATCTGGAATTCAGAAGAAGCTAGAAATAAGAGCAGACGTGTTAGATCAACATTCCTAACACCCGCAGGCAGTGGTGGGATTCAATTAATTTAACAAACATTTTTCTGCCCTAATGACCACTTTAAGTATAAAAAATATATATACCAAAAGGTAGTTTATTATTTCATGCATTTAATACTTAACATAAGAACAAAAAAGAGGTATACAAAACTAGATTGTTATAAGAAAGAGTTTTAAAATATTAATGAAAAAATATTAAATAATACTTGACAAAAAATAAAACTGTTATTTAAGATATTTCCATACTGCTTCTTGATTGGTGTCCTCACTTGCAATTTTTTTCACCTGTGAATGGGATGAACATTACTACAGGCACTTAGAATATGCTGTTGTGCAGATGAATGTTAAAAAAGAGTAAGGAATGTGAATTTGTGATTTCCACATTAGAGAGAATCCTGATTACAAGTGCCATTTTAACAAGTAGTTAACCAAACACAAAAAAATTAGGTAGCAGTTCTGCTGAACCAGTGCAGACCAGCTGAATGCTATCACTGGCCACAGGATAATTTAGAAAAAGCTTAAGAAAATCACAGTTTGAGTTGAAAATCTGAGCTGATCCTAAAGGGCACAGTGGATCCCAGGTGAAATCCATGACAGATATCTCTCCTTCTCTGTCTCTGTCTGTTTATCCTCTGACCATCTCTCTCTCTTCATGGGTGTGCATGCACATGCATATGTGTATTTATTTACCATATACAAATTCTTAACTTTAAATTAGAATTTAAATTTGAATTACAAATTCTGCAGCCAGCCATTTCTATTCAGTCTCTTAAGTTGAAAATTTGATCATGCTTGGTACTACCTAATTTCACAGAGCCTTGGTGCTCTTATCTGTACAATAGAGTGTTTATATTTTTATTTTACAGAAATTTTTGAAAGCTAAATTCAATAATATGCATTACAGCACTTTGTAAATAGATGCTTGCTATACTAGTAATGACTTTGTATTTGTACAACTCTGAGCTCTTTATAAAGTTCTCCACCATACCACATCTTTTCTATTCATAAACGCTTACAAGAC
Organism: Saccopteryx leptura; assembly: GCF_036850995.1. NCBI lineage: Eukaryota > Metazoa > Chordata > Mammalia > Chiroptera > Emballonuridae > Saccopteryx > Saccopteryx leptura. Next base: position 54,386,906 of record NC_089504.1, read on the forward strand.
AGAACTTCTTGATGCCATTAAAGGATAATAAAACAAAGCTGTGAGCAGCTGGCTGTGTATCTTAAAGTCACAGAACAAGTAAATGAGAGAGGCCACTTCCTGCTCTGAGAGCAGCACTTCTCTGTATCCTTTTGGCCATCTATAAGACACCAGATGAGCTGCAGTACTTGCTGCTTCACCTAAGCCAAACTCCCTTCTGGTTAGTACAGCCAGATCTTTAGAAATGACCCAGTCAGAGATCTTGAACAATCCAATTTTTCCATTTATTTAAAAGTAAATATCCAGAGGTATGAAGAAAGTAGACTGAAAGATGTTGAAGTTTAATACAGAGCTCTAATCATGGTGGGTAATTGGTGTTCCTAGTTGTTTTTTTTAAGCAAAAATTATAGATCCATAAAATGCTAATGAACATTCACATTCACAGCATGTACTGTAATGACTCTGATGGAGAAGCACGCAGCTTCCATTCAGTTCTGAACAGGCTGGCAAATATGAAATACCTTGTTTCAAGAAATAATAGATTAAATAATATTAGTGGCTTACTTTGAAATACAGACACACACACCACCACCACCACTACCACCATAAAATATTAGTTTAAATTACAATAAAATAGAAATAGAATCAGAGAGGAAGAAAATCTTTAGAGCAAATTGTAAAACTGACAAAAATAAACATGTTAAAATGTTAAAGAAAATAAGCTTAATCAGTAGTGGCATAGTGGGTAGAATGTCGACCTGGGAGGTGGAAGATCCCAGTTCAAAACCCCGAGGTTGCTGGCTTGAGCATGGACTTACTGACATGATCCCATTGCTGCTTTCTTGATCCCAAGGTCGCTGGCTTGAACCCAAGATCACTGGCTTGCGCAAGGGGTCATTGGCTCAGCTGGAGCCCCGCTCAGCTTTCCCACTGATGTCAAGGCACTTACAAAGAGCAATCAATGAACAACTAAAGTGCCTCAACTATGAGTTGATACTTCTCATCTCTCTCCATTTCTGTCTGTCTGTCTGTCTCTCTCTGCCTCAATATGGATAGGTTGGAATCTAGTCATGTGAGATTTCTCCTGCTTCTGAAATCCAAAATAATAGTCTGCTGGACTGTTCTTATAGACTCATGCAATCCATAGACATTACCCAAGGAAAGGCTTCTCTCATCAGTCCACACATAAACTTTTAAAAGGTAGGTTAGTGATTCTCAAAGTCTCTTGTTTCATAACATTCTTAATGTTTAATAATACTTCTATGGCAATGAAACCAAAATTAATACCACTGTTCTATTTATTAAGGAGTGAGAGCCATGATATTGAAAAACTATTTATATTCTAACTACATACTAAACATAGAAAAAAATAATGTATGCAAATTTAGAGAAAAAATACCTTATTTCTTTCTTAAATAATACTTATAATGACATGTACTTTCTGTTGGACTCTACATGCTAACTCTACTTCTAACACTTGTAATTCTTTAATTGAGAATGGTCTCTGGCTTTGGATCCCGTGTTTCTCCTTTGGAATAGCAGGTGAGAAGTGCCAGGAAATTAACATCCCCCAGGAGAACCCCCAACCAACCACTACTAAGACTTAATATATAAATACTACAACACCTTTATCCATTAGGGAGAAAAACTCTGAGGTGTTTGTTCTAGTCTGTTTCCCAGAGTTTTCTGTTAGGATTGAGCTCCAGTTATTCACAGTGGGAATTTCCTTGATAATATACCCTTTTATTGGCTGCTCTCCTTTTCTGTCTAACTTGCCTACTTCCCCTCTAGTGTTTCTTAGGATAACCTCCAAATCAATGCATGACTTACTTAAGCCCTTGTCTCACAATCTTCTCTTGAAAGAAATCAAACTAAGATAAATGAATTAATGATTCATTAGCTTTAAACCACATGCTAGCAATGCTTTTCTTGTAAAGTTTCTCAGTTGTTTCCTTTGCTTTGCATCACAGGTGTAACCTGAAGTTTATTTATATAATAGGTATTGAGATAATCATTCTGGTCATACAGTGCTTAACCACACTACTATTCATTCAACTGAAATGCATCAATACCCCATGGTTTATACACTGTACTTAGTGCTAGAAATAACAATATAAATAAATATAAAAAGACATACAGTTTCAAAGTTTATTTTTTATTATTTATTTTAGTGAAAGAGAGAGAAAAGAGGGAGAGACAGACAAGGACAGACAGACATTAACTCATAGTTGCAGCACCTTAGTTGTTCATTTTCTTTATTCATTATTTTCTCCTTTATCTTCTTACAGCATTGTCAGGAAAAAGCAAAAGCAGTGGGTACAAATCATCAGCCATATGTTAGGACAATTCCTTTTAGTTGTCTCTGTAGTGAAAGTACAGTCTATTTGGTCCATTCGTGCAGAATAGTACATTATGAGACCTAGATTATAAGCCTCACCTTGAGAAAACATGGAAAAGAAAATATAAACCAATCAAAAGACATAGGGTACATGAAGAATAAGAGAAAAAGACCCACCTATATGTTGTCTACAAGAAACCCACCTCAGAATGACAGATACACACAGACTAAAGTAGAAGAATAGAAAAAGATATTTTATGCAAATGGAAATTAAAACAACAAAAAAAGCTGGGGTAACAATACTTATATATGACATAATAGATTTTAAAACAAAGGTTATAATAAAAGACAAATAAGGACACTACATAATAAAAAAGAAGCAATCTGCCTGACCAGGCAGTGGTGCAGTGGATAGAGCGTCAGACTCGGATGTAGAGGTTCCAGGTTCAAGACCCCGAGGTTGCCAGCTTCAGCGTGGGCTCATCTGCTTTGAGCAAGGCTCACCAGCTTGTGCCCAAGGTCACTGGCTTGAGCAAGGGGTCACTCGGTCTGCTGTAGCCCCTCAGTCAAGGCACATATGAGAAATCAATCAATGAACAACTAAGAAACCGCAATAAAGAATTGATGTTTCTCATCTCTCTCTCTTCCTGTCTGTCTGTCTCTCTCTGTGACTCTCTCTGTCTCTGCCACAAAAAAAGAAGCAATCCAACAAGAAGATCCAACCCTTGTGAACATTTATTAACCCAACATAAGAGCACTTAAACACATAAAGTAAATTTTGATGGACATAAGGGAGAGAGCAGCAGTAATAATACAGTCACTGTAAAAAAAATGTAACGCCCCACTGACATCAAAGGATAGAACTTCCAGACAGAAAATCAACAAAAGAAAAGTGGCCTTAAATGACACAAAAGATCACAAGGATTACATCGATGTCTTCAGAGCATTTCACCCCAACGTGGCAGGATATGCATTATTTTCAAGTGCACATGAAACACTTTTAGAATAGACTACATGTTAGGACACAAAATAAGTCTCAATAATTTTAAGATTGAAATCATATCAAGCATCCTCTCTGACCAATAGTATGAAACTAGATATCAATCACAAAAAAACCCAAAAACTGAAAAACACATAAACGCATGGAGGCTAAATAACATTGCTAAACATGTTAACAATGAGATCAAAGAAGAAATCAAAAGATACCTTGATACAAATGAAAATGAGAACACAGCAACCAAAAGTCTATGAAACACAACAAAAGCAGTCTTGCAGGGAAATTCATAGCATTCCAGGTCTAACTTTGCACTTAAAATAAATTAGTAAAAGAACAAAAATCAAAACACAAAATGAGTAGAAGAAAGGAAATAAAAATGTTCAGAGCAGCAATAAATAAAATAAAAAATATATATATAATACAAAAGATCAATGAGAGTGACGTCAGAGAAATGGCGCCATGAGGAGCAATACTGATAAATTTCCCCAAAATTTCAACAAGTTCTTCCACCAGAGACAGAAAAATCTATTCTTGGAGCATCTAGAAATCCCACACATTGAACACAAAGGTATGATTGAGTGAAAAATTGGCTAAATATATAATCAACCCCGAAGGAAATAAGACAGAGAAAGGAACACTCTGCCTTCCTCACTAACCTAAGCTAGGGCTGCTTTCACTTGGAACTGAGAAAAGTGCTAAGGGTGTGAAGGGAGCTGGGCTGCAGCACAGATGTCCAAGCCGAGGATAGAGTGTGCCTGCAGCGACACAGCCAACACGAGCTAACGCCCACGCGGGACCCTGACAAAGACGGGAGAGTGGCGGCTGCCATTAGCCCTGATATCCTGGTCAGTGAGCACAAATAGTGTGCGAGAGTTTCCTCCTAGTAACCTAGTGTTACCGGACAGAGGAGCAGAATCAGAGGCCTTTACGTGGGCTGTGACCAGAGTCTTGGTGTGGTCCCTGTACCCTGAACAGCGGCAGGTGGGGAGTGCGTGAAAATGAACTTCCCTACACCTGAACTTCTTTGGGTGGGCAAGGCACCTCACCAAGCCATTCAAGCTAACAGCCTGGGGAAGAAAAAAAAAATTAAAGTGTTGGGGGGAGGGGCTCGCAAGCAGCTTGCAGTCTGACCTGAGAGCAGATCTGCGGATCCAATCACTGAAATTAGCTTACCCCACAGTCTGTTCACCTCCCAACTGACCTATGCGACTCTAACTGACAAGATCTCTCTCAGTTCAGAGGTCTAAGACAAGAGGCATGATATTTTTTAGTGCCTCTTACTATGCACATAGGGGTGGGGGCAACTTCTGATTGGCAGAGCTTTCATACTCAGGGCTATACATTAAAAAGAGGGATTTGGCAGCTTGTAAGACCTCCTGTTTTGCAAACAGTGACTAGGGCATCTTCTACCCAGACAAAATAGGTTAAAAAGTGCAAAAAGCCTGGGGAGAGTGGTCCCACAGAGTGCTGAGGCATACTGGACATGCCTAGAGGCACATAGAAAGGCAACTTGAGAGCAATTGGCTCCCTGTCCTGGCTGATTATGCTAGCGGCTCTGACTGACAGAGGCTTACCCAGAGCCCTGCGCTGAGTAGGGATAGAGTGGGGATTTGCCAGCTCTTTGAGCCTCTTACTCTCCAGGCAGAGGCAGCAGCAACCCCATCGCTGGATCATCAGGCTGCTAATTCAGGAAGGAGAGACTAGTAGAGAGGCTCCGGGAAAACGGACTCTCTCATTGTTGGAGCCTGCAAAGCTAAAGAGCCTCAACTGTCAACAAAACTGAAACCTAATATATGACATCGCCATAGAGACTTATCAACTGAAAATCCATACCTAAGCATGCCACAGGGACAAAGCCTGGGGTACAGAGTCGCCAACCAAAAAGAAGGAGAGGAAAGAAAAAGGAAGAAGTTAGCCTCTCAAAATCTAGAAAAATTCACAGACTTTATAACCTTTTCAAATTTTTTTGTTTGTTTCTTTCATCTTCTTGTCTTAATTATTTTCTTCTTCTTCCACTTTGGTTGTTTGATTCTCTGCCTGTCTCATTCTTTCCTCTTCTTGAACTACACTACCCATAAGTGTTAAATTTCCCATTTTCTTTCTTTTCTTCTTCATTTCTCTCTATAAGGGTTACACTCCAAAACCTTTAACTCTCTCTCTCTCTCTCTCTTTTTGTTCCTTTTGCTTTTTTCTTCTATTTTTTCCTCTTTCTTTTTTTCTCCCTATATATTAGTTTCTTCTTTTCTCCTTTACTTTCCTCTCATTCAATCCTCAATCACAAACAAATTATTTTATTTGGGACTCAAACTTTTTCTTTTTGGCACTTTGGGTGCTTTTTACTTTGCTTTTTAACTCATTAGCATTCCTCCTAACCCTGGCTCTCCATTCTACCTATTTTTTTCTCCACTTAATACAATAGTAATTTTTTTTTCCTTTTTCCTGCTTCCCTCTTATCCCTCTCATTATATCTCTTCGTTGACCAAAAGTTACAAGCAACTCATTTTATTCTTTTATTTTTTTTTGTATTTTTTTTTCTGAAGCTGGAAACGGGGAGAGACAGTCAGACAGACTCCGCATGCGCCCGACCGGGATCCACCCGGCACGCCCACCAGGGGCAATGCTCTGCCCACCAGGGGGCAATGCTCTGCCCCTCTGGGGTGCTGCTCCGCCATGACCAAAGGCACTCTAGCGCCTGGGGCAGAGGCCAAGGAGCCATCCCCAGGGCCCGGGCCATCCCCGCTCCAATGAAGCCTTGGCTGCAGGAAGGGAAGAGAGAGACAGAGAGGAAGGGGGGGGGCTGGAGAGGCAGATGGGCGCCTCTCCTGTGTGCCCCAGCCGGGAATCGAACCCGGGTCCCCCGCACACCAGGCCGACGCTCTACCGCTGAGCCAACCGGCCAGGGCCAACTTATTTTATTCTTGACCCAAATTTTTTCCTTTTTTGCATTTTGTGGGTCCCTACCTCCTTTTTTGCCCCTTTATTATTTCTCCCCAACTCAGGCCCTCCATTATAGGTATTATTTGTTTAATTAAGTACAATATAATTCACAGTTCATCACAATTTTTTCTCAAGGAAGAGGGGAGAGGAGAGGAGAAAAAAAAGGAAAATAATAAAATTTCTTTTTTTTTTCATTTTTAAACTTTTTATTCTTTATTAATTCTCATTAGTACTATCAACAAAACCACCCTCAGATGCCATTAAGAAAAAGGAAATTGAATATCACGATACAAAAGACAGAGATGTAGCACAGATACATGAGAAAAAAAATCTATGGAGAAAAAATTTAATATATTGGAAGCCTTGGAGCTAAATGACAGATAATTTAAAATAGAAATCCTAAAAATACTCAGAGATATACAAGAAAACACAGAAAGGCAATTTAAGGAGCTCAGAAAACAACTCAACGAACACAAAGAATATACTACCAAGGAACTTAAAACTATAAAAACAAATCAAACAGAGATGAAAAACTCAATTCATGAACTGAAAAATGAGATAACAAGCTTAGCTAATAGAACAGGCCAGATAGAAGGTAGGATTAGTGAAATAGAAGACAAGCAACTTGAGGCACAACCGAGAGAAGAAGAAAGAGACTCAAAAATTTAAAAAAATGAGAAAGCCCTACAGGAATTGTCTGACTCCATCAAAAAGACTAACATAAGAATAATAGGTATATCAGAGGGAGAAGAGAGAGAAAATGGAATGGAGAACATATTCAAACAAATAATAGATGAGAACATCCCAAGCCTGTGGAAAGAACTAAAGCCTCAAATTCAAGAAGCAAACAGAACACCTAGTTTTCTTAAACCCAACAAACCTACTCCAAGGCACATCATAATGAAATTGGCACAAAACAACAACAACAAAAAAATTCTCACGGCAGCCAGGGAAAAGAAGAATACAACAGATAAAGAAAGATCTATTAGATTATCATCAGATTTCTCAGCAGAAACTCTACAAACTAGAAGAGAATGGACCCCAATATTTAAAGTCCTAAGAGAGAGGAACTTTCAGCCACAAATACTATACCTATCAAAGCTATCCTTCAAATATGAAGGAGAAATAAAAACATTCACAGATACAGAAAAGATGAGGGAATTTATCATCAGAAGACCCCTATTCCAGGAATTACTAAAGGGGGTTTTCCGACAGATACAAAGAACAAAACAAAACAAAACGACAAGTAAAAGCTCCACCAAGAACACAATAAAACCAAATTTAAACTGTGACAACAAAAAAAAGGGGGGGGGAGAGAGGACGGAAATTAACAGTAAAAAAGAATGATGGAGTGCAAAAGCACTCATAAGATAGTGTACTACAATGAACAGGATACCTTTTCATTACTTAATGGTAACCACCCTTGAAAAAACCACCACAGAAGCACAAGACTTAAAAAAGATAGCAACAGAGGAAAAAAGTATGGAATACAACCAAACAAAAACAAATGATAGAAAAACAAAAGAGCAGAATCAAACAAGATACAAAACTAACAGAAAGCAATTTATAAAATGGCAATAGGGAACCCACAAGTGTCAATAATTACACTAAATGTAAATGGATTAAACTCACCAATAAAAAGACACTGAGTAGCAGAATGGATTAAAAAAGAAAATCCAACTGTATGCTGCCTACAAGAAACACATCTAAGCAACAAGGATAAAAACAAATTCAAAGTGAAAGGCTGGAAAACAATACTCCAAGCAAATAACATCCAAAAAAAAGCAGGTGTAGCAATACTCATATCTAATAATGCTGACTACAAGACAGAAAAAGTACTCAGAGACAAAAATGGTCATTTCATACTGATTAAGAGAACACTGAATCAAGAAGACATAACAATTCTTAATATATATGCACCAAACCAAGAAGCACCAAAATATATAAGACAGCTACTTATTGAGCTTAAAACAAAAACTGAAAAAAATACAATCAAACTTGGAGACCTCAATACACTATTGATGGCTCTAGATTGTTCATCCAAACAGAAAATCAATAAAGATATATTGACCTTAAACAAAACACTAGAGCACCTGGATATGATAGACATCTACAGGACATTTCATCCCAAAGCAAAAGAGTATACATTTTTCTCCAGTGTACTTGGAACATTCCCAAAATTGACCATATGTGGGGCCACAAAAATAACATCAGCAAATTTAGAAAAATTGAAATTGTACCAAGCATATTTTCTGATCATAAAGCCTTGAAACTAGAATTCAACTGCAAAAAAGAGGAAAAAAAACCTGCAAAAATGTGGAAACTAAACAACATACTTTTAAATAATGAATGGGTCAAAAAAGAAATAAGCACAGAGATCAAAAGATATATACAGACAAATGAAAATGACAATACGACATATCAGAATCTATGGGATGCAGCAAAAGCAGTAATAAGAGGGAAGTTCATATCACTTCAGGCCTATATGAACAAACAAGAGAGAGCCAAGTAAATCATTTAACTTCACACCTTAAGGAACTAGATAAAGAAGAACAAAGACAACCCAAAACCAGCAGAAGAAAGGAGATAATAAAAATCAGAGCAGAAATAAATGAAATAGAGAACAGAAAATCTATAGAAAAAATTAATAAAACAAGGAGCTGCTTCTTTGAAAAGATCAACAAAACTGACAAACCCTTGGTAAAACTAACCAAGGAAAAAAGAGAAAGAACTCATATAAACAAAATCCAAATGAAAGAGGAGAAATCACCACGTATATCATAGATATACAAAGAATTGTAGAGTACTATGAAAAACTATATGCCACTATATTCAACAATCTAGAAAAAATGAATAAATTCCTAGAACAATACAACCTTCCTAGACTGAGTCAAGAAGAAACAGAAAGCCTAAACAGACCAATTAGCAGGGAAGAAATAGTAAAAACTATTAAAAACCTCCCCAAAAATAAAAGTCCAGGCCCAGATTGTTATACTAGTGAATTCTATCAAACATTTAAAGACTTAGTTCCTATTCTACTCAAAGTCTTCCAAAAAATTTAAGAAGAAGCAATACTTCCAAACACATTTTATGAGGCCAACATAACCCTCATACCGAAATCTGGTAAGGACGGCCCCAAAAAAAAAAACTACAGACCAATATCTCTAATAAATACTAAAATACTAAATAGATGCTAAAATACTAAACAAAATACTAGCAAATCAAATACAACAACATATTAAAAAAATAATACATCATGATCAAGTGGGATTCATCCCAGAATCTCAAGGATGGTTCAATATATGTAAAACGGTTAACGTAATACACCATATCAACAAAACAAAGAACAAAAACCACATGATCTTATCAATAGATGTAGAAAAGGCACTCGATAAAATACAACACAACTTTATGTTTAAGACACTCAACAAAATGGGTATAGAAGGAAAATATCTCAACATAATAAAGGTCATATATGATAAACCATCAGCTAACATCATATTAAATGGCATAAAACTGAGGGCTTTTCCCCTTAAATCAGGAACAAGACAGGGACTGTTCACTCTTTCCACTCTTATTTAACGTGGTGCTAGAAGTTCTAGCTAGAGCAATCAGACAAGATAAAGAAATAAAAAGCATCCATATTGGAAAAGAAGAAGTAAAGGTATCACTTTTTGCAGATGATATGATCCTATACATTGAAAACCCCAAAAAATCCACAAAAAGACTACTAGGAACAATAAGCCAATACAGTGAGGTTGCAGGATACAAAATTAATATGCAAAAGTCCATAGCCTTTCTATATGCCAACAATGAAACATTAGAAAACAAACTCAAAAAATAATCCCCTTCACGATTGCAAAAAATAAAATAAAATACCTAGGAATAAACATAACAAAGAATGTAAAGGACCTTTATAACGAAAACTATGAAGCATTGTTAAGAGAAATCAAAAAAGACAAAATGAGATGGAAAAATATTCCTTTTTTTTGGATAGGTAGAATAAATATAATCAAAATGGCCATATTACCCAAAGCAATATACAAATTTAATGCAATTCCCATACATTGACATTTTTTAAAGAAATGAAACAAAAAATCATCAGATTTATATGAAACTATAAAAACTCCTGAATAGCCAAAGCAATCCTAAAGAAAAAGAATGAAGCTGGGGGCATTACAATACCTGACTTCAAACTATATAATAGAGCCATGACAATCAAAACAGCATGATATTGGCAGAAAAATAGACACTCAGACCAATGGAACAGAATAGAAAACCCAGAAATAAAACCACATATATATGGTCAAATAATTTTTTATAAAGGGGCCAACAACACACAATAGAGAAAAGAAAGCCTCTTCAACAAATGGTGCTGGGAAAACTGGAAAGCACATGCAAAAGAATGAAACTTGACTACAGTTTGTCCCCTTGTACTAAAATTAATTCAAAATGGATCAAAGACCTAAATATAAGACCTGAAACAATAAAGTACATAGAAGAAGACATAGGTACTAAACTCATGGACCTTGGTTTTAAAGAGCATTTTATGAATTTGACTCCAAAGGCAAGGGAAGTGAAGGCAAAAATAAATGAATGGGACTACATCAGACTAAGAAGTTTTTTCTCAGCAAGAGAAACTGACAACAAAATAAACAGTCAGCCAACTAAATGGGAAATTATATTTTCAAACAACAGCTCAGATAAGGCCTAATATCCAAAATATACAGAGAACGCATAAAACTCAACAACAAACAAACAAACAACGCAATAAAAAAATGGGAAAAGGACATGAACAGACACTTCTCCCAGGAAGAAATACAAATGGCCAACAGATATATGAAAAGATGCTCATCTTCATTAGTTATTAGAGAAATGCAAATCAAAACTGCAATGAGATACCACCTCACACCTGTTAGATTAGCTATTATCAACAAGACAGGTAATAACAAGTATTGGAGAGGCTGTGGGGAAAAAGGAACCCTCATACACTGTTGTTGGGAATGTAAAGTAGTACAAACATTATGGAAGAAAGTATGGTGGTTCCTCAAAAAACTGAAAATAGAACTACCTTATGAACCAGCAATCCTTCTACTGGGTTTATACCCCCAAAACTCAGAAATATTGGTACATAAAGATACGTGTAGTCCCATGTTCATTGCAGCATTTTTCACAGTGGTCAAGACATGGAAACAACCAAAAATCCCTTTAATAGATGACTGGATAAAGAAGAAGTGGTACATATACACTATGGAATACTACTCAGCCATGAGAAATGATGACATCGAATCATTTACAACAAAATGGTTGGATCTTGTTAATATTATACTGAGTGAAATAAGTAAATCAGAAAAAACTAAGAACTGCATGATTCCATACACAGCTGGGACATAAATATGAGACTAAGAGACATGGACAAAAGTGTGGTGGTTACGGGGTGTGGGAAGGGGCACAAAGAAAACTAGATAGAAGGTGACAGAGAACAATCTGACTTTGGGTGATGGGTATGCAACATAATTGAATGACAAGATAACCTGAACATGTTTTCTTTGTACATATGTACCCTGATTTATTGATGTCACCCCATTAAAATTAATAAAAATTTATAAAAAACAAAACAACAAAAATAACCAAAAAAGTAATGAAACCAAGAAAATATTTTTTGAAAAGATAAATAAAATTGACAAACCTTTAACTAGGCTCACTAAAAAAAAAAGAGAGAGGGACCCCAAAAAGTAAATAAGATCAGAAATGAAAGAAGAGAATAAGAACCAAAGAAATACAGAAAATTGTATGAAAATATTACAAACAACTAAATGCCAACAATTTGGACCATGTGGACAAAATGGATAAATTCCTAGAAATGTACAATCTTCCAAAACTAAATCAAAAGAGTCAGAGAATCTGAATAGATTGGTCACAACTAATGAAATTAAAGCAATAATAAAAAAACTTTCAACAAAAAATGTCCTCGTCTGGATAAAAATCTACAAAACACTCAATGAAGAAATAACACTGATCCTTCTCATACCATTCCAAAAAAAATATTCAATAACAGGGAAGAGTCCCAAGCTCATTTTATGAGGTTAGCATTATCCTAATTCCAAAACCACATAAAGACACTATAAAGAAAGAAAATTATCAGCCAATATCCTTGGTGAATATAAATGCAAAAATCCTCAACAAAATATTAGCAAACTGGATTCAGCAATGCATTAAAAAGGTCACACACCATGATCAAGTGGGATTTATTTCAGGGAGGAAAGGCTGGTACAATATGTGCAAATCAATAAATGTGATATACCACACAAACAAAAAGAAGGATAAAAATCACATAATTATATCAACAGATACAGAAAAAGCATTTGATAAAATTCAGCACTCATTTATGATAAAAACTCTATGCAAAGTAGCAATAGAGGAAACATATCTCAATATAATAAAGACCATATATGAACAAACCCACAGCCAACACCATATTCAATGGGAAAAAGCTATAAACATTTCTCTTAAGATCAGGAACAAGAAAGGCATGCCCACTTTTACCACTCTTATTCAACATAGTACAGGAAGTTTTAGCTACAGCAATTAAACAAGATGGAAAAAAAAAATCATCCAAATTGGAAAAAAAGTGAAACTGTCATTATTTGCAGATGACACGATACTATATGTAGAGAAACCCTAAAGCTTCCACCAAAAAGCTACTAGAACTGATAAATGAATTCAGTAAAGTAGCAGAATACAAAATAAATATCCAGAAATGAGGTGTATTTTATAAATCAATAATAAACTACCAGAAAAAGAAACTAAGAAAACAATCCCATTTATATTTGCATAAAAAAAACCTAAGAATAAGTTTAACCAGGTTGTAAAAGGTCTATATCCATAAAATTGTAAGACACTGAATAAATTGAAAAAGATTCAAAGAAATGGAAGCATATACTGTGTTTCATGTATAGGAAGAATTAACATCAGTAAAATGTCCATACTAAGCAATCTATAGATTAAATGCAATTATTATCAATATACTAATGGCATATTTTACAAAACTAGAATAATTATTCCAAAAATTTATATGGAACAACCAATGACCACAAATAGCTACAAAAATCTAGAGAAAAAAGAATAAAATTGGAGTAACCACACTACCTGATATCAAACTATAATATAAGTCCATAGTAAGTAAAACAGCATGGTACTAATATAAAAACAGATATATAGATTTATGGAATGGAATAGAGACCCCAGAAATAAAGCCATGCTTTTATGGTCAATTAATATTTAATAAAGGAAGCAAAAACATATAATAGGGTAAGAATAGCCTGTTCAGTAAATAGTGTTGGGAAAACTGGACAGGTACCTGCAAAAAATAAATAAAAGTAGGCCACCTTCTTATACCACACACAAAAATAAAGTAAACATAAATTAAAGACCTAAATGTAAAACTCTAAATTATAAAAATCCTAGAAAACAGACGTAAGAAGTAAAATCTCAGACATTTCTCATAGCAATATTTTTTTCTGATATAACTCCTTGAGTACAGGAAACAAAGAAAAAAATTAACAAATGGGACTAGATCAAACTAAAATGTTTTGCACAGCAATAAAAACCATCATCAAAATGAAAAGACAACTGACTGAATGGGAGAACATATTCGCCAATGATACACCTAATAAAGGGTTAATATTCAAAATATATAAAAAATTGTATTTCTAAAACTCAACACCAAAAACCAATCCAATAAAAAAAATGGGCAGAGGACCTAAATAGACACTTCTCCAAAGAGGACATTCAGATGCTCAATAGACATATTAAAATATGCTCAATGCCACTAAATTAAAACCACAATGAGATATCACTGCATACATTTCAGATGGCTGTCATCAATAAATCAACAAACAACAAGTGTTGGTTAGAGTGTGGTAAAAGGAAACCTTTGTGAACTGTTGATGGGAGTGTAAATTGGTGCAGCCACTGTGCAGCAATATGGAGCTTCCTCAAAAAATTAAAAATGGAACTGCTTTATGACCCAGTGATTCCACTTCTGGGAATATATCCAAAGAAATCAGAAACACTAATTTGAAAAAATATACATGACCCTATGTTCATTACAGCTTTATTTGTAATGACCAAGATTTGAAAGTGGCATAAGTACCCATCAGTAAATGAGTGGATAAAAAAGCTATGGTAGATTTACACAACGAAATACTACTCAGCTATAAAAAAGGAAATCTTACCTTTTGTGACAGTATAGATGGACCTGGAGAGTTTTGTTGTGTTTTTTTTGTTTGTTTGTTTGGTTTTTTTTTTTTCAGGGACAGAGAGAGAGTCAGAGAGAGGGATAGATAGGGACAGACAGGAACAGAGAAAGATGAGAAGCATCAATCATCAGTTTTTCATTGCGACACCTTAGGTGCTCATTGATTGCTTTCTCATATAGGCCTTGACCATGGGCCTTCGGCAGACCGAGTAACCCCTTGCTCGAGCCAGCAACCTTTGGTCCAAGCTGGTGAGCTTTCTGCTCAAGCCAGATGAGCCCATGCTCAAGCTAGCAACCTCAGAGTCTCGAACCTGGGTCCTTGGCATTCCAGTCTGACGCTCTATCCACTGCACCACTGCCTGGTCAGGCGGACCTGGAGAGTATTATGAGAAATGAAATAAGCCAGCCAGCAAAAGACAAATACCATATAATTTCACTTCTATGTGGAATATATGAACAAAACAAAATAACAAACAGAATAGAAACAGACTCATAGATACAGAGAACAGACAGACAGCTAGCTGTCAGAGAGGCAGGGCATCGGGGAGCTTGGTGAAAAAAGTGAAGGGACTAAGCAAAGAAAAAACCTCATAGACACAGACAACAGTGAGTGAGGTGATTGCCAAAAGGAAAGAGTTGGGAGGGGTGATAGAAGAGGGTAAGGAGGTGATAAATGGTGATGGAAGAAGCTTTGACTTGCTGTGGTAAACACACAGTACAATGTACAGATGAGGTATCATAGAAGTGTACATCTGAGACTTATATAATTTTATTAACCAATGTCACCCCAATAGATTCAATTAAAAATAAATAAATAAATAAAAACAAAGAGTAGGTTAATGCCAAGAAATGAGGGTCTGATGTCTGTTCTATACATAACATTTGTGTTAGATAGCAACGTAATTTTTAAAATGTATGAGATAAGAGCACCTTGTCAAAGAAAGCAATGTATTTAAGTTATGTAATAAAAAACTATTTTTGCCTGGCCTGCGGTGGCACAGTGAATAAACCATCGACCTGGAAACACTCGGATTGCCAGTTCAAAACCCTGGGCTTGCCTGATCAAGGCACATATGGGAGTTGATGCTTCCTGTTTCTTCTCCCTTTTCTCTCTCTCTCCTCTCTCCTCTCTAAAGTGAATAAATAAAATAATATATAAAAATGAAATAAAACACTATTTTGGAGAGTCAGGAATAGCAAACACTGTTACTGGACCAATCGATTATCATAAATTTTATAAAACATTAATTTTTTAAATCATAAAAAAATAAAGTTTTTTGTTTTATTTTTAGTCAACCTGTACCAATCAGTTATCAATGAAGAAAACACATGAGTTATTTTTGTTATTTAAAAAACTTCAATTTCCTCCACTTTGGCCCTTTTTGATTTAAATTTCAGATGCTCTTATACAGCACCCAAGCCAAAATCAAAGATGCAAGAGGTGAACTGAATTACTTAGTCTCATAAATATTTGAAAACTTGACTCCAACTGGAATGGGCTATCTGATTGCATCTTTAGAGAATTTAGTGGAATGAATGACCCTTTGGTGCAGACAGAACAATTGTTGTCAGAAACACTGCACTAGCAACTCACATTTCCTTTACTTTTGCATCAGTGTCATAGAATCATCAACAATGAAGTGCCCTGGTATAAACCGCATTGCAATAATCAGTGACCACACAAGATTGGTCTTTTACTAAAATGGAGAAAGTCTGAAGAATGTGTATTTTGAGCCATCCAGTGTAGTTAGTCCTTGGTTTCTCTTCCAGGATCATTAAAGGAGGGAGTCAGGCTACATCAATATCAACACTGATAAAATGACTGGGGATATGGGGACTTCAATTGCTGAGAGGTGAAATGAGTCTACCAATTCTTTTTAAACCAACATTTAACAAGGCTTTCTGAAAATATTGCATATGGCATGTATCAACCTATGACATGTGCCCAATAACAACAGACATAAATTTAACTTGGGAAATTAGATGTGAAAGGCATACTAACCCATTAATGATTTGTATTATTCAACTCTAGAGACAATACATAAGTAATTAGGCATGACACAGTCAGTGGACAGTTTTGACCACCAGGGTTGTCATGATAAGGGCTACAATGAAGGAACTTAGTGTGAGGGAGATGGAAATGTACTTTCTGAGCTGTTGGGTAAGTGTTGGTGAAGGCTCTTTCAAGAGACTTTTATTTTTTAAAGATTTTATTTATTCATTTTATAGAGAGGAGAGAGACAGAGAGAGAAGGGCAGGGGGAGGAGCAGAAAGCATCAACTCCCATATGTGCCTTGACCAGGCAAGCCCAGGGTTTTGAACCGGCAACATCAGGGTTCCAAGTTGACGCTCTATCCACTGCGCCACCACAAGTCAGGCTCTTTCAAGAGATTTTATGTGAAAAGAGACTTCTTGCATTTAAGTCAAGATTTCAGGGGAATGAAGATGGTGGTAGAAAGGAAGAAATAGAGCTGTGTTACTGCTGAGAGATGATTTTCATTGGAAAAGCAAGTCAACAGTGGATGAATAACAATTTTGGAGTAGTGTTGTCATTTACTAAAACTTGTTATTATCAGTCCAGTCCTGAATATCATAGGAGGAAATGCAGAGAAGTAACAATTATAGTCCTTTCATCGAGAAACTTATATTTGACTTGAGACATCTGCAAAGAAAAGAGTCCTTAAGAATGTACAGAAGTATACCTATAGTTACTCCAAAAAAGTACTGAAGATAATAATTACTGTTTTATAGAAAACAAAGTTTAACATAAATGAGTCTAGAAAGGTTATTAGAGGAGTTACAATATGAGCTGGCCAATTGAATTTCAAATTGAAAAAGGAGTAAAGTACATCCAAGTTGTGGTAAAAGTAGGTGCAGGTGGGATTGATCACACTCCTTTAGAGGGATTTTGAGTAAACAGATTGGACTGAAGCACTTGGTTTTAGATTGTGTACTTCTTGAGTGCCACGCTGAAATTGACATCATATCTGAAAACCGTGTGGCCCACTGGAACCTGCTGGTGAGAGGTATGCTTTGTTTGTGCTCTTCCACCCTTTACTGTAGGCACATTTGGCTATGGAGCACTTGAAATGTGGCTAGTGGAACTTAGAAACTAAAATTTAATTTTATTTCACTCTAATTAATTAGAACATAAATATCTATAGCCATATGAGGCTAGTGGTGTCAGTGTTAAACAGTACAGCTCTAAAAAGCAGGAGAAATTACTGTAGGTCTTAAACAGGGAATGACAGAATAAGAGCCATATTTTAGGCAGATTAATTTGGCAGCAATGTTTAGGCAAGTTAGGCTGAAATAAATTGTTCTTTTGAGATTGTACTGAAATTATAAATCTGGGAAAATTGACATCTTTAAAGTATGAGTTTCCCAATTATGAACATGAAGTATTATTCCATTTATTTAGCTTTTTCAATTTTTAAATACTTCTCAACATTTTCTATAAACTCATAACAACACAGTGTATAATAATAAAAATATGGAGACAACTCAAAAGCTCAGCAAAAATATAATGTATAAGTAAAATATAATGGACTATTTTATTAAAAAGAAAATTAAAGAACTAAAGCTATACACAACATTAGAATAATATTAGGTAAATGGAGACACAAAATAATACACACAGTATTACTCCATTCAAAAACAGAATAAAACAGCAGGCAAAACAAAATTGTATTATTTAAATACATAGTAAAATCATTTACAAAAGCAAAGAAATTATTTACCATGAAAATCAAGACAGTGATTTTCTCTACATGGAAAAGGATGAGTTGGACACACAGAAGATGTCTAAGATTGTATTACTAACCTGGTTATTTCTTGATCTAGGTGATAATAACCTAAGCATTCACTTTATAATTCTTCATTAAACTATATATGTGTCTTTTAGGTACTTCCCAGTATGTATGTCACAGTAACCAACGAAATAGAAGATTAAACAATATTTAAAAAGAAGTAAAAACAAATGGAAATTATTAAAAAGAAAAGATGATTTTTTTACAAAAACATAGCCACAATTTTTTGTAGCTCTTCTCATGTAAGAGGTAGGTAGGGTTCCTTTCCTACTCGTTCAATCCAGGCTGGTCTGGTGACTAACTTTGGTCACTAAGACGTTAGCAGACGTGAGGCAAGAAGAGTCTTGAAGAGTACTTTCACGTTGGGATTTGCTTTTTCTTGCTGCTTTTGGAACCCAGTTGCCATTTGAAGAGGCCCTGTCTGGTCTGCTGGATGCTGAAGACCTTATGGTCTGACTTCAACTGCATAGAGAGCTGAGGTGAGAAAAATATAGGAACTGTGCAGCTGGTCTGGCTCAAATTGCCAAACCATTGCATTGGGAGCTAAAAATAATTCTTTAAAGCGACCAAGTTTTGCTAAGGATGTTTTTAGTAAAAGCTAGTTATCAAAGAAACAGAATATTTAGACATTCCTAAAACAGAATAGTTTAGTACAACTAGGCAGAGATTCTGAATCCTAGTATTTTCACAGAAAAGAGAAAACATACTGAAGTACACAGTTCTCATTTTCTGACCAACACATACCAACAAAAGGTGAAGAATACCATGTTGCTTTTGACTGACCTCAAGGCATACATTTATCACAATGATTGTTTTAAAAAGACAAAGAAGGAAAGAATTGGAAATATAATTAACCACAATTTTGCAAGTCACAGAAAGGTTATTGATGTAAACTACTTTTGAATCACTCTCCTGCAAAGACAAAAAGGATTATAGTAAATAGTTACTCAAAGAGGGCATTTCAGGAGAGGGACAGAAAAAAATATGGCCCAGATAATTTGCTTTCGGATAGCAAATTATGAGGATAAAAATACAGTATTTAAAAAAATAAATATTTTTGCATTCATTTGACTATCATTTTCAAACATCAATATATTAAAGCAGCTTTTTGAATTTGTTGCACTGTAGGGAATTCACTAGTAAATTGTTTAGAAACTACCATTCCTACGTGTAGGATAAGCTGTACAGCTAAGTGAACTGAGCTTTTTCCGTAAGGTACAAGGGTTGAGAAAGGCCAGTTGTTTTGCTGGAACATTCTCAACATCCCCGTGCCTATTTATTTTTCCTTCTTCATCCTTTTTCTTAAATTTGGTAATCTTACTACCATAGCTTTTAACTTTTACTTTTTTAAAAGTAAATGTCATATCTGTAGCTCCACTCTCAATTTCCTGTGTTCATATCAATCTAGTTATTTTTTTCTGTATCTGTACTTGGATGCCCCACTAATATCTTAGGCATCACAGGTAATTATCTGAAAACAAAATTATCCCTCTATATGCATACCTACTAACTCAATCAGCAACTATTTCTAAAATTTTCTTATAGGACCATTTTTTTCTTAATTATTTTTAAGCCTATGGAAAATGTATAATATTTCAAGACCCACCCACTACTACTATGTCTTTCAAGATATGCCTGAATATTATACCTATGCTCCTTAACACAAATTTAAATGTATATATTTTCCTTTGCTCTATTGTGGTCATCGTGTATTTGTTTTATTCCCCTTAGCCCATCTGTAGTCCTTTGAGGACAAAAGCAGTGCCTACTCTTTGGATTCACCACAACAATTAGCATATATTCTACTGATAAGAGTGAGTCAATAGCTATTTGTTAATTTTGAAATTTAAGATCTAATATTCTATTTTCACACAGGCTCATTCCATCATGAGCCTGTGTCTGCAGGTACAAGTGAAATTAAAGTTGGTTCTAAAGACTGTTGACATTGTGGCGGTTAAGCTTTAAAAATTATTTATGCAAAAAGATCGCATTATGATACAGAGTCTATATAGAATTTGCATAAAAGGAGCTAAGTCAGTGGCCAAGCCTAAATCTGGGGAAAGATTTTGAGTTAAGGGGAAAGAAAAAAATGTAAGCAAAGAAAAGTTGGAAGTAATGAAGAAAAATCTAGAGGAATTTAAAAAAGAAGTAAATATTTTATAAACAGACAAAGTTGTCATATCTTGCAGGAGAACTGAAGAAAACAAGGACTGGGGAACATGAATGTATATTGAAACTGGCAGTGATTTGAAATACTAACAAATATACTGCCATTATTTTTTTATTTTTTTTCTTTTATTTTAAAATATTGTGTAATTATCAAATTCATTGAACACTTAAGATTGGTGCATTTTAATGTATTGAGGCCATTCTTTAAAATCTGCTGTGTATAATTATTCAGCTAATAATTCTTTGACTTAATTTTTACTAATTTCTATTACTAATTTCTCTATAAGTAAGTAAATTAACATCTATTTAGGCAAAACACATATTACCTAAATTAAATAAAACCAAGAAAAGCTGAGTTTAATATTCAATATATCAATGGAGAAATAATTTCTAGCTATTTAAGGGACCAAAATTAAAGAGAAAAAAAAACAGATACAAATAAAATTTCAATTATTCCTAAACAATAACAATATGATTTGGTGTCCATTGGTATTAATACAAATAATATATCATATTGTTATATTATATAATAATATATCATATTGATGATGAATCTACTCATTGGTTGATGTTAAAATGTCAAATATTGATAAGATTCTAAAATCAGGCAAGCTTGCCAAAGCAAAATAACAATTGCAGAATACCCTATTATTGATTAATAAAAGGAACCTCCCTCCAAAACATAGAAATAAGAATTCAAAGGCCTGACCTGTGGTGGCGCAGTGGGTAAAGCGTCGACCTGGAACCCTGAGGTCGCCGGTTCAAAACCCCGGGCTTACCTGGTCAAGGCACATATGGGAGTTGATGCTTCCTGCTCCTCCTTTGTTCTATATCTTTCCTCTCTCTCTCTCTCTCTCCTCTCACTCTAATAATAAAAATGAATAAATAAAATTAAAAAAAAAAAGAAAAAAAGCTCTTTTTGCCTGACCTGTGGTGGCACAGTGGATAAAGCGTCGACCTGGAAATGCTCAGGTCGCTGGTTTGAAACCCTGGGCTTGCCTGGTCAAGGCACATATGGGAGTTGATGCTTCCAGCTCCTCCCCCCCTTCTCTCTCTCTGTCTCTCCTCTCTCTGTCTCTCCCTCTCCTCTCTAAAATGAATAAATTTAAAAAAAATTAAAAAGATTTCAAAATAAGTATTCATATATTTATACATTTTTAAAGAATATCACCCATGTGAAACTAACACTGCCACATGCCACCTAGGTGGTTTAGGAAATAGTACAACAAATAAAAGAAAGATTAAGATGTCTAAGGGTTATAGGATTTGAATACAATAACCCCAGAATTTAGAAGAGAAATCTTGCCTACACTCTCTGAAGTATTTCTTGATTTGTTATTTAGTTGCTCCCTGATTCCTTTATGGGCTTTCCAATGAAAGAATTAAAAGGGAAGACTGAGAGGATTGTCTGGGGCTGTGGGAACCAGGATGAGGGGATGGCGGAGCTGCAGCATCTTAGGAGACAGAAAGGGAGGATCCTGAAGAAATGAGAAGAGTCATTAGTACCAATTACAGTACAGAGACAATAAAACCATCCTGAGTATGGAGGTGTGAATAAAGAAAACCTTGGAGAGCTTCACTGGACCTGAGAAAGTTATTGGGGTTGGGCAGCCAAAAGGCCTATATGCAATTTCCTGCCAGAAAAACTGCACTGAGTGCTTTATTCTAGATTCTCAATCTGAGTTTAAGGTCAACCAAAGTTACTTTCTCTTCAATAGCACACATCTAAGATATTTAACTCATTTTGTCTATATAGCTATGAATGTGTTATACTCATCTTTGTATACTTAAAAAAAGAAAAAAAATACTATGTTACCTTTACCTTTATTTCAGGTGATGTTTTCAAAGAATCCACGTTATCTACTAATTAACTTCTCTACCACCATTAAGAAAAGAAAGTTGTATCTATAAGAACTTTATGGTGTAAAATTTAGACACCAGTAAATGGTGTAGATAGGCCTGTTTTGAAAGCTTCTTTTTGTTGCCTCTGCGAATGGATTTAACATCATTAACTTGCAAAGGCAGGCCAGCAAGGTGATGTTTTGACAGAATGAGCATGGTTGTTTGAAAGCAGCCCCCAAAGCAGCAGCTCTGAATTGGGGGCCTTGTGGATTTCTCCATAATGCAGATCAAACTTTATGATATATTTAAATTTTTTTCCTCAAATATTTCCCTGATTTGTTGCCAAGCCATCACCGAATTTAGTGATCCAGACAGATTATCAGAGAGGTTCTATTTTTAGGGTCCTTCTGCTCCTGTAGCGGCTGCAGTTGATCGGATTACAGCTATATCCTACCCATGTAAAATGCATTGATTCTTCAGAACCCTCACTCCACTCCCATAATGACAATCTCAGACTAATTGCTGGATATTTCTCTCTAAATTTATTTTGCAGGTCCACTGTGGCCATTCCATTATTAACTCATGAGACAGTGTTGTTTTTTTAGTTTTGCTCTAGGCCTTTCAACATTAGCTCACTATTGTGTGTTGGGGGAGGGTGGTGATGGAAAATGCATGCTGTGGGTCACAGAGGACGTATATAATTTCTCTGATTTTGAGGGCAGAAAAATATGTAACCAGACATCACTCTCTTACAAATGACAATAGCGCCATCTATTGGTGAAAATGAGCTTAATCATCATACTGTCTTCACTGGCATTTTCCAATTTATCTCAGAATGTAATCTGTATTTTTACCTTTAGAAATTAAAGAATTTCTGGAAAGAACAATTGCTTACTAAGCCCTAATTGGAGCCCTCTCTTCATTCTTTTCTAAGAAAAAATAATTCTATTTACTTCAGAGAAAGTTTGGCTTCCAGAAATGACTGTCCTTCAATATCCAGGTGCAGGCTTTGTCAGTATTTTTCATACTTTTTACAAGAGATCAGAAGGGAGCAGTTGTAACGTGTAATAAAATAAAAGTTGAATTAATTTCATATAAATTCTTCTATTTGGCCTAGGAAGCAAATTACCTAACAGATTTTTCATCTCACATTAACAATGTTTTATCAATTTCATGGTAATTATACACTAGTAAACCAGTATTTATTATACACTTATATGCAAGTAAATTACATTATGCCCTTGAAGGAATATAGGCTAGAGAAGGATATTAAAATTTTCCCATTTCATAAGTTATTATAACTGCAGTCAAAAAGTTCTTGGAATATAAAGCCAATTATTTCAGGCTGTCATTTACAAATGTTCTGAATTACATTGTTGTTATTTGCTAATGGAACTCAGGATTGTTTTTAACTAATCTTCCAAGTCATATCAAGTTATACAGCTTTTGTTAAAAAACTTACTTATGTAAGAATAAACACAGCGTTCTCAAACAGAGAAGCTAGGTGGCCATGAAGACTGCCACTGAGCTTGCAGCAGAGGCCCACCAGGTGGCAGCACTCACGAGAGCCTTATATTGGAGTACCGAAAGCTGAACCTTGTTGGTGTGCCACAGGGATTTGGTCTCTCCAGAAAGACTGAATCTGCTAACCCAATGCAAAAGACTCATCTTTCAAGTGAGATTGCCAATTGATTTATGTAAAATTGTGGAAGTTCCTTTCCAGGGGCTATAATATCATAATTCACAGAGAGGGAGAAAAGTATAGAAGTAAATACAGATCTGTGGGCATACACACACATTGATTTCCTAGCTCTGTGCACTGAGCAATACTAAATAAAATAACCACACTCCAGGAGATAGGCTCACCACTGCCAGACTTGTTTTCAAATTACTGAGCTTTAAAAGGAGTTATTAAATCATTGTGATAGTTTGTAATGTTGCTAGCCAGGAAAGCGTTTCTGCTAGTTAACATTACTGTTTTCTTTTGTTTCTCCGCCCCAGTAATTAGCATTGGCAACAATCAGTGCCCTCACTACAGGACTATATATATCTGTTACCAGGAAGCCATGATGATTTCTGGTGAGAAGTTGCCATACCTTATGCAATGTCTCGCAGACCCAGTTCGCACCACTGTGGCGGAACTGATACCTAATTTTTTGTTGAGTTTGGGGAACTAGTTGTTAAAATGGCACTTGTAATCAGAGTTTTCTCTAAAGTGGGCACCAGGGCAGCTGCCCAATGTGAAAATCACAAATTTACATTCCTTACTCTTTTTTAACGTTCATCTGTGCAACAGTGTATTCTAAGAGCTCATAGTGATGTACATTCTGTCTGTAGGTGAAAAAAATTATAAGTGAGGACACCAATCAAGAAACAATATGGAAATAGCTTAAATAATAGTTTTATTGTTTTTGGTCAGGTATTATTTAATATTTTTCCATTAATATTTTAAAACTCTTTCTTATAACATAATCTAGTTTTGTTTATCTCTCTTATTGTTCTTATTTAAGTATTAGATGCATGACATAATAAACTAACTTTTGGTATATCGTTTTTATACTTAAAATAGTCATTAGGGAAGAGAACTGGTTGTTAAATTATTTGAATCTCACCATTGCATGAACCCATTCACTCATTCAACAGGACCAAAAATTCACTTTCAGATTGAATGTGTGAACATCGCTTTAGTTTCCTGAGAGTCATCCAAGTGTTCAACAGGTCACTAGACGTGCAAGACTAGAGCTCTGTTAGATCAGAATATGGATGGATGATAAACACATACATGAGAATTATCTCGACACATTACCATTAGTGAGCCAACTGTGCCACTGCAGATAATGCCAATACTATAGACTGAAAGTTTGCGTCCTCCCCAAAGTCACGTGTTGAAACCTAATCTTCATGGTGATGGTATTAGAAAGTGGGGCCTTTGAGATATGCTATGTCATAAGAACAGAGCCCTCATGAATAGGATCTTGTGGTCTTATAAAAGAGGCCCCAGAAAGACACCTTGCCCCTTCTGCCATGTGAGGTTACAGCAGAACGTCTGCAAAGTAGGAAGAGCAGTCTCACAGACACAACTCCGACTTCCCAGCCTCCAGAACTGTGAGAAATAAAGTTCTATTGCATACACACCACCTCGTTTATGATATTTTAAAAATAATAACCCAAATGGACTATGACAACCAATAGCACTTAAAGGATAAGCTAAGAAAGAATATCTACAGAACAGGAGAAATGGATAGAGAACTAAAAGACTGAAGTTGTGAGTGGAGGGAGAAGCATAAAAGAATATGTCAAATGTTGTAAATGATCCCAGGAAAATAAAGACTAAAAATGGTTATTATGTTTATTGATGAAGTCAGTGCTGTTTCACCTGGGTCATTTCAGCAGAGTAGTGAGGAATCAAAAGGACTGAACAGGCAGATCTAGTCACTGAAGAGAACTCTTTTAGGAGGTATGGAAAAGAAAGAATACAAGAATTTTTTGTGTGATTTCTAAAAAACGTAATCCCATGCAATGGACAACTAAATTAGGGAAAATGGATAAATTAGCTTTCTAGTGCTCACTACAAATAAAAATAATAAGCATAATATTATATTTAAAAAACATTACCATGTTACTAGTATAGTGTAGTCATATAGCTTTCCCCATTGTTGACAATTTTGTTATATTATATTCTTTTAAAAGATTTCCCCATACTTTTCATGCCTACAGAGTAAGTTTCCTGGTTACCCTAAAACTCAAAGAAGAAATACAATATTCTTTCCAGTTCTTAACATTTTTGAAATCACTTCTTTGTATATATGTAGAAGGATGTTTATAAAGTTTATCACTAGATGGCGGTAAATATCAATAATTGGATGAAACCATGGTAGAAAACTTCCACTAGTAATAAGTTTAGAATAAAATATGAATTTGCATATTGGAGGTCAATTTAAAACTTCTACTGTAAAATACCATAGCTAGCCTGACCAGGTGGTGGCACCTGGTGGACAGAGCAGGCGTGGACAACAGTTTTTGCCACTGGGTCAGATTAGAAAGAAAACTTTTTTCATGGGCCGGAAGAAATACTAACATTTAAAAATGTTAAATACAAAAACAGTTCATTTAAGTAAACAAAATTTTATTATGTAATTTGTTTATGAATAAATGTGAGTGAAAAAATTTTAATATATAATATTATTTTAATAAAAATATAATTACATACCATATAAATATCCAAACTGTATCGCAATCAATTGAAAAGCTATTTAATTAATAGAATGAGCTTGAAGGGGTTATATCGCAAATAAAACAATTATTTTGTTTTACAAACCGCCTGGACACGTTTTCAGTTATCAACTGCAGCTACTGCCTATGTTACAATGCCACACTTGATTCAGCATACTTGACCACAAAAATAACGAATTGTTTGACCTTGGGTGCACACTGGCAAACTCCGCCTAAAAGAATGTGGGTTTCACATCGCTGCTAAACATCAAACAGTTCATATCAAGTACAGACGCGTACAAAAGTTGTAAATCTTTATAATGGAATTTTTTAAAAAAATAAAGAATTAGCACAAATCCTTTAGACCAATTATTGGAAGTTATCCCTAGATTAGTCACACACGGAATTCTTTTTCACGTATCACTATCTTCTTAAATATCTCAATTTCCAATAATCAAAGACACTTCACTTCTAAGTAGCTGAGATTTTAAAGTAGCAGAGAATATTAAAAATTTAATCGTGGGCCCATAAACTCATTGCGTGGGCCGGATCAGGCCCGCGGGCTGTATGTTGGCCATGCCTGAGATAGAGTGTTAGACTGGGACACAGAGGACCCAGGTTCGAAACCCCGAGGTCTGTGGTCTGAGCGCGGGCTCATTTGATTTGAGCACAGCTCACCAGCTTGAACCCAAGGTCGCTGGCTTGAGCAAGGGGTCACTCGGTCTGCTGTAGCCCCCTGGTCAAGGTATATATGAGAAAGCAGTCAATGAACAACTAAGGTGCCATAACGAAGAATTGATACTTCTCATCTCTCTCTCTTCTTGCCTGTCTGTCCTTATCTGTCCCTCTCTCTGTCTCACTTTGTTTTTGTCACAAATAAAATAAAATAAGATAAAATAAAATACCATAGTTAATACATGTATGGAAAAAAACATGCTTATATTCTATTTTTAAAAAGCGGATTTTCTTGGGGGAAAATAATGGGAATATTGAAGTCAAGAGGTTAAAGAGCACAAATGAGCAATGATATGCTTATTTGTATGACAACTATGCCCTCTACAACTTCCTAGAGAGAAAAAAATATGACAGTCATGCCTAAAATATAAAGTTCAATTTTGTGCCTTCTATCAAAAAATGTATTCTTCAACAAATAGAAAAAAAATGTTTCACTTATATCTTAGCATTATTTATTCTAGCATTTTCTTTATCTTATTCTGGAACAATTCACTAATACAAAAATATGTAACAATATTAGAATGGTAATAATTTTCATTGTATTTAATGACACTTTAAAAAATTAAAATAATTTTACAGTTTATATATATATACATACACATACTAGCATTTTATTTTAATAAAGTTACAGTATTCTTGGTTCTCTTTAAATTATGCATATTTAAATTATGCATATTTAATTTCTTTAAATTATGTATATCATTTTTCTTCTTTGAATAATGTTAATAGTTATGATAAAACATTTTTGTTGTGAAGCCTTTGCACTTTAAACAGCACTGTTTGTGCCCTGTGAACAGAGATCCAGGGACCCCATAACTCCTCCAAGAAAGTATAACAGAAGTAGAACGGTTAGTAGCTAACGCAAATGTTCAGAAACCCCTCCTCTTGGCTCTGTTTTGATGTCATTTTTTACTAAATAGCCCCTAATGGGACTTACCCATTACTTGAAGTTGATAAACTCATGCTTGTGATGGCTCCAGTGCCAGGGACATATAATGAGCAAGTTATTCATTTTGTTTTTATTTTACTTCATTTTTTGTTTGTTCGTATTCTTTCCATTTTTTTGTTTTTTGATCTTTTAAAATGGAAGGTGCTTGGATCTTTAAAGATGGGAAAGAAGCAACAAAGGAAAAGATTATAAACAGAAATAGACAATAATGAATCTCATGAGGTATAAATGTCTCACTGTTAAATGCATTTATTTATCTTTTCATGGAATCCATCAAGACACTGAGAAACAAGAAGAAACAATGAATTGACTGTATTCCCCTAAAAAATATATTTAATAAATTCTTTAACTGCAGTGTTTTTTAAATAAGTAAAATCTGTGTTTTTATATATAAGTGGGTCCTTTTTGTTTGTTTCAGAAAAAGACATAAAACTTCCCCAAAACATAAATCAATGTTGACTTGTAAATTTTAAAAAAAATCTTAGAAAACTGTCATAGATGATTAAGTCATAAATTTCTCATGTCTTAGTTTAAATTTGGAACAAATGTAAACCCCTTTGTCTTTGGTTAATAGAATCCTTCTCCCAAGTTCCCAACCACTGGAAGAAAAAATTAACTTTGAATGCTATCTTGTTTAAAATCCAATAATGAGAGCTCCTCTGTGGAATAAATAGCAAGTCTCTCACATCCCAAATTAAGCTCCAATGTTAAGTTCCCCCTAGGGTAGAAAAGGGATGTTAACCAGCAAACGAAAGGGCCAAGGGACACTGAGCCAGAGACCTCAATCTTTCCCTCTATAATGACACACTGTCTCCTAAAACACTCCAGAAATTTTTAGTCTGTAACCAGGGGAAGAAGTGGAAGAGAAACTAAGCTTTTGTTTCTAGATGGTTAGAGAAGTATCTAAAAGGAGATTGTTAAAGCAAAATTGTGTAAAAAAATTCACACCAGATGGCACTAAAAGTTTATTTTTTTCTCTCCTGAAATTGAATACGAGAGTTTATGAAGAAGAATGGATTATTTTTAGAGAACATAAAGGAGTTACAGTCAGGGTCAGCTTCATGAGTACACAACCCGTGCAGTAGTGTAGGGGCCCTTAATCAGAAAGCCTCAGGGTCTGTTTAATGATCTGCTCTCACCATTTTGAATTTCTCAGTAGCTTTCGGACAAGGATCTCACATTGTTGTTTTGCCATGCAGTTATGCTTGGCTGTATTTTCTCTGCTCCTTCAAATTATGACTTGACTTTATTTTTCTAATATCACTATAGAAAATCCAATAAGGCTTTTCACCCCCTTTCTTCTCCATTTGAAAATGAACCTAGAGATTGGTTTTGCTATATGACTGTTGAGAAAGTTTTGTGTGTGTTTTTCTGATCCGCCCCCCCATATGGTAATAAATTTAGAAAGACTAAATCAGAAATCTGAACATAGACATTTTAAAAAGTATATACACATGCTAGAGAAAACAGGATCAAATATTTAAAGTGTAAAAGTTGAGACATTTGAATTCAACAGTTGGTTTGCATTCTGAAAGCACAAACATTCCAGTGGTCACAATCTTCATGAGAATGGAATGCAATACTTGTTTCCTGTTAGAATCAAGAAACTAGACATTATTTCCATTAGACTAGCCAAGACAAAACGGCCTTCTTTCCACATGAGTTGTTTGGAGATGACTCAGCGTGGGACTCTGAATTTCTGTGGATTTTTGTATTGAAACCTAACAAAAGAAAAATTCCTAAATCAACTTACAGTGGACAGGAGAGTGAGAGAAAGAGACAAGAGTGTTTAACGGTTGTGAGGCAACTGACAACAAACTGCTCAGATTCTTGAAAGTACGTTAAAGCTTTCAATCAGCTGCTGTCTTGCCTGCAGGACCCCACAGCATCTTGCTTGTGTGAGGACTTTCGGTACTATTGCCTGTAACCAGTCACAAGTAGTAAATATTTCTTACTCACGGACTGTGCACCTATCATAAAACTGCCGCAGCTTCACCTTTTCCCATCCCCACTTATCTGTAGCTACTGTAAATTCTTTCAAAACACCTTACATCTCTCTTTCCCAATACGTAACGTATAAAAGTGCCCATCAACTCCAGGAGAGTGGGCATGTTTGTCTTTTCTACCCAGCTCTGCTGCTAGCATCTGAGACTTCATGTTCCAGGACCTGGTCTCAATAAACCCTTTGTTTTAAAATACTTTTCATAAAAGTTTTTGTTTAACAGGTCTAAAATAAACACACACACACACACACACACACATGCTCACAGAGAGTGAAATATTTTTTATTGGTCACTGTAGAGAGAGAAGAAGAAAGAGAGAGAGAAAAAAAACATCAATTTGTTGTTTCACTTATACATTCATTGGTTGATTCCTGTATGTGCCCTGACTGGGGATTGAACCCACAACCTTGGGTTATCAGAATGATGCTGCAACCTAGCTGAGTATGAAGCCTGAGAGACAGCTTTCTACAGTAAAATTCTTGATGTGCAGATATATTCAAGTCATTTTTATTTTCTTTCTGCTATCCTATATCTGAGTTTTTGCATTCTACTCTGCTCCTTTTCACAGGTACTGTTCCTACCTTTATAGTTTCACATTCGTAGAAAACTACAGTCAATAAGTAAGCTTTCTAATACTTAAAAGGTTGGCATTGTTGAATTTAATAATCTTCAGTGAGACAAGAATCTAAAGAATATAATCCATTACTTAGTTTATGACATGCAAGAAAATCTCATTCCATTTATCTTTGCCATGGCTAGAAATGATCTGATATTTCTGATAGTATAGGACATTTTATAATGCATTATCATATCAAAGGAAGGTTTCTTTGGTAGAAATGCATTACAAGCCCTCATAGTAACAACAGCTACTGTGAATGAATATTTATTGAGTGCTTTATATGTGCTGAATGCTGAGTATCTAATTTAGCTTTCATCACAACTGTGGGGGAGAGGAAGAATTCCCCTCTTTTTTCTCTTAGTTTTTCTGGCTGATGTAATAATCAAATTAACATTAGACAGATTCATAGGACAAAATAACCAAATTTAATTACGTATGCAGATGCAGGGGTTCTGTAAGAATATGGGCATTTTAGGCTTATATATCATTTTCAGCTAAGGAGAAAAGGCCGTTGTGGTCTGGACTTCAAAGGGAAAGCAGGCAATTCACAAGTGGATGAGAAGAAGGAGCAAACATTAGATAAGCAAATTCTTTCTGAGCCAGCCAGAAGCAATGGGACACAGAGGTGTGGGGAGCTTCCAGCCATCAGACTTGCCGGGTTCCTCCCTGTCTGCCACACCTAGTTCATATTAAACCACAGTTCTCTATGATAATCTCTCCTTCCTGGAACAGGTTCTCTAGCTAAATTCTTTTAGGCAGTTTGAAGGGAAGCCATAGGTTCTTCCTTAGTCTTTTTTATTTTTTTTCTTAAAAATAACCAGCTTGAAATAATATTCCCAATAGACATTTGGGGATAGCAAACTCTACTTTTCCTCACAGATATCAGTAACTTTGTTTTTTTTTTTTAATGGACAAAGTGAGGAAGCAAGAGAAGGTAAGATGACTACGCCCCACAGTCGGTGAGTGGCAGGGCTGGGATTTGAACCGAGCAGCCTAATTCTGAATTATGGTTATGAAGACGCTAACCTTGTTTGAGTCATTCTTCAGAGTCATGAGGGAAACAGTGGTAATATTTGCAAGAAGACACATTGTTTACACATCAGAGCCAAAGAAAGGATTTGACTCACTGTGGCTACTGAGTCAATATCCCAAGTTTCTACTCTTAAGCTAAGAAAAGGATCATTTCCACATGACTGCTCTGGGGGTTTCAGTATACTAAAAACCCTTTCTTTTCTGGTATCAGCCTAAAGCAGCTACACAAACCTCCGGGTAAGAATTTCCTTTTCTCATATCATTCGATTTTTTAAAGTCATTTTATTTTGGAATTAAGAATTAGCTTAATCTAAGTTTAATTACAAGATCTATGTCACCTATAGTAAAAGAGATGGATAAAATATAAAAATCCATTAATTATATTGATGGGTTGGCTTATCATTACCAAATATCTTAGTATTTAGAAGCATTAACTTTTGTTTTCTTTTTTTTTCCTAGGAGATTTACTGTTTAGCTGTTCCTCCAATTTCTTATGCACGTATTAAGTCAGTGACTTTACCTCTATTGTTTCTAGTCTTTATAGTAATTCTATAAGGCAGGTGGTAGTATTAGTAACAGTAATAGTATTATACTGATGAAAAACTATAGCTTAGAAAAATAATTACTACGTAAAAGGTCACTTAATAAATGGTGGAGGCTTGATTAATACTCAGATCTCTCTGGGTCCCAAGTCACTACCCTCTGTACCACTCTGCTCCCATATTATAATAAACCCTTAGCAAACATTCACAAATGTCTTTCTTTCTTTCTCTTCTTTGCTAGAAATACACCATGTCTTCCACAAAGAAAGAATTTCATGTCTCAACCCTCATTTACTGAGTGTGATCTTCTGAACTATGTTGTGGGTATCCCAACAAATTGAACATGCCTTTTCAACACCCCCATGAAAATATTGCCCAAGGTACTTATCTAGTTCTTAAATTAAAACAATCAGGAAAACCATGACTTTCTTTTTAAAAGAAATGACAATTTCTGAAATAGCATAGACATTCCATGGAAGATATTGCAAACAATGTTACATGGAATGTAATGAAAAGCTGTAGTCCTAGATATGGCATATTATCTATTACAAAAATGGTTTTCATAATATCTATTCCTTCCCAGATCATTGAAGACCTTGACACTTTTCCTTTAAGAGGTGAAATGTTAATTATCCTCTCCTTAAATCTGAGCTGTCTTGTGACCTGTTCATAACCAAAATAATATAGCAGAAGTAATGATGAACCAATATTGATACATTATTATTAACTCTAATTTATATAGGGTTCACTCGTATCTGAACAGTTGTGTATATTTGACAAATGAAAAATTTTGTATCCATCACTACAATATTTAAAAAATAATTTAATTACTTTAAAGAATGTCCTATGTTGCACTTATTCATCCCTTCCATCCTCTTCTAACCACCAGCAACTATTCATCTTTTTGCTGTCTCCATAGTGTTGTCTTTTTCAGAATGTCATAGAGTTGGAGTCATACAGTATGTAGCCTTTTCTGATCGGCTCCTTTCATTCAGCAATATGCATTTATGATTCCTCCATATCTTGATACCTCATTTCTTTATATTGCTGAATAATGTACAGTATATTCCACTGTGTGCATGTATCCTAGTTTGCTTATCTATTTATGTACTGAAGGTCATGAAAATAAAAGTGATACAAACATTTGTGTGCAAGGTTTTGTGTGGATATAACTTTTCAACTCATTGTAGTAAAATATCTAGCAGTGTGATTGCTGAGTTATACAATGACACTTGAATTTTGTAAGAAATTTCTAAACTATTTTACCAAATGGCTGTACTATTTGATATTTCTGTGAGAACTCCTGTTACTCCACATGAAGTGAATTTTAGCCACTCTAACTGGTGTGTCCTGGTATCTTGTTATTTTAATTTGCAATTTCCTAATGACATGTGATGTTAACTATCCTTTCATATGCTTATTTTCCATCTGAATATCTTTGGTTAGATACCTGTTCAAATGTTTTGCTCATTTTTTAAAAAAGGTTGTTTGTTGTCCTAACCATACAACTTAATTGGTCATCCAGATACACAAAGATTACCAGTTCTGTCCCTGATCAGGTCACGTACAGGAATAGATTGTTGTTTCTCTTTCTCTCTCTCTCTCTCTCTCTCTCTCTCTCTCCCTTTCTCTCTCTCTGAAATCAATAAATATAAATATTTAAAAAAAACATATTAATTAAAAAGGTTTTCTTATTATTAAATTTTTTTTTTTTTGTATTTTTCTGAAGCTGGAAACGGGGAGAGACAGTCAGACAGACTCCCGCATGCACCTGACCGGGATCCACCCGGCACGCCCACCAGGGGTGACGCTCTGCCCACCAGGGGGTGATGCTCTGCCCCTCTGGGGCATCGCTCTGCCGCAACCAGAGCCACTCTATCTCCTGGGGCAGAGGCCAAGGAGCCATCCCCAGCGCCCGGGCCATCTTTGCTCCAATGGAGCCTTGGCTGCGGGAGGGGAAGAGAGAGACAGAGAGGAAGGCGCAGCGGAGGGGTGGAGAAGCAAATGGGCGCTTCTCCTATGTGCCCTGGCCGGGAATCGAACCCGGGTCCCCCGCACGCCAGGCCGATGCTCTACCGCTGAGCCAACCAGCCAGGGCTTATTATTAAATTTTGAGTGTTCTTTGTACACATTAGATACTAGACCTTTAGCAAATATTTGTTTTGCAAAGATTTTTCTCCCAGTTAGTGGCTTGTTTTCTCATTCTCTTTACCGTATCTTTTACGGAACAAAAGTGTTTTTTGTTTTTTTACTTTAATAAAGTCTAACAATTTTTTATGGATCATGAAACACTATATATTTTTATCTCCTAAAATGTTTCTTTTTATTACTATGTAGTATTCTCTCATTTGATTATATATCTATCTACTCATCTATCCTAGTGTCTGAAATTTAGTCTGAAACCTCTCAAGTAGTTTTGGATAAAATAAGTAGCTTAGTACCTTTGGAAACTATTTAATCAGATAAGATCTTAGCAAAAAATATGGCTGGCACACCAAGCTGGGAGTTTTGATGATAGTTTGAATTAAGGGACTATTTATAGCAGGTTAAAGAAACTAACATGAATATTGTAGCACTCAAGGAACAGAAACGGCAGGAATCCTAGGGTTCAAGGAACAAGGATAGGAAAACATTCAGAGCTAGAGTCATTGACAAGAAATTATAACTGTAGAAACACAATTGCTAACAAACCTGTGTAGAATCAGGGAAGAAGTAGAATATCTCCCACTGATCTCTACCTTCTACTGTATCCTCCCATGGCCTGAATTCACCCGGAAGTTAGAAGGCAAGAGAGTCTTTATGATAAAGTTTTCAGACGTCTCTTTCCAGAAAGTAGAACAGACAACGGAGGGGGATGGACAAAAGGGCAGAGAAAATTAGTCATGTAGGGAGGGTTTTTTTAAATTAATTTGGAAAATAAAAAACCAATATTGACTTGCAGAAATGTTTGCACCACCTTGACACTACTTTTAGAATAGTAATGATAAAAAACATCTTGATAAATCAATCTTGCCTTGATGTTCTAGCCCTGGGTTTCCTCTGATTTCCCACTCAGGTGCTTCTCCTCAAACAAGCACACAGGGAGGTATCTTATGTGATAGCAAAAGAACTAAAAAATTTGAGGACTATAATAAGCAACATATCTGCCAGCCTGTTCAGTTAACATATATATTACAGGACAAGTCATCACAATTTTTCTATAGGCTGCATGCGCAAAAGTACATGGGAGAAAGTAAAGGACTGCAATCAAAGCAAATAAAGTTACAATCAAGTGAATACAACTGAAGAGAGTAAAAATTCAAATCCTCAACTCAATTCTGTTGAATATATTAATATACGACCTGTGTGTTACGAGTAGTATCAGAGGAAAATAACTGATTTCTTTGACAAAAGTGCAAAAGCAATCTAATGGAGGAAGAATAGTTTGTTCAAAAAAATGGTGCAGGAGCAATTGGACATGCATAAGCTAAAAACTATAACAACAAAAGAACCTTAACCTAAGCCTCACATTTTACACAAAGAATTAGTCTAGAATGGATTATAAATTTAAATGGAAAAGAAAAACAATAAAATTTTTAGGGGAAAAAAAAACAGGAAAAATATTTTTAGGACCTAAGGTTAGGTAAAGAGTCTATACGTGTGATATCAAATGTACAATCTATAAAAATTTTTTTTTTTTAAAAATAGGACCTCATTAAAATTCAGTATATTGGCTCTAAAGAAGACTCTATTAAGAAGTTGTAAAGACAAGCTACATACTAAGAGAAAATTTTGAAAAGTACATGTTTGACAAAGCCCTAGTATCTAGAATATATGATGAATTCGCAACTCAACAATAAAAAAATGTCAAAATACAAAATAACAATACCAAATGCTGATAAAGTTGTGAAGAAGCTAGATCACTTGCAGCTTATTGTGAGAAAATAAAATGGCACATCTATTCTAGAAAACAGTATGAGATTTTTTTAGAACACTAAACATGCAGCTATAATATTTTAAAAAGTGAGGAATTTTTTATTGCTGTTGTCAGTTTATCTTTATACTGATTCACAGAATATAGCAGAATGTCCAATTGTTACAGTGCTGATGCAATAAATCCATTATTAGACAGAAACATTCAATAATCTGTACCAACATGATAAAATGTAAGGAATCGATTTTCTCATTCTGTATTTTCTTTAATTTATTATGTAATATCTATTTCATTAAATGATTATAATTTAAGATTCAGGCTCCTGTCCTCTGATATCAAATTAAACTACTGTATTATACATAGAAGAAAATCAGAACAGAAGAACCGGTAATACACCCAAAATCATTTTATTTTCTGTTATATAAACATCTTTCTCAGGTAATGTTGCCAGAACAATCTGTTTATGGGATTTTACAGTTTGGGGTAAATACATATATTTTAAAAACGTATCTCTATTATACAGCGTCGTAATATAAAAATGATTTATAAGCTATCGTTTTCAGAAAGCAGTTAGCTAGACTAATCCTGCTGAAGAAACTTCCTATTTAAATCTACAATATGGCATGAAAAGATATGATTAAAAAATCTTTTGATCAAAAAGCTTGAGAGCATCAAAGCAGTGTTTACTGTCCTCCACAGAGAGCCACAAGGATTTTTTCATAATCTCCTTTGGTTTCATCCTGTTGATTAAAAAATAGAGTATTATTGAGTAAGTAAGTCCTTCTTCCTCCTTCAGGCCTGCCTTATTCTTAAGAAAGATGGTGGCTAAGAGGCCATTTTATCTATCACTTTGTCATTTGAAAAATAAAGAAAATACCTAAAATATGCACTTCACAACAAAGTGTTTCAAAAGCATGTTAATCTGAAAATTCCAATATTTCCCTCTTGTTGTAGTTACGGCATCTGGTTAAATCAGAGTCGAGAAGCTGTGGATAATGCCAACAGTGATCCCAGCCAATACTGTGCTTTGCTTCTTGCAGCTGGATACTTATAAGGGACGATTGAATCAGGGTGCATACAATTTTGAGGAACTGTGGCACCATTCCCAACCACAAACAGAGGTTATCCTGCACCTGCCTTTGGCTAAGGCCCTTTGACAAACCCATACAACCCCTGCCCCATCCCTCCATCGGAGCTGAC
Organism: Saccopteryx leptura; assembly: GCF_036850995.1. NCBI lineage: Eukaryota > Metazoa > Chordata > Mammalia > Chiroptera > Emballonuridae > Saccopteryx > Saccopteryx leptura. Next base: position 54,424,442 of record NC_089504.1, read on the forward strand.
ACCCTTTGCTCTTCTCAGCCAGCCTGCATTTTTGAACTAAATTTTTCTTTTGGAACAACAACAAAAAAAAAATAGAGTATACTTATTGTTAACTGAAACCATAATCAATATAAAGTATTTTTAAATTATAGAGTAATTATTGTATAGCAGACTTAAATTGTTATAGAACATACATCATAGTACATCAGTCATCTAAGATCTTTGATAATATTACTATTTATTTAATTAAATAATATTCATATCGCAGATGAGTGATTTTTGTTAATTGATTAATACATATATAAAAGCAAAACCTAACAAGTAACAAGTTAAATTTAAATAGTCTCCTATCTTGCCTGACCAGGTGGTGGCACAGTGGGTAGAGCATCAGACTGGGATGCAGAGGACCCAGGTTCGAGACCCCGAGCTTGCCAGCTTGAGCGCAGGCTCATCTGATTTAAGCAAAAGCTCACCAGCTTGGACCCAAGGTCACTGGCTTGAGCAAGTGGTTACTCGGTCTGCTGAAGGCCTGCGGTCAAGGCACATATGAGAAAGCAATCAATGAACAACTAAGGTCTCGCAACGAAAAACTAATGATTGATGCTTCTCATCTCTCTCTGTTCCTGTCTGTCTGTTCCTGTCTATCCCTCTCTCTGACTCTCTCTGTCCCTGTAAAAATAAATTAAATAAATAAATAAATAAATAGTCTCCTATCTTTCAGTAACTTCAAAATCCTTGAATTGTTTTTATTTATTAACATTATAATGAAGTCACATGAATATGCATTTTACACATGTCAGAATTAAAGAAAATCTTAGAAGATGTTTCTAACTCCCTAATTGATATTCATTGCAAAACAAATCATTATATTTCCTTACGAAAAATATTTTGGTTGCTAAATTTATTTGTGAGAAACTAAATGTTCTATGAATGCTGAAAAATTTGAGTATTTTTCCAGTACAGAACTCACTGGTAGATTTTACCAGTGAAAGTTAACTGAATAAATTATGTATCCTAACATAACAAATTAATCTTAAATATAAAATTTACAGATATAGTAAGTCATCCTTTCTCTTTAAAGAAATTGCACAAAGAATTACTATCTGTGGGGGTAGCATTATGAAAATCACAACATACCAGGATGGCTTGGCAGAGAGAGATACCATACAACTTCTGATAGCATGCTTTGATATCATTCATGTCAATTTCAGACCGGGAAACCATAATCCTGATTAATGTCTTATGACGTGTTCCTGCACCCTGTCCAAAACAAATGAGGGTTATGTGTCTCTCATATTTAGAGCAAACTCTTAATAAAGCAGGATATGGGTTTGAATGTGTTCTTTTGTTCACCCATATAGTTTCTATAGAGAAATTATCTCTACATTAAAATACACACACACACACTTTACACAAGTGGTAATAACATGACAAGAATCCAGTTGCTACATCAGCAGTATGGTAAGAGCTTTCACAACTTCTTAATTGGCCTTCCACCATAGTCTTTCTTTTCTCTAAACTATTCAATACTTACAAATAAAATGAACTGTCTAAATGTAAAATCTAATTCACCTATTTAAAATCCTTCAATGGTCTTCTTTCCTCTTTTAGGGTGAAAATCAATCATTTTATCTGAGCTTACAATGTCCTGCTTTATTTGATAACCTCTTTTTCTACTCTGCACCATCATTTTAACTGTATTATCTGGTAAGGGTAATGCTACCTCCTTTTCCTGGAGCAACCTATTTTATCCATCCATCTCTTCCATCCTCGTCCTCATCTGGCTACTTCCTGTTCACTATCACTTTAATCTGTGCAAGAGCAAAGCTACACTGACATTCAAAGTCCGGGGTATATGATGCCCTTCTACTCTTTTACAATATTAGCTATTCATCATTGCTCATTGAATTATCCCACTAAATAAGAGTAGACTTAGGGTAAGGGACTGACCCTAAGTCATCAGTACTATATGATGGCACAATACCTATCATTTTATAAGGACTCTATTTAATTGAATGGTTTGATCTCTCTCTCTCTCTCTAAAGACTTCTTATTTTGGAGTTGCTAAAGGAAAAATAAAAGACAAATTCATAACTTTTAACAGTACCAGTGTGCAGGTGGCATCCTATATAATATGATGAAGGCTAGAGTGTAAAGTTAAAGTTGTTGAATTGTATCTCAGTACATCTTAATGACACTTCCCACTTCAGTAATCTCAGAATAACATTTTAAAAGCTTAGAATGACACATAAGCTATGGCATGGAAGACAGAATAATAAAAAACAAATGAAACTTAAAAGGGGGAGACTGTAAAGCCCACAACATTAGTAGAAATAGGTTACTAAAATCACGCATGAAAAGAGAAATTATACCACCCTTCCTGTGCTGACTCAGGTTTTATGCAAATCATGAATAATATACAAATTACCTACAAGCTCACCTTAATGTTTTACTTATTTAAAAAATACAATAAATCTAACTATTTTATTCTAATAAAGAAGTGTATTACCTTTTGCTTTGGATAAAACAGTCATTTTTTTAATAGGAAAATATTAAAATATGTGTGATTTTTTTCAAACAATCAGAAGTTTTACACCCTCTCCACTAATAATCATGTTTCCCTTAAGTAAGTCATGTAAGTAGAATCTTACCTTCATGGCCTGATGAAGCTTCTCAGCAAAGAACATTGGTTTGTTTGTGGCACACTTCACTGCAAGAGAGGCACATTTTAGTTGACATACTTACCACAAAAGAAGAAAGATGCATAAGAAAGAAATAAGAGATATAAAATTTTGCAAGCAAGATTCTATTCTCCCACCCCTGTTTCTCACCCTCCTAAGTGTGGGAAAATCGGTTTATAAGAAGCCGATTTAAATAGTGGCTTTGAATAATCTTTCCCCTGACACCTTCACCTATCTCGCATTATCTTAAATGCAAACAATAGCAGCTTCTATAGTTCATGCTATCCTGAGTATATGCTTCTTAGAAATAGGGAAACCAGTGATGCTAAAGGCCAATTTGGTATATAATATATACGTTTTCATGTTGTAACATGAAGAAATAATTTTTAAGTGGAATAAGACAGGCTGTAAAAGGTAGCCACCAAGTAAAAAACAAAGTGTGTCAATTGCTAACCTTCTCTAGTTTGCTCTCAAAATGTAATCTGAAAAGAATTAGTACCAACTGGGTACTTGTTAGAAATGCAGAAACCCAGGCCCCACACCAGACCTAGTGAAATCAGAATCTGCATTTTAATAAAATGTCTAAGAAATTCCTGTGCACATTCATGTTTGAGAAGCTCTGCTTTAGCGTGCGGGTTCCGGGCCCTAACTGGTCATTAGAATACCAGAAGAGAAATGTAATATTTTTTTTCTTTTAAAGACAAGTAACAGACCAAGATTTGAATGTGTATCTAATTCCCAATCCATTGTTCCTAATGACCATTCTGACTCCTCTATGCTATGTCCAGCCTGGTGCGTCATTTGACATAAGTACGGGCTTGGTAAGTATTTTCCATCTGCCTATCTTTTTAAAAAAGGGAATCATCTGTTATTATTAAGGCCATATACACCTTTAGCTAAATGTGCATTGCCATTATCTTACACGTTGCCTCTATCTGAAGCACAGATAAACTGTATCTGAATTGTTTTGTTTTCTGTTTTGTTATAAATTTTTAAATTATTTTTATTTATGTTTTTTTAGTGCATGCGCACATACGAGAGAAGGAGTAAGAGAGAGGTACAGACAGGGAGAGAAAGACAGGAAAAGAAATGAGAAAAATCAATTCATGATTGTGGCACCTTTGTTGTTCATTTATTGTTTTCTCATTTGTGCCTTGACCACGGGGCTCTAGCAAAGCCAGTGACCCTTTGCTCAAAACAGTGACTTTTGGGCTCAAGCCAGTGACCCTAGGGTCATATATATGATCCCACACTCAAGCCAGCAGCCCCTCGCTCAAGCCGGTGAGCCGGTGCTCAAGCTGGTGACTTAGGGATTTTGAACTTGGGTCCTCAGTGTCCCAGGACAACATCATATCCACCTGGCCAGGCTGTTATATTTTGTTTTATAAATTATGGGACAGTAGTATTCATTTAGAAAACCCCTCTCCCTCCAGGACTACATACCTATAGTTGTGAAGCACTTCTCGGCATCACCTTTCATCTCCAGTTCCAGAACTTTGTTCATGTCATGCTGACTGTACTTGGTGTACTTCTGAAACACTGAATATTATATTTAAACTCAGAGATGTAGAAAGCATTCTTTAGCAAACTTAAGCAAAATCAGTACAACTGACTCGAAGCCCTCCTTGGGAGGACAACTTCAAAACACATACTTTAAAGCTAGTTACTTAGCTGAGCATATTTTGGAGACTTCATCTTCTCCTAGGAATGTAGCTGTGACTCATGTGGTCATTGGCTTCTCTTGTATATTTGGGGGAAGTTTTTGCAAGTGTTGACATTTATTGGAAATGGCATGTGATTGACAATCATAACACTTGCTACATCAGAGCTAAGTGCCACAGCAAATGGATCTTCCCTTATGTAAAAATCTATGTAGTAAGTTTTTCTTCATTTTAATATTAGAAATCAGGGTGCTATTATAAGATAATGAACTTAAGTAAAGTAATTGTCATGACTTTCCATTTTCCTTGGCTTCCAGCAGGCTCAGAGCTAAATCTTGTGCTTAAAGGCAAGGAATCCTGTTGGTTTTTGTTTCTGGAGTATCTAAATGCACTCCCCCCCCCCACTTAGTCCTGAGTTTTTTTTTTTTCTTTATTGTCATTTCATTTGTTCTACTGTATGTGCATATTTTGTCACATCTGTTCCAAATATTTTGAGGAAATAGAAATAGTGGAAATAATGAAATAATGTTCTATATGCCAAAGTCACAAATGGAGTTTTGAGTATTATAAAATGATCACTATACCAAGTGGAAAGATCATTAAAGGTTCAGGAGCACCGTACAATATTCATTTTTGGGGCCCTGGCTGGTTGGCTCAGTGGTAGAGTGTTGGCCAGGCACGTGGAAGTCCTGGATTTGATTACCGGCCAGGGCACACAGGAGAAGCACCCATCTGCTTCTCCATCCTTCCCCCTCTCCTTCCTCTCTATCTCTTTCTTCCCCTCCCACAGCCAAGGCTCCATTAGAGCAAAGTTGGCCTGAGCACTGAGGATGGCTCTATGGCCTCTGCCTCAGGCTCTAGAATGGCTCCTATTATAACGGAACAATGCCCCAGATGGGCAGAGCACCGCCCCCTAATGGGTTTGCCTGGTGAATCCTGGTTGGTGTGTATGTAGGAGTCTGTCTCTCTGCCTCCCTGCTTCTCACTTCAGAAAAATACAATAATAATAATAATAATAATAATAATAATTAAAATAAAGTATTCATTTGTTGGAGGAGTGATGCTGCTGATTAAGACTTTCTTCTTTCCTTTCTCTTATTTGTTCTTAAAAAAAAACATTGCATTTTCTATAAATAAGTTCCAGGAAACAGTTCTTTCCTCTTACCCCTGCGAAGATGGGGGTAGCTTCTGGTGGTAAGAATGGTAGTGAACACGTTCACATCCGTCCCTTTTCTCTTTTCTCCTGCATCATACAATGCCTGTCAAGAAACACAAAAATAAACACTGGTCTATCTGCTGACTTGATATCTACACAGGAATGTTAGATCTTTTCAAAGATGTTCTGAGTGGCTGCTTGCGCCCAGGAGCATCAGAGTAGAAATGCGAAGATCAAAGTTCCTTAAAGACAGGGAACTTCTTGTGTTCATCGAGTCAACATTAGAGACAGAATATATAATTAAAGAAGAAATGTTTGATGAATTAAATTGCTTTAAGAGTATATTCTATATTAAGACAACTCCGGGACCTCTCTAATATATATTTTTTACTTTTAGTTGTTTGAAGTAATTTTTAGCTAATGGTACTAATAAATCAAAAATGCAACCATGACTTAGATTTTGAATTCTAATATTAGAATTTCTAGATTCAAATTTTGACTCTGAAATTTAATAACTGTGTAATCTTAGATAAATAATTTAAATTCATTAAAGTACAGATTTTCCTCTCTTGTAAATGAAAAAGATAATCCCTGCTTTATTGTCACAAATTGCTCTGTTAACTTTGAAATCTTAATTAGTATCTCCCCTTGGGTCACACTAAGCCATATAACTAGCATAAATATACATCTAAGAGCTCTGATAGTCTTAAAATGGAAAGTAAATTCAGAAATGTAACAAGTAAATAAAAATATTTTTTATTATGGGCAATTTTTTGAATACTAACTTTTGTTCTTTGGTATACTTGCACATTTTTCATTAAAATGGTAAAACTTCCAATAAAAATAAGAAGTTATTTTGGACTTTTCAGGCAAATTGACCTGATATGTATGCATTTATTCAGTAGAAAGTTAATGAATCTCTATTATGTGCAAGATAATGTGCTGTTACAATGAAGGGAGTAAGGGTAGAGAAACATTTCCATTCTTACTGACTCACTGTGATGAACATAGAGAATGCTATGCAGAAGGTATATGCAAATAATAGCTTTTTTTTTAACAGAAATTCCAGGCCCTAAAATGGTACAATTTTGCTAATGTTGCCAAATGGATTGGTGTATTAATAACCAGCAACCTCAATGAAACTATATATAACAATATACTTAAAAGTATGTATATAAATATTATAATTGTTTTAGAATTATAATATCATTACCATAATGTTTTTACAATATTAACTTATATCTATAAACCATTCCAATGTTCACATTAAAAATTGTTATATATGCTTGTTCTTTCCACTTCACTTAATAAAAAATTACTTTTCCTTTCTTATGCCTGGTAAAATAGAAAATAAGAGTTTTGTCCACATAATAATTCTTGGGAATTACAAATCAAATTCTCATTCCCCTCTTTCAATCCTATCTCACTTTATGAATAATGTTCTATTGGAAAAATCAAGAGCACTTTTTTTTCCTTGGACTGCTCAAGTCCAGAGCGGTGCATACCACTCAGGAAATGAACATTCTGTGCCCTTGGCCTTCTGAAGCACCTTAGACTTGCTTTCATGTGGAGGCATCCCGTGGTAACCTCAGCTAAGATAGGAACTGTTTCAGGTAGAAAGGCTGCTCTAGAAGTATTGCTTACCCTTGCATCGGAATCAACCAAGTCCTCATTTATGCCGAGATCCTCGGATCGGTCACCCTGAAAAAAATCCAATATTCTCGGTTAGTTGCTTTCCAGCATGTAATCACACGATTCCCTAATTCCCTTATAATTGAATAAACAATATTCTTTGAGAAAAAGAGAATCAAAGCTCATTGCTAAAACGAGATGAAATCTAAAATTTTACTTCTCATAGAAGAAGAGGCATTTTCTGATTCATCCGAGTTTTACCTTAGCAAGAGAGAGCAAAATCTTTCGGTAATCTCCAGAGGTGTCCGAGGTGATGTCTTTTGCCAGATCTCTCTTCAATTCTGAAAAATAAAAAAAGTATATTTTGCAGTAAATTAATGATAAATAATGGTGATAATTATAAGGTCTGACATCTCTATATTGGCTTAAAATTTGCAATGGCAGACGTTAAAGGGCTTATGAAATGCATTTCAAAATATTATCTTTAAAAAATAAAAATAGCAACACTGGAGCAAGTAAAACTTTGGAACATAAAATTTATATATTCTAGAGCAATGAAAGCAATTTAGATAATACTGTGAATGAAAACCTATTTTCATAGAGCTTTTGTTAATATGAATAATATGAATTGCATAGGGATTAAATAATTAATTTAGAAATAAACACGCCAGAATTTAAGCAATGTGATGAATAGAACAGTGATTTAAAAGAATAAAGCAGAGGTAGTTGGTACTTGTTTGAACAGATTATTTACTTTAAAAATTATAAATATATGTAAAATAGTTTAATTATGTGTGTATGTGTATATATATATATATTTAAAGATTTTATTTGTGTAAATACCCTTACTTAACTCTGCAAAATAATGCTGTATTAGGAAAAAATTAACTGAATTCATAAAAAACTAAAAGATGAGCAATTTAACAAACTATCACTGGACTATATCTTGGGTATAATAGAAAAATATGTATATTTATCATTGTATACTAGGCTTTATTAAACAAAAAAACAAAAATACGCCCCTCCTGATTATTATCACTCATAAACCAGATCTCAAATAAACACTGGTAATGAGATAAATGTAGAAAATGAAGTTAAAAGCTTCCTTATTCTGATTCTTTTATTACATTGCTCTGAAAACAATATGGAAGGGCTATTGTATTCTCTGTGCTTGGGGTGAAATTAAGCAGAAGGATCTCCTGGGTTCCACATATTGGCTTGGGAAATGAGAAAAGGAAAATAATAAATGCCCCAGCATTGCTCACAACCCAGCTGTAGCTATTACCTTCTTTACAGTGTTGAGCATATCACTTAAATGAGATGTTTTACTGAATAGATAATATGTACCATGGCTTGTCTTTCATCCCTTTAGCTCAACTAGAGATAAAGAGTAAGTGAATCATTGATGTACATAATGGCAAAAGATTCCATCTCCGGGTTGTAAGCACCTAGCTCTTTACCTTTTCAAGGACAAATGGAGAATATTTTCTTTTGGAGATTTTATTTTATTTTTTTTTATCTTTTCAACATGAAAGACAACAGAATATTTTCATGAATTAAATTTCAGAATAATAGCATTTTCTAAAATGTTTTTAGAAAATATTTTCAGAAAATTCTTTTAATTCAATGCTTTGAACTGAGTTTTCCATTATAATAATATGTAGCCATTTGTCTTAGAGGGACATTTTTGATTAAAGTGCAAATTTGATGAGGACACCTTTGCAACTTGAATGCTAGTCTGTGACAGTGTGTGATTACAGTGGCTATGTTCCAGATAATACAGAAACATTTTAGTGTGCAGAGTTTCCAAAGTCCCATAATTAATATCCACATTTAATTTTCAGAAAAGTATATCATATTTCCTTTTCTAACTAAGTTACTTGAGCTGTTGGACATTAAAATTTACCTTCTCTATAGACTCTGTTAATTTCTCTAATTTCTCTGTTAGTTCTTGATGCCAAAATTTCATTCAGAGTGTCTTCATCAGTTCCAAGGCCCTGAATTGAAAGAGAAGAAATGTAGAAAAATCTTTATTTGAGAGCATCAAGTTTTTGTGTCCCAAAATTTATTTGAATCTAGAATTTAATAAAATTCCCATAATATGTAGTAATTACAATTAGCTCTATCTAATAAGTTGTTCTAGAAACAAAATGGATTTGAAACCAATGTTTTAGACAAACATATAAAACATGAGATGTATGGCAATACAGTGACATGTTGAAAAAGGTGAAAATAACACAGCTATTAACTCCAGCATTAAATAATAAATTAATTTATTTATGTATTATATTCTCACTAATCGACAGGCTCTGTACTAGGTGTTGAGGATACAATAGAAGGCCATAGTGGACTTGACCTACACATTCTTTTCAGGGAAGGAGCTTTGCTTATATCCCGTGATTTACCTTCATGGCAGCACGGAGTTCATCAGCATCCAGTTGGGCTGGAGTTTTTAATAGAGCCAAAACAACTTCCTCCAGGTGCCCTGAAAGGGCTTTCTTCAGAGCTTCATCCAAGGGCTATAACAAAGAGATTAGAAACAGGGCTTTTAATAAGCAACATGCTGGGTTAAGCAGCAATGTAGTTACCTGAACTTCAGGTAACCTTATTGCTGATTTTTAAATTCAACCATTTTTAGAGCTCTTCCCTTTGAATACAAAATGTACTAGGTATAGATTATTACTAATCTTTTAGAGTAATTAGAGTGAAATTTTACTGAACTTGTTGATAATTTCTTATAGAACAGTGTTCTCAATCTTTTATACAGGGAAAAAACAACAAAACTTATAGCATAGGATTGTGTATTAACAGAAATAGTAGAATGAGTACTTAAAATACATAATATCTAAACATTTTTTTCCAAACTTTGAGGTTCACACTGCTCAGATAAGCACTAAAATCAGATATTGATGTATAGTGTTTTAATTGCATTCCTTAAAAATCACTACCTGTATTTCATATAAAAAATATAAAGATTAGCCCTGGCCGGTTGGCTCAGTGGTGGAGCGTCGGCCTGGCGTGCAGAAGTCCCAGGTTCAATTCCTGGCCAGGGCACACAGGAGAGGCGCCCATCTACTTCTCCACCCCTCCCCCTCTCCTTCCTCTCTATCTCTCTCTTCCCCTCCCGCAGCCGAAGCTCCATTGGAACAAAAAGATGGCCCGGGTGCTGGGGATGGCTCCTTGGCCTCTGCCCCAGGCGCTAGAGTGGCTCTGGTAGGGACAGAGCAACGCCCGGGATGGGCAGAGCATTGCCCCCTGGTGGGCGTGCTGGGTGGATCCTGGTTGGGCGCATGCAGGAGTCTGTCTGCCTCCCCGTTTCCAGCTTCAGAAAAATACAAAAAAAAAAATACAAAAAAAAAAAAATATATATATATATATATATTTTATATATATAAAGATTATTTTTAAAGTAATGTGGACAAGAAAGGGGCCACATACTAAACCTGACAAGCTCAGGAGAGGCCTGCATGGAGGGCCCTAGAAACTCAAAGGTGGTAAGTAACCATATAGGATGGTCTAAACAAAAAATTCTTAACTAAAAGCAGGTCATGGCAGGTCGTTAGGTCCCACGCCTGTAGCTTACTTGACAAAGGTCAGTCTTGACCTGAAGTGAGTCTGTATAATGTTCTTTGTCTTTTTGCATCTATTTATATATAAAATGTCAGAGTAATATCTTTCTCCAGACCCCTCAGGCACAACACTCCTCCTACCCTCAGCACTAGACCACAAACTTTTCATTGTTACCTTCTTCTTCACATGCCATTTCTAAATTGTGTTTTAAACATTAATTATTAACTGTCATGTACCCACCAATGTAAAAATAATATATACATATATATCTCTTCATTTTACTTTTTATCCAATGTCAGAGGTTTCCCTGTTTTGCTTTCTCCTGCCCCTTTAAACCAATGAATTTCAGAGCCCTGGCTAAGGAGCTAGGTTGGTTAGAGCATTGTCTTGTAGGCCAAGATTGTAGGTTCAATCCCCAGTTAGGGCACATACAAAGAGCAACCAATGAATGCACAACTAAGTGGAACAACAAATCGATGTCTCTCTCTTTCCTCTCTAAAATCAATCAATACACATTTTTTTTAAACAATGAATTTTATTTCACCGTTTTTATGCCTCTACCTTTGATTCTGATGTATAAAATATGGTAAGCTGCAAAACTTGAGGTTTTTCTTCCTAAAAATGGTTGTTAGCTTGGCTCAAATAAACAAATATTCTCCATAGGTTCAGTTCCTTCTTATGTCACCAGTAGAATTATATAAATCTTGATGTTTGTTATGTGGACATTGAAGACTTGTCTCTAATACAGAACATCACATTTGCAAAAAACTTACACCAACATGACCAATGTATGAAATCAGTAAATTTTCCAGAATTGATTATATTACAATCAAGTGGATAACTCCTGCAATCCCCTTCTTAGTTGCAATGGGGAAACAGTGTCAGAGACTGAAGAACTAGGTAACCGTGCTTTAAAATCCCTGTGTAACACAGATGTGGCTGAAATTAAATATCTGAAATCACCACTCCAACCCACCTTTCCTTTTTCCTGGAGATATGCTGCTTTGATCTGTTGACGCTGGGCGTTGTTTCTCCTAGTTAGAATGTCAATGATGGTTGCTTCATCCACACCTGAAAATGAAGGTCAGCTTGCCTTTTAAAACCAATTTTCTTCCTCATCAATAATTAACTTTAAATGATTTATTATCAAGATCCTCCAAATGCCATTCTTAACAAACTCAGATATATGAATTATATAGATGCAACACTACATATTGAAGGGAAGCGCTTTTGGATGACACTCTACTCATTTGAATAAGAAAGGAAGAAGAAATTGTTCTTGGTCCTCAGTGTTAGTTCAAACTTAAATGTGAGTGGAGGTGCCAGTTTGAGTGTTGAGTTTATGCTAGAAATTAGCTGGCAAAGATATCTGTTGTAGCAGCAGAGATTCTACAGAGAGAACCAAAAAATTTTAGGTGATAAGAAAGAAAATATAGCTTTGTTTGCTAATCTTTTTATCTTCAAAATGAAACAGACTTTTCCACTGTGCATGTCTGTTTTTTAATTGCTATTCAAACAGCCATCTGTTTGAAACTGTATTGGGAAGACATAATTACCTTTAACTGTTATTGCTTTATGCAAGGCAGCAACATCTGAGGATGGATTGAAGCTGGGATAGGGGCTCACTGCTGACCCAGGACCTCCTTTGGATCCTTTCACAGTATTCTGTGGATGAGAGAGAAAAAAATTGATGTCCATTCACTCATATTAGTTTCTTCTTTAATGTTTAACTAAGTCACTTTATTGTCACTTGACTTACAATGTATTCCTGCTCTTCATTTTCAATAAACCAGGCCTGCTTGAGGAATTCTGACACCATTGCCATTTTGAAAAAAGTTTCTGGAAAGAAAACAGATACTTTTATAAACCACCAATTCACCACACAAATATACCACTCCATTCCCCTACATATACAAGGCACAGAGTAGACATGACTTTACTTCCAAGGATATCACTCTTGGAAGATAATAAAGTGCTAGATGTAAATTTTTTTAAAAGGAGAGCCTTATCCTTGAACAGAAAGCTTAGTGTCCACTCAGAAATTTGGTTCTTTCTTGGCATATTCAGCCCTCACTTTTACGGTTCAGATGACTACTACAAACAAGCACACAGGCTAAAGAGAGGAGTTGGCATTTGCTTCCTTGCTATACATTTACAGACTGCTCACGATATACCAAGCACTGGGAGTGCAAAAGCATCAAAACATCACCCTTTGCTTCAGTAAACTTAAAGATTGTGTGTGCTCTCAATGGGAAAACAGAAAAGCTAAGGAAACTTTAGAGGAGGTGCTGGCTATATGAGCCTCTCTTGAAATGAGTTGAGATTAATTAACCAGGCAGAAAAGTTAAAGAGAACAAAATAGAGAGACACTTATCATATTTGGGGAGCTGAAAGAAGTTTACTGGAACAAGAAATGTTGACAGAAGCTCCAACAAAAAAGTTGAAATGTACCCTATAGCTTTGGGAAAACACTAATGGATTCTTAAAAAGAAAGCAATATGATTCCGCATATATGTCAAAAAGATTACTCATTCTCTATCATAGAGAATGGCTAAGAGATGGCCAAGATGGAAGATTAGAGATCACTAAGTAGGTGATTAGAGAATCTGTGTAGGGTCCACGAGAGCCTAAATAAAAAGGACATATTTACATTTATAAGGTAAAATAATCTGTGACAATCTGCAGGAGTTGATTTAGACTTAAAACTATCCATAAAAAGATATTCAGGTACTATTTCTCTCCCAAATAAATCAGTATCTTTTTTCATTCTTTGCTATAAAATTATTTCAGCATTTGAAGTGTTCCCATATCTTCCTATTTGAGCTATTCAAAATATGAGCCTACATGTTTTCCACCCAACATAGAACTCAGAAACGGAGTATATTATACCAGGTGCTTTGCTCTAACAGGAAGCGTTAGGGTGAAATTGCAGCATGGCTGCCTTCTTTTGGTAAACTTTATCTTAAAGGAAATTGCTTGAGTTGCTATCATGGTTCAGCAGTATTTTTATGTAATCAACCAAGCATATTTTGGAACCCTGAAGTGTGTTAAGGACTAATTTATTTTCTGTGTTATCCACAAAAGAAACCACCAATGATCCTGTCTGGGGATGTTTTAGGAGCCTATGCTCCAGGTCTAGCTAATATCTCTCCACATACCCTTTTTTTTTTATTCCTCTGGAAACCACTCTCAGGAATACAGTACATGTGAAGGAGATTGGAAGAGTAATCTAGTTCATTTTAAATTCTTGATGTGAAGCTAAATGACTCATAAGGAGTGAAACCCACAACCAGATTCCTTAATAGCATTTCAATCTACTCCTGCCAAAAAATAGCTGCAGTTCCAGGTAATGAAATTAAATACAGAAGGGAAATTATATACAAAGCAAAAACTACTCGACTTAATTATTGTGGGGATTGTTCAAATTACTCTTCTGTCATCTGTGAGAAGAACGAAAATATTGTGCACTTATTTAATATCCCCCCTCCCAGAAATTAAAGAATTTGAACTTGTCTCCCTAGGTAAAGTGATGATGTATAATTTTGCACAAGATTTTAGTTTCCATTACAGATATAATCTTGTGTAATTGCCACTGGCATGCATATAATTTCATTTCCCAGTCAGTTAACTGGCACATCCAAAACATCTAGCAATTTCTGGCAAGGATTCGGGTATTTGAAATTCTCATTTATCATCTCATTCGTGCCTTTCATAAAGTAGACTCCTCAGAATGAATGATATGATCACTCATGAATCTGCAAAAAAAAAGGACTTTTTCCACAGTTATAGAAATATGTGTTTGAATATTTCCACTCTTTTCAATTAGAAAATAAAAATCCAAAGGACATCAAAGATTAAGAATATTGTCAAATATAATTTTAAAAATGAGATTCACAACTTCAAAGTGAATTTTATAAAAACTTTTCCATACTTCACTCATTTTTTTCACTTCTAAAAAATGCTTACATAATCTATCACTTTCTTAAAAAGTAAACAAAGTCTAAGAAGATGTTATTATCCCATTAATTACATAACACAAAATAAAAAATAAATGGGTCCAATGATTTATTTGAAACAATAGTGGCCATAGAAGAAACAGCTTTCTAACATATCCTGAGTTCCTAGAGTTTACTATTTTTTAAAAATTGATTTTAGAGAGAGAAAGAAAGGGAGAGAGTGAGAGAAGCATTCATTTGTCGTTCCAATACACTGAGCTAACTGGCCAGGGCTCTGAGTTCCTAGATTTTAGTCTGAAGTAATTTGGATGACCTGGAAAAGAAAAGCAGCCTAAATAGAGCCCATCTCAGAAGGCAAGCAGAGGAAAATGGAATCTCAGCTAAGCCAAATTAGATCCACTAGCTTAAAACAAAGGGATTTTGGCAAGCTGTCAGAATTTACTCTTAAGAAGTTTTAGGAATTGTCTACTAATTTAGTCCCCAAAGTCAACTGCATGTTTTTTTGTTTTTTTTTTTTTTGTTTTTTTTTCATTTTTCTGAAGCTAGAAACGGGGAGAGACAGTCAGACAGACTCCCGCATGCGCCCGACCGGGATCCACCCAGCACGCCCACCATGGGGCGATGCTCTGCCCACCAGGGGGCGATGCTCTGCCCATCCTGGGCGTCGCCATATTGCTACCAGAGCCACTCTAGCGCCTGGGGCAGAGGCCACAGAGACATCCCCAGCGCCCAGGCCATCTTTGCTCCAATGGAGCCTTGGCTGCTGGAGGGGAAGAGAGAGACAGAGAGGAAAGTGCGGCGGAGGGGTGGAGAAGCAAATGGGCGCTTCTCCTGTGTGCCCTGGCCGGGAATCGAACCTGGGTCCTCCGCACGCTAGGCCGACGCTCTACCGCTGAGCCAACCGGCCAGGGCTCAACTGCATGTTTTAACAGAAACTCTTAGCAGTTGGAATGCACCGTATTATACATTCCACAGCAAAAATACTTTGGCTAAAAACTATTGCCAAGCCATTCTGTTTGTTCAGTATCTATCCTCTTCATGAAAACCAACATTTTGTACTTGACAAAATCCATTCAGTCATTTGAAGCTAACACTTGGTTAACTGTAAATAAATAATGCATATAAAAATGTTTTATGGACTGTCACATATTATACAAATGTCAAATATTATCATTATTCAAAGAATGAACTGGTCCAGAATAGACTTGTACAGTCAAAAGAATAATTTAACCCAAAGAGTTCATGAAACATTTCTTTTTTTCTGCCTTTCTTTTTAGTTACAATTTTTAGAACTTGTAGTAGGTATTTAAGAGCTTATTTTAGCAACATACCTTGGCTCAATGTATGTTTAATCTGGCTACTAATGGACTCTGAAATCAGGTTATCTCAGTCATTAATATCTTATTTGAAGATGAAGTTGGCCATTTATATATAGGCTGACTTATATGGAAATTAACAATATTCCAGAGTTCTTCTGGTTAATAATCCATTAATGATCATGTACTGCCTACCAACCTCATTTATCAGTGAATAAATGTGTAGCTTTCTAAATATTAGCATTTTTATATGCATGTGTCAAAAGAGAGCTCTTTCATCTTATTCAACAAGAAACTAAACCAGATAAGTGTGCACAAAATGTGTGCCCAAGATGTGAGAGAGGAGTGCATGCTTACTAAATGTAAGAAAAAGGTATTCCAAAAATGGTAAATTAGTAACTGCACCAATAAACAGTTTGAGAACACCAGGCTTGTTGCATTAAAGTTAATTTCTTGATTTTTAAAAATTGCACTATGGTTGCACTTCTGCAAATACACAAGCAGAAGTATTTGGAGGCATAAGGACATTATATCTGTGATATTCTCTCAAATGTTACAGAAAAAAATAATAACTATATAGAGAGGGAAGAAGGAGGAAGGGGAAGAATGAACAACAAAGCAAATGTAGTGAAATGTTAATAGTTGGGGTGTCCAGGTATAAAGTATGTGGTTATTCTGTGCAATTTTCTTGCAACTGAAGGTTTAAAATTATTATAAAAGAAAAGCACATTATTATTGTTTTTAATCTCTATGTCTATCTCTGTCAAACTCATGAAAGGCTACTTCCCAAATTAGTGACAGAGGAAGCTAAATTTTGTGGTTTATTATGCCTTCTTGGTGACAAGCCAAATGATCAGAGTTCTACAATGAAAGCAGCAGCAATTAATCTTTGTATAGGACAACGTCATTACTGTAGTTTTCTACCTGGGAAAACAGAGTGTAATTTTCTGGCAAGCATCAAAGCATACATAAATTTATAGCTTTTGATTGCAAAGTATTGTATATTCTTTTAAGCTAGTGAGCAAAAGAACAATGACAAGATCAATGTTATTTTGAATAGTTCACCCTTGAGAATCAAACGCATTAATCCACAGAGACTATGGCAGGTGTCACCTTATCTCAAGGGTGTTTATTTTCAATGCTTTGACTTATGCACAGTTTTTTCCTCGAATATATATTTCATAAGTCCTTTTCACACCTACCCATGTGGGAGAAGGTGATTAGACTGTACAATGGTATGGCTGGTGAAGAACCACTTTATGAAAAGCATTCTCATAAATGTTTTGCTTCTAGGCCTTTGGGTAGGGTGTTCCCTTTGCCTGGAATGCTGTTTTCTCCTCCACACCCACTGCCATATGTCTAATTATTACTTCTAAGTGAGGACTCAGCACAGACCTTTTATATCCTCCAGAAAGCCTTCATTACTTCAACATTGGCTTAGGTGACCTTCTGAGCTCTTCCAAAACATCCTGTCTGTACCCCTACACAGCCTCTACCACTGCGTTATCATTTTCTGTTTATGTATCTGTATTTATAGCAGCATTCCGTGGAGGCAATGCTGATCCACTATTCACTCTGTTCCTCCTACCCCTGGCACGATGCCTGGAATTTAGTATGTTAATACACATTATTGAATGAATAAATAGTGGATGAGTGCTAATTATTTAGGAAACATATCCTGCTAATTTAACAAATATTTCTACGCATAACTATACAAAATAAAAAAAAAAAGAATTGAGGAGTTCTAAGCCTTCTTTTGATATTCTTTAACTGATTGTGTGACCTCAAGAAAACATTTAACTACTCTAGGGGTCTTCATTTGTAAAAATATGAATGTTGGACTAAATACTATCTAAAATGCGTGATAACTCTGAAGTGCCCAACATAGATTTCACAAGTGGATGCAGGTGGAGAAAATTAGGATAATGAAGATATTATATTAATTGCATATATTCTGATCTTTCTGATAAAAATGTATCCCATTTTAAAGAAAGAGGACCTCATTTACTTTAAAGACTGCTTTTGATGTAACACTGGAAAATTATAGGTCCATTACTTTAGCTCTGATTTTTAAAATAAATCATAAATTAATAGATTTAGAGAGGATTAAGAGCAACCAGCTCAGCAAGCTAACATCATATAAAGAATTCAAACTTTGCAAATCCTTAGATAGAAAAAAAAATTAATAAACATGAGACTCTAGCTGGTTCTTTAATAAAGTTATAAGTGACTATTTTGACAACATTAGTCAAATGTGAGATAGCTGCCAGGTGTGGTTACTACCCAGGGCTAGGTTGGTAACTGCTAGAGAAGAGGCCATTTTAGAATAATGAAATCAGCATTTCACTGCATTTGAATCGTTTTGTAAGGTGCCTTCTCTTCCAGCCAGCAAAATACATCTATGCAAGCAAAGAAATCCATACATCATCATTTCAGACAAAAACAAGGTGAGAAAAAAAACAACAAACCACACCTTTCTTAATTAGCTTTCATTAAAAAGTAGATTTCAGGGCATTGAACTTAACATTCAAAATGGATTAAGAGAAAAATTCTTGCAGGAACATTTGTAATGCGCAATAGCCAGATACATAGTTATGATTCAAAATCTTTTACTTGTGAAAATACATCCAACACCAGTAAAAACTTTTATTTTTGAGTTGTGTTTCACTTTTCTAAGGAGGTTTATGACCATTAGCTCATTCAAGACTATAGATGCCATTAAGTAGAATAACTTTTAGACAGTTTATCTGGCATTCCCAAGGGATGACTTATCAGACACTCTCACACAATGTTTCTTTTCAGATAAGCACTTGAAAAGCCTGTCTATGACACAGAGTACAGAAACAAGGTGTCCACACCTTCTTTAAGAGCAATGATTAATAAGCAGGTCCTCCTATTTATTTACATAGCAGAAGTAAAACTAACATTAATTTCAAAATGTTATTTACAAAGGCATGATACCACTATGAGATCTGAATCTATTTAGTTTTCCTTACAAAAGAAGAATATAAATTATGTCAATTGTGCTGTATGGAAACAGCACCCTGAAACCCCCCCTGTCCCGTCTCCCTTCTCACTCGACCCTCTACATCATGATTTCCATGGGGGGAACACAAAGCTTTTGGAAACTCACAGCTTGTAGAAGGGAAGCACATTCTTTCCTTCTTTTCCATAGTAACTCGCCACCAATACAACAAGCCAGCACTAAGCAACCTTAATCTATTTAAAATTATATTTCTAACTAAGTAAAACAAAACACTAAAATTTGTGATTCTGAAAATACAAATACCCAATGTACTTTAAAGAAAGATTTATCAAAATATATAAAACACAATTAGTCATAAATCCTGTTGAAGCAGTAACTTGTAACATCATGAAAAGAAAAGTTTTCAAAACAACCAAAACTAACTAAAAGGAAAACCAATACTTACTTTTTTTGTTCACCTTCTTTCAAAGAACTAAAGAGTGATTCGTCTCTGAATGTTCACACTGGAACTGAAGTCTTGGTCTCCTGATTTTATAGAATTTGAAAGGAGACCACACCCAGCAACCAGAAGTTAGTAACTGGCTGCCTTTTGTTTAAAATACATAGCTCAGTCTTGTCCAGAACAAAGTGAAACAAGTCTTGCAAAACTACTCACGAAACCAACTCATAGCTGACAGCACACAGTAAAGAAACAGGGCAGATTTTTCCTCCTCAACTTTGCACTGTTTTTTTTTTCCAGAAGGTGTAAATGCAATGGATTTTCAAATATACAGTACTATCTGTTCTAATTCTGATACCAATGATTGACACTTTATTTTAAACAAAAATGAAAATTGTTTAAACTCCAAAACAAAAGAGAACAAAAAATATTTATAAGAAACATTTCTGTTTGAATCTCAGCTCCATCATTTATTAATGGGTGACCCTAGAGACATTTTTCATTTTTTTCTGAACCTATTTCTACCTTTGTAAAAAGGGGATAATATTACCTAGACTGCCGTCCCACTGGGATTCTTATGACAATTGAGAAATAATGTATGTTTGTAAATTCTGATGTTATGCAGCGCTGAGTAATTTTCTATTTATATTTTGCCATTTTTTCTGCCTTCAAAATAAAAGACTTTTGTGCTTGGATATAGCTTGTTGATATAAATAAGAAAAATAAAAGAAATGAAGATCTAAACTGACCCACAATTTTAAACAAAGCCATTGCTAGAAATATGATCATTATGACCTTCAAAATAAATATTGGCATAAAAAATAGGTTCTTTATATTCAGAGTACTTGAACAATAAACCAGAAACATTAATTGAAAAGGTTAATGAATTAGCAACTATTAAGGAACAGGTACCATAAGAAATTTCTCACCTTATGCAAAGAAAAGAAATTTGTTCTAGTAATCTCAATGGTGAGTCATATTTATGTTTCCGGAAATCTTACAAAATATTACGTGATGTTTCCATTAAACTATGCACAGGTATAAACTCTGCCACAGCACTATGGTTCAATCTAGGCTACATTTTAGAGGTCTGTTCTCCTTCCTCTTTTTCTCATAGATATCTCAGGTGTTTATATGTGTTAGGTTTAAAAACATCAGTGACAATACTTTCTTAAGATTGTCAGTTTTTTATAACACATTCTAAATTCTCAATGCTAATTTCAATGAAATAAACATATCTGGAAGTTGGAGGATCATTTAATCTAAATATCTGAGAAAATGCTTATCTATATTTTAGCAACTACCATAAATATATGTTAAACTAATTAATTAGTTACTAATGAATTGATTGATATTATTGTAAATCAATCTTGACAGATGTTTTGTCAGGTGAGAAAGGAAAAGACCATTACGCAAACTTTGTTTTTCTATTTGTATTTGCATTCCTAACTTTGGTAATGGGAATGAAATATTTCTACACAGTAATGCTCTTATGAAATATAGGGGGAAAGTCTAGGTACCTTTTAACAATGTAACTACCTAAAAGAAACAGATAGTCTCATTTTGTTTTGTTTTTGTTGTTAGTAATAGCATAAACCCAGAGGAATTGTTTTATATGTTTGAATTTGTAATGCATTGACAAATCTATTATGACTACAATAAAGTGGTACTTGTGAAAGAATTAAGAATAAAAAGAAACCCATTCCCCCCCCCCCCCAAATTCCAGTTGTAACTGTAAAGGCAAATGAAACTCCCACATTTAAAATAGAAAAGTCCCTAATCATGTATGAATATTTCTTTGAATAATCTGTTGGAACCTTTCTGTCCCCCTAATAATAATGTCAAGTGGATTTGTAGAAATAAAAGAAAACATCATATATGTTGCCATTAACAGCTAAGGGATAATCACGGGTTAAATGCTGTAAGTGCTTGAAATGCCTCATACTCCAACTTCCTCCAATTTACTCCAGAGACCTGACTCACAGCTCTCTTGCTGTTTCTAGAAGATGGTGACTCATAAGCTCCATTTACTTTACAGAGAGAGCACAGAAAAGAAAGGAAGAAAAGGAAAGAAAAAAATATAGTTAAAAACAATCATTATATGTTACATTTTTACATCATATTTATTTCTGCTCCTTTAAGGTAGACCTGATAGTGAAGAGAAAACAAACCAGTAAGACTATATATGGAGTCTTTCACACATTTTATATTTTAACAGAGAAAACTCTTTGCATAAGATTTTTGCAAAAACATTCAATTTTAGTAACGTGTTTCCCCCAACCCTTTATGTTAGGCTCTACTTAAGTACATTTTCATATAGAGGAAGAGGACATATATTTAGAATCATCAAAACCAACATTTCATTGATCCCAAAATCTCCCACAACTTCACAACACTGTCCACAGACAATAAAACAATTGTTTTGGTTTGCATTTCTAAATATGTTCTCAGGTTAAAGCATTTTGAGAAATAGTGTTCTAAATGATTTTCCCTTTACCTCTAGGTAGGTCAAATAATTATCTCTCTTCCATACACATGTGCGCGCACACACACACACACACTCACCCTAAATTACCGGGAGTATTAATTTTATCATCATTATTATTATTCAGTTATTCCCAACATCACATAGAGAATTTATTTTTCAAATTAATAAAGTTAATGACATGGTTAAGTGCATAGTGAGGCCAAAAGGATGCATCTTTGCTGGACTTCACTTAAGAAAAAAATGGACAAAATTATCTGTATGTAACAAGATGAAGAAAGAGATTAAAAATACAACCAATTTGCATTTCATAAATTATATTGCTTCTTGGTATGGACTCAACAAAGAAGAATGAAAGATATCACTTTGTCCATTAAAAAAGCAAAACAAAGATTGAAATTCTTTGGTATTGGAATTTTCTTATCCCTTGTACTTTGGGAAGAAAATAGATGTTCCCTATTAGATCATGCCCTAGTAAGACAACTTTTTGGTTTGAAGGTCCAGACACATCTGGAGTAATGTAGTTCAACCTTTAACTCAAAAGTATTAATGACCTGACCTGCGGTGGCACAGTGGATAAAGTGTTGACCTGGAAATGCTGAGGTCGCTGGTTCAAAACCCTGGGCTTGCCTGGTCAAGGCACATAGGGGAGTTGACGCTTCCTGCTCCTTCCTCCTTCTCTCTCTATCTCTCTCCTCTCTCTCTCTCTCCCTCTCTCTCTCCTTTCTAAAATGAATAAATAAAATTAAAATAAAAAAATTAAAAAAGTATTAATGAATTATGAAGTAAATTTGCAATGCTCTGACCAATGTTTACAAAATAAAATAGGAATAGAATAAAATGGAACAACATGGAAACTATCA
This sequence comes from Saccopteryx leptura, assembly GCF_036850995.1. Lineage (NCBI taxonomy): Eukaryota > Metazoa > Chordata > Mammalia > Chiroptera > Emballonuridae > Saccopteryx > Saccopteryx leptura. Next base: position 54,447,166 of record NC_089504.1, read on the forward strand.
GAGTTTTTCACATATTATTAGGTAAGTATTATTTTGTGAAACCTTCGATTACAGTGTTATTTGTATGCATGTGTGTATGCATGTAAAGTATAAAGATATAAATGTATCCCAACTTAATGTTGTGCTTAAACAAGGTTTCAAAAAGACTGAAGATGACTGCCAAAGGAGATGGACCCAGGAAAGGTAGAAAATATTGTTTCTTCCTAATTATAAAATTGAGAGAATGCAATTATTTCATCAGGAGTTGTGTATATGTATGCTTGTACTATTGCTTATATAATAAAAATAATTGAGAAAAACTCAGTTATCCATTAATAGAGAAATGGAAGTGCTATAATGTGAATTAATTACATATATAAACAAGAATAAATGTTAGAAAACACCATGTTGACCAAAATATGTCACAGCAAGGGATAATAAGTATGATGCCACTTAAGAAAAATGGTTAAACATTAAATATATAGTATATACAGTAGGAATGTTTACATATGAAATAATATTGTAACTAGCATGATTAAAAGGGATACTTACTAAATTTGCATAAAGGTTAACCCTGAGGAGAAAAAAGGATGAATAGCATAAAATGCTTACATCTTTTCATTTGTTTCTTAAAAAAGCATTCTGAAATTAGTAGTTTGTTGAACTTGAATGTGAGATACAAAGGTGTTTATCATGAACTTCTTTGTAACTTTCTATTTGTTCAAAAATTTCAAAATTCTATGTGATAAAGCAAAAAGACATTGTGTCTTTTTCATTAAATATCATATTTATAAATTTTATCCATATTATTGTATATGTTATTATTTGCTTATTATTTTTATTTTCATTGTTGTAAGGTATTTAATTGTATAACCACATCATAATTTTTGTCCACTTTTCTCTAATCAAATATTGAAGATGTTTCTAGTTTCTGGTGATTACAAAACTATGATGCTATAAACATTTTTATATATATCTTCTGCTGCTTTTTCTAGTTTCATGGGGTATAGGTACATTCAACTTTAGTCAATTTCTGCCACATAGTTTTCCAAAGTTGTACCAAGTTACACTCTAAATTATCTGTGCATGAGAAATTCAGCTATTTCTTAACCTTTTAAAAAAGTGATATTGTCTTTTGCATTTTAAAAATTCTGGTTATATTTCTATGGAATTTTAAAATGCATATTTCCAGGCTCTGGCCAAGCAGCTAGCTATAGTCTACTTGAAACTGCTCAAATGCCTCCATGTTGGTATGGTGACAGAAGCAGCTGATTTTCAGGGGCTGATTTCCTGGCCCATCACCACCTGCCATAGGCTAAGGCCTTTGTGCAGGATCCTGCTCCTGAGTTGATCATCAGCAATGGAGATGCCTGGAATTAATAAGAAGGTGGTACTCTTTCCTATTTCTATAGATTTTCTGAAAATATGTATTCTGCTGTGACTCAAGTATAAGAGAAAAAATGTGAAAACTCACTCATATTGAACATATTGCTAATCTCAGGGTGTGAGTTTTGACATAAACATTAATTGGATTTATAACATAAAGGGACATTATATGTCTTCCATCTTAGTGGTGTAATTCCAATAGCTACCATACCAGTTAACATACTTGGATTAAGATCTTATCTCTCTACCTCTCTTTTGTGGGTGAGAAATCTTAGATAAGATCGAAACTCAGATTCAGTGATGGCTTAGTATCTATTCTTGTATGACTTAGAAAAGTCAGTGAATGATTTAGTGACTCAATTATTACACTCCTACCAACAGGCTTATGCTAGGATTAGTAATTTCATTTTTCATAGGTCCTTTTTTATCCTTGAATATGGCATCCCCATTCCTCTCTATATTATCTTAAAAGAAAATAAGACTGTCACATTGGCTATTGTAACTCATTTTGTCCTAATAAATTTCTAAGAAGTTTTTGAGAAAGAAAATTAAGATGTGCATTAGGGTCAAAAGGTCAAACTCTGCTTTCTAGGTCCAAGGAAAACAAAGGAGCTATTAAAATCCAGAGTTGTGAAATTTCATGGTTCCAAATGCTAGTTTAATTATCATGCACTCAGTACACAAATTTTTCTATGACCCTTAGTAATTAGTGTTAGTACAGTGATGACATTATTTACTTGAGTAATAGGTATTATTTGTTCAAAAACTCAATTGACAAGAACACTTATTCATTTTTGGTAGTAATACAAAATGGAACAATCCTTAAAAGATAGCCTGGTAGCCTGACCAGGCAGTGGGCACCGTGGATAGAGTGTTGAACTGGGATGCAGAGGACCCAGGTTCAAAATGTTAGGTCACCAGCTTGAGCGTGGGCTCATCTGGTTTGAGCAAGGTTCGCCAGCTTGAGCCCAAGATTGCTGGCTTGAGCAAGGGATCACTCGGTCTGCTGTAGCCCCCAGGTCAAGGCACATATGAGAAAGCAATCAATGAACAACTAAGGTGCTGCAATGAAGAATTAATGCTTCTCATCTCTCTCCCTTCTGGTCTGTCTGTCCCTATCTGTCCCTCTCTCTCTATCTCTTTCTGTCTCTGTTACAGAAAAAAAACAAACCAAAGAAAACAAAAAAAGATAGCCTGGTAGTTCCTTAGAAAATTAAATAGTCTAATATTACAATTCAGTGATTACACTCCTGGATATGTACTCATATAAATTGGCAAACTTATGGCTACACAAAAATCTACACACAAATGATTATACCATAACCAAGATGTTCTTCAGTAAGTGAACAGTGTATATCTATACAATGGAATTTTATTCAACAATAAAAGGAAATGTACTGTCAAAACAGAAAAAGATATGGAGGAATCTGAAATGTATATTGCTAACAGAAATAAGGCAGTATAAAAAGGCAATATAATGCATGATTTCAACTATAAGACATCTGGAAAAGGTACACTCTAGAGCAGAGATTTTCAACTGCTGTGCCACAAGAAGTTTTAAAACATGAACTGACCTGTTTTCCCTTAGATTGTCAATAAAAAAATGACAACAAACACAACAATCGCCATCTGGTGTGCATTAGTCAAAATTATGTTTATTTTTTGGTAAAATCAGCAAAAAATATATTTTTTTCATGTGCCACAGAATTTTAGAAATTAATTTGCATGCCATGAGATGAAAAAGGTTGAAAATTGCTGCTATAGTAAAAGTAAAAGATCAATTGTTGCCAGTAGTTTGGGGGACGGATGTATGAATTTTAGGACAAGAAACTATTTTCTATGATGATATAATATCAATGCATGACATTAGCATTTGGCAAAATCCATAGAACTATGCAATATGAAGAGACTCTTAATTTAAACTATGGCATTAATTAGTAATAATGTATCAGTAGTGGTTCGCTAGTTAAAACAAATCTATAACACTAATTCAAGATATTAATAATAGGTAAAATTGAGGCCAAGAGAAGGGGGAATAAATGGGAACACTTTATATTTTCTACCCAATTTTTCTGTAAACCTCGAACTGCTTTATAAATTCTGTTAATAAAATAAACCCAATTGACTATATAATTTATAAGATTGATGGGCTAATTTAAAAAGAAATGATGACATCGGATCACTTACAGCAGAATGGTGGAATCTTGATAACATTATGCAGAGTGAAATAAGCGAATCAGAAAAAAACAAGAACTGCAGGATTCCATACATTGGTGGAACATAAAAGCGAGACTAAGAGACATGGACAGGAGTGTGGTGGGTACAGGGGGTGGGGGGAGGGAAGGAGGGAGAGGGGGAAGGGGAGGGGGAGGGGTACAAAAAAAACTGGATAGAGGGTGACGGAGGATGATCTCTCTTTTGGTGATGGGTATGCAGCAGAACTGAATGACAAGATAACCTGGAAATGTTTTCTTTGAATATATGTACCCTGATTTATTGATGTCACCCCATTAAAATAAAAATTTATTTATAAGAAAAAAGTATTATATAAATCAATACCAAAAAAATGTCACATGGGTATTTTAAAATACAGTAAGTCTTTATGTTAGTATTTTTAACCCTCAAGGTTTTATGTCATGAACAATGAGATTCACATTTTTAAATTGACTAATGATATTATTTTGAGCTTCTGTTTGAACTCAGTAGATAAAAAGAAATTTAAAACCATTTTTAAAGTGAAAACAATTTGAAAAACTGGATCTTCATTTTACACCATATGAAACGATATGTCTTTTTTTATTTTTTTATTTTTTTTATTTTTATTTTTTATTTTTATTTTTTTTTCATTTTTCTGAAGCTGGAAACGGGGAGAGACAGTCAGACAGACTCCCGCATGCGCCCGACCAGGATCCACCCAGCACGCCCACCAGGGGGCGATGCTCTGCCCACCAGGGGGCGATAATCTGCCCATCCTGGGCGTCGCCATGTTGCGACCAGAGCCACTCTAGCGCCTGAGGCAGAGGCCACAGAGCCATCCCCAGCGCCCGGGCCATCTTTGCTCCAATGGAGCCTTGGCTGCGGGAGGGGAAGAGAGAGACAGAGAGGAAAGCGCGGCGGAGGGGTGGAGAAGCAAATGGACGCTTCTCCTGTGTGCCCTGGTCGGGAATCGAACCCGGGTCCTCCGCACGCTAGGCCGACGCTCTACCGCTGAGCCAACCAGCCAGGGCTGAAACGATATGTCTTGATAGATCTAAGATTTAAATGGAAGTTAGTATATAAAAAGAAAACCTCTTAATGATGTCCTAGAAATCAAATATATAATCTTTGGGTAGGTGACTATTATCTATAGCTAAAAGATGTTTTTAATATGCACAAATAAAACTCCACATGTAAAAAAAATAAAATCATTAGGTTCTGACTAAAAGTTCAAAGTTAATTTTTATGCATTAACAAAAGGCTTATCTCTACATTATACTAGGAATTTTAATGAGTTGTTAAAAGGGAAAAAGCAAATAACCTAAACAACAACAGTAAAAATGGGTGAAAAATATGAAGATTCAAAGAAACAAATTCAATGGCCAACCAAAAAGAAAAGTTAAACTTTACACGAGTAAGGGAAATACTATTTAAAGAAACAATGGGCCCTAGCAGGTTGGCTCAACGGTTGAGCGTCGGCCTGGCGTGCAGGAGTCCCGGGTTCGATTCCCGGCCAGGGCACACAGGAGAGGTGCCCATTTGCTTCTCCACCTCTTCCCCTCTCCTTCCTCTCTGTCTCTCTCTTCCCCTCCCGCAGCGAGGCTCAATTGGAGCAAGGATGGCCCGGGCGCTGGGGTTGGCTCTGTGGCCTCTGCCTCGGGGCTCTGGACGCAACAGATGCACTGGTGGGCAGAGCATCGTCCCCTGGTGGGCATGCCGGGTGGATCCCGGTTGGGCGCATGCGGGAGTCTGTCTGACTGCCTCCCCGTTTCCAGCTTCGGAAAAATGGAAAAAAATAAGAAACAATGATAGTTCTATATAACCATCAGATTAATAATGGTTTTATACTTTCAATAACGTCTTAATGTTAATTGCAAACTATTAGAAAAGGATATTCTCATACACTTGCTGATGCTTCATTGTTTGGAAAGCAATTTGGCAACAACAATGAAAATAAATTCAATACAGAAGAGGTTAATTTAATAGGGCAAGAAGCAAACCAAGATAAAGTACTCCTGATGAAGCAACAGCAGAAACAATTTTTCAGGAAGGAAAATGTACAAAATTGCAAATATAAGGCTACAGAATGGCTATTTAGAATGAGGATTAAAAATGGGCCTTGAATTTGGAAATTCAAAGAGGATAAGAGGATAAGAGGAAGATGATGGCCTTACAGATAAGAGTTTCGGAAGGAGAGTGAGAGAAATTGGTTTGAGAAGAGCATGGGAACTGAGAGTGTTTAGTTAAGTGTAGGCAACTCTTAGACATATACATAAGCTTTCATAAAATGGTAAGAAATTGAGAGCAATAGGTATAAACTGTGAGGTTGGGTTGGAAAATCTGAATATATGTTAGGGACCGAGAGTTGAAGATAGAAGAAAGGACAGTGTGGATAATGGAACAAGCTTCCGGAAGAGTTGGGAGAACAGAAGAATCCCTGAGGATCTCCTTATCTCCTTTGTTTCTAGTTGACTATTTGATAGGAGGAAGGAGAAAAATACCTAGTCCTCAGGGGAAACAAATGTAGTAGTTCCAAGGGGCACAGATAGAAAAGAGCTTGTAAGAATCTTCACCTATGTTGAAAGAGAACACAATATGAAGACACGGGGAGACGATGGTCATCTACAAGCCAAGGGGAGCAGTCTGGAGCAGGGTGTTGTTGTTTTTTTCCTTATAACCCTCAGAAGAAACCAAACCTGCTAAAAATTTGATTTTGGACTTCTAGCTTCCAGGATTGTGAGAAATTAAATTTCTGTTGGTTAAGGTAACTGGTCTATGGTACTTCATTACAGCAGCCTTAGAAAACTAATACCGACTTACTATTAAGTAAATACACACTTGGCTAAAAGCTTTTGTGCAGACTTAGAGCTCAACTAACACTCCCTATACAATTAATACTTTTTCCCTTGTTGGGAATGAAATGTATTAGCAAATTGTGAGTGTTGGCTTTTATAATTCCCACTAAAGTTTCCAGAGATAATATATATATAGTAATGGAGAGAAGATTTCATGTGTGATGGATTTGTCTGAAAAATCTTTCTTTTTCCAAAAGGTATTCCTACTTACTCCTCTCCATTGACACTTCCTCCTACTTATTCCTCCTACTTATTCCTACTTATTCCTCCTACTTACTCCTCTCCATTGACACTTCCTCCCTGGTGTAATAGAGCTGAGATGAGACATTCACATGGTCTTAGGGTAAGCATGTCTTCTCCCTGAAACAGTTGCTTGTCATGCCAGAAGAACTGTAGATAAAGGTCATCAACAAATACTTTCGTTTGCAAGTCCAGAATTGGTTGCAGTTAAAAAAAAAAATGTATCTCACCAATGGATAGTAAGGACAAATTTGGTTTGCATTATTGTGGATAAAGAACAGATAGATAGAATAATTCTTTGACTGATCTTTTTTTTTTTTTTTTTTTTTTTCAGGTGAGAGGAGGGGAGATAGCGAGGGAGACTTCTGCATGCCGGGACCCACCTGGCATCCCCATCTAGGGATGATACTCATGTACTGAGCTATTTTTAGCACCTAAGGCTGACACACTTGGACCAACTGAGCCATCCTCAGTGCTTGGGGACATGCTCCAACCAATTGAGCCACTGGCTGTGAGAGAGGACAAGGGAGAGAAGGGGGACCGAGGGAAAAGCAGATGGCCGTTTCTCCTGTGTGTCCTGACTGGGAATCTAACCCAGGATGTCCATATGCCAGGCGATGCTCTATCCACAGAGCCACTAGCCAGGGCCATCTCTGACTGATCTTTGTCTTTTAATGTCCCAAGGTATTTATTATTATAAAAAATTTTAAACCTATTTTGTCTAGAGCAGGAGTCTCAAACTCGCGGCCCTCCGAACAATTTTGTGCGGCCCGCAGACTAATCCACAAAGTTCAAAATATTTTGGATAAAATTAAGTAATCCTAAGGGCCTACTTGTATTTTTTATTTCTCTAGCATCCTAGCTAGATATTAGCTTAGTTAACAGCAGTTGTGATGCGAACTACAGTTTCTGGTCGTTTTGTGACACTGAGTAAACTGCATGTACGATTGTGCTTGTTGTACTGATTTTTTTTTGTTTTCAACTGCAGTGAGAAAAGTGTTGCGTAACAGTTGCCTTTTGTAGACCTAGTGTGGCCCGCTGAACGGCTGTGATCTTGCTCTGCGGCCCACATGCTGAGTTGAGTTTGAGACCCCTGGTCTAGAGTATATGGTTATCTCTGACTGTGCAAGTCTGATGTAACTATAGTTTCAGGGTAACATATCCTGCTTGAGTTTTGCAGCAGAACGCTACATTTTTTTCTACATGCATAATAATGATTTAGTATTTAAGACCAATTTTATAATAGGATTTAAAATGTCTTGCAATGACATAATTATACAATTATCATGACTGCTGTGTAGCTAGAATATAAAATAATTGTATTCACCTTTTAGATATTTTATATTTATTATAAACTTTATAAATATGGAAGTTCATGAAACTAAAATAAGCATCAAAATATAAGATTACAAAAAGAGAGGGAAAGCAACATTTTTTAATACCCAAGATCATCATTATGCTCAAAACCAAACATGCAAATTCAAAGGTTTTCCCTAAATTTTCTACATAACCAGGAGTCTTTTGGAGATACTAAAAACAAGCAAAATGTGAAAAAAAAAAACCAATTCTAAATTCTACGTGTGATAGCTAGGTTCAGAAGAACCCCAAGAAATTTAAATTTATCTCATGGATTTACAGTGGCAATCCAGAGAATTAAAGAACCTTAAGCTTGATCAGTAGCTCTTCTTCGTATTTGAAACTATATACTGTTGCCTATAAGGTTTTTCATTTTTAAGAGGCTGTGGCAGGTGCTTGCAATATGCACATTTCAGTTTAATTTCCATCTGGATGACCAAAAAGTCAGCTGCATGCTGGGTTATATTTACTGTAGACACAGGTAAATTTGCTCAAAGTACTCTAAGTGTAAAGAGAATAAAGGTTTAGTTAGATAAAGAGGGAGCACACAAAAACGCATTGGGATTAGAAATGATGGGTTAGGCAAATATTCTTCATAGCATTTGATATTTGCAATATGGAAATGAAATGCAGATCAGAAGAACGGTCTCACGGACTTCTTAAAATGCAGTGTCTTAAACTTCCTTTAAACTGCAACATCTAAGTTACATTTCTATGCAGTTTAGGTATACTAAGTTTAATATCACTAAGAAATATTTTTAAAAACTCTATAGATGGGGGTTTGTGAAAAAAAATACTCCATTGAAGAGAACTATTGTATAATGATTATCACTACCATGACAGAGATTTTCAGAGAAAATTACTGAAGAGTCCATTTTGTGAGTTAACTTGTTTTGCAGAAGAAATTACCAAAGTTCAGTATGTTTAACTGTGGTTTTTAATGAGTCATGGCTTTAAAATTTGCCCCAGAGTGAAGAAGAGGAAGGAGAAGCTTTTCTGGAGACTGCAAAGTCTTGTCAGAGCCTAGGCAATGGAGCGATAATACCATTCCTTTTCTTGAAATACCTGTATTTTTTTTTCCCCATAGGCAGTTCAATTTTAACATGGCAAATACTTAAAAATGAAATGTGAACTAAAAGAAAAAAGATCTCCAAAACAGAAAGCTTTTTTTAAAAAAATCACTCATTTAACTTTATGGAGAAGTGGTAGAAAAGCCACAGTTTTCCCCATTAAAAGGGTCTCTGATGCCTAAAATACTTGTATCTTGAGGATTTTGCAGTTTGTAGTGCTGTTTCAGCTATCTAAATATATTATTCTTTCTGCTGATCTCATGAAGGCTCAGAAAAGACTTTAAAACTGACTTCTAGACCAAAGCATTCTCTGACTTTGAAGTGCTCTCTGTTGAAATACTATTCATATTTTACAATCTAGCTCAAAAGTCAATTTGCGCAGCAATTTTCAACTGGTGTGCCAAAGAACGTTTAACACATGCAATACCTGGTTATTTAGTCAGGGGCACTGATCTCTTCTTCTCCCTTAGATTGTCAAATGAAAAAATGACAACAGCCAACACAAAAGTAGCCATCTGGTGTAAATGCATCAAATTTATATCTATTTTTTGTTAGATCTGCAAAAAAAAAAAATAACTTCTTTTGGTGTGCCGCAGAATTTTAGTATTTAGTTTATGTGTGCCATGAGATAAAAAAAAGTTTGAAAATCGCTGCTCTACTGCATAACATCAAGTCTTTATGGAAAAAAAGAATTGCTTCTCTGGAAAGCAAGCAGCACATTGGTTAGATCTGGAACTTGAATTTATTTATCTTAAATTTTATTTTATCTGTTTTTATATTATCTCTCTCTCCTTCCCCTAGTAGACTAAGTTTCTTCAGGAGGCCTGTCCACAGGGCTTCACTTCACATATTGTAAGGTCTCACACACATGCAATGAAACATTTATCCAATTATTTAGCAAAATGATTCAGCTCTACCCAGTCTTTATGTGTTAGTTCTCCTAGAGATGTTAGCCATCATTCATACTAACTGCTGTTCCGGGTACCCAGGAACTCGATGAAAAGTAGGACAAAACAATCTACCACCCTCACAGAATTTACATTCTTTTATTTATTTATTCATTTTAGAGAGGAGAGGGAGAGACAGAGAAAGAGAGAGAGAGGACAGAGAGAGAGAGAAGGGGGGAGGAGCTAAAGCATCAACTCCCATATGTGCCTTGACCAGGCAAGCCCAGGGTTTCGAACCGGCGACCTCAGCATTTCCAGGTCAACGCTTTATCCACTGCGCCACCACAGGTCAGGCCAGAATTTACATTCTAATGACACAAATATTAATAGTTGTAAAATATCAGAAAATCTACTCTGAAGAGAGAAATAATGAGTTTTTTTCTTTTCACTTTTTTCCAAACAGTCTACTCATTAATAGTGCAGGCTTTGAAATTGTACTTTTGCCTCATGAGGTGGTTGCAGCCAACAGATCATAAAAGGAAGATTGTCTGATGGCTTAGGCCAATCTCTTATTTGCATAGCTAATATCTTAATTAAAAAACAAAAAGCTAGAGTAGGTTAGTAACATAAGGCAATAATAGTTAAACCATAGAAGGCATTGAAATTCAATTCTCTGCTTCTTATGGACATACTGTGAAGAAATCACATCTACCCCTCCATAGTGTGGGTCAGAGGAAGGCTTTGAGTACAGGGGACATTATCAGCATTGTGCCAACGGGTGAAAGTCAAATACAGGAGAAATGGACCAATAGAAGCAGGAGAATGTAAGAGGAGGATCAGAAGTCAAATCAATTAAATCAAGCCAGCTGTAGTAACTGTGAACATCGAGTGCCAGGAGGCCAGGCTCTTCAAACCCTAAGTAAAGTGCTAGTGTAGGATGGATGGTGATTACTAATTACTAATGCTCTTGAGCCAATAAGGAGACTTTACTAGGGAAGTAGATAGAGCGATAGATTCAAGACAGAGAGGGAAAATCTTGGCAAGGCAAGCGTTTCAGGATCCCCAGCAAATCACTGAGGGAAAATGGCATTAGGATCAGGGCGGTTTTTCAACTAGGTTATCATTATTTTTCAAGTTAGTTAACCTCTCCCTAATGTAAATACTATCTGTTGTATTGTTGAACTGTTTTTTTAAAATATACGAGCCTAGTTTAGTCAGGCTCGCTGGTACAGAACTGAATTCCAATAAGATTAGTCAGAAAGAGTATAATATAATGTACAAGAAAAATACCGAGATGTCTTTTATAACTCAAGTACAGACCTGGCCCTCAAACTCTTAGAAATTTGGATATTGTTAGAAATTTCTCTTTTTCTGTCTATGCATTAATGTCTAGATTTTCTCTGAATGGTAGAAAATATGACAACCAACATTATGCTCCTTCACACTTCTCACCACTTATCCAGCCATGAAGCATTGTTTTTTTTCCTGTTATGGGGAAAAGATATACTGGAAAAGCATTCTGATTGGCCTCATTTGCATCAGTGGTCTATACCTACTATAATCCACCATGGAAAGAGAATTATGTACTATGATTGGAAGACCTCACTCGAACAAGTTGGCTGGTTTTACTCAACAGAATATAGGGTTGTTTTTAGCACCCAGAGGAATGCTTCTTAGACAAAATAACAAATGTCCACAATATTCTTTCAGGAACAGAGTCAGTACCTCTACTTTTATTGACTGGATCTGTTTAAAGTCCTTAAGCTTCCAAAGTTGACTGCCTTTATTTCCCCTTTGACATAGCTGAGGAAAGTCTTCTATGATCTTACAATGATTTATAGATAACATGGAATTTTAAAAGTATGTAAAATTTTGTACATTACTCCTATCATATAACAAAAGGCATGGAGTAAATTTTTCTTTGGTACTGACTTAATCTGAAGAGAAAGTCAATATACTGCTTTCAGTATAAATATCATCTCATTATTCTAGTATCAAAGTTAATTGGTTTAATGCCTTAGAATTTGATGTTTTTGCAAAAGTGATATAAATTCTGTAACCACTTGTCATAAACAAGACACAAATATAAACCATAAATAAGGCCTATTTACTTTTTACAATAGTCATAGAACCTCATTTTATTTATTTTTTATTTTACTAAAATATATATTATGATGGCACAAATATAGTCCATATCAATTCACCAACCAAATCCACAAACATGATATTTTGTTGTTTTTTCATTTTTGTTACTCTGATTATAATTGTTTAATTTATATAGTACATCACTACTTGCAAAGTCCCATTATACAATTCTCTCATTTGTTCATGATTGACTGCTAAGTACTTTCTTAGCTTAGCTCAATCCAACATAATATAAAATAAGACTTTGAATTAGAGATTGATTGACTTTGAATAAGGTATTCTCTGTTGTATAGCTGTAGAAAGAAATAAAATTAAGATTAGAACTGAACTTTCATGACCTTCCATAAGATGTATATTCAACTTAAGAGCTCCTCAAAGTGAGCAAAAATATTTTTTTTGTTTAAGTGAGAGGCAAGGAGGCAGAGAGACAGACTCCTGCATGCACCCTGAACAGGATCCACCTGGCAAGAGTCATACTGGGGGAAGCTCTGCCCATCTGGGGCTGTTGCTCCATTGCTGGGCAACCAAGCTATTTTAGCAGCTGAGGTGAAAGAAGTAAGGGCGAGGGGTGGAGAAGCAGATTGTCGCTTCTCCTGTGTGCTGTGACCAGGAATCAAACCTGAGACTTCCACATGCTGGGCCAGTGCTCTACTGCTGAGCCAACTGGCCGGGACCAAAGTAAGCAAATTTGAGATAATGAGAGCTTGTTAAAAGCATACTCTGTTAGAAATTTCCTCACTAGACTGTAATGCCCCCAATATCTGCCAGTTTACTGCTTAGCCAGAGGTCTGCTTATAGTCAGAGGGAATGACAAATATCCAATTAAGGTTTCTAATCTACCATAAATTCTAGAAGATCCATTCTAATGGTAGAGCCATATAGTACTTAGAAATGTTCATCATTTTACATTTAGGAAATGAACTGCTTTTCCTGTGAAATCTGAGATTTATAGTCAGATGAGTTCTTAGAACTCACACTTAAGTCAGTGCTGTATTTACCAAAGGTACTAATTTAAATTATTGTATAGTTATAACTCTAAATAGCACGCATGTCATTGATAGGTCCAGAAGGAGGTCTTAAACAAGTTCTGGAAAATATAAAGCAAATGCCCAAAGCCTTGAAAGCTTGGTATGAAATATTATGTTTAGATTTCCTTTAAAAGAAAAACAAAGTCTATAAGATTTTTTTCTTTGTTTAATTAAGCAAACCATAGTGTGGGGATTGCAGGAGGAAAAGGCAGGTAGGGGAGATGAAAGAGAATAGAGGGGTGATAGATGGTGATGGAGGGAAACTTGACTTGGAGTGGTGGACAAACAATACAAAATACAAATCATGTACTGTAGAATTGTGTACCTGAAACTTGTATAATTTTATTAACCAGTGTCACTCTAATAAGTTCAATAAAAAAATTTTGAAAAACTAACCATCACCAAAAGGTAATAGACATATCTATCACCTCCAAAACTTTTCTACTGTCCCTTTTCTCTTTAAAAATAAAATAAAAACAAAGTCTAAATCCAAAAGATATACTTTGTTTTAAAAAAATTAAGAAGACAGTATTTCACTAATAAAGAAAGTAATCATTTTTATGAAGACTGGTCCTTGCTTTTCTTTCTTTTTGTATATTCCTGAGAATATTAACCATCATCCTTCACTTTAAAATCTATTTTTTTCCTAATGGCTGATCTTTTCCTGTTGCTTTTTTGATGCCTGAAGTAGTGATTCTCTTTCATACACATTTATAGATGGTATTTGCACTCTTATAAAGGAAACTCTATGGAAGAAAATAGATGTGTGTATGTGAGGATATGTATTATACATGCATATTCCATCAATGCTGATAAGTATAAAATATGTATGGTAAAATAATAAAATAATTTTTATTTTTAATTGATCATTTTAAGCAACTACAATATTCATTAAAACCTATTGTTCTATCCTTCAATTAAAATATTATTTTGCAGTTTTAGATTATCATTTCTCAGGAAAAACATGAGACATGTTTTTATAAAGTAAGACTATATGAGTTTAATCTCTTGCCTTAATGTAAAAAAACAAAACAAAAAAACCCCTAAAAATTGGACCATAACAATGGTCAAACTTTTTTGTTTTATTTTGTTTTTTTTCCTTCTCACCCTGCAGTTAAGAGCTAAGATCACAATGACTTGCCTCTTCTCATTCTATGCCTTTATCTTTATAAGTATCCTCAGCCTAACAAGACCAGTTTCTCTACCACTACTCAAATTATCTTGAGTCCTCTTATGCACATTTGCTCATCCTGTTCTCAGTAAAGACAATCCCCCTTTTTCAATAAAACTTTGCATTCTTAAAGTCCAGCTGCAGCAGGCAATATATACTCTAATTTAGTCTTTAGAATAATCAATCACATTCTTGTTTATATTATTATTAATAGTTCCATAGTCTTAGAAACTCCTTTGGAGCATTCTTTGTGTTTTTAATGTCTCTGTAAGTTATACCTAAAAAATTCCCATTAGAAATTATTGCCATTTCCATTTTTATGTGGATAAAAATGAGGTGAAGCTCACAGAATTTCAGACATTTTTTTTTCTTAAAGGAAAAGTGAATTAAGTTATAATATTTGAACTCAGGTCAGTTTGTTAAGGACTGTGAATGACAAATCTACCTTATCCCATAAAATCAGACTTAATAAACAGTAAGTGTTTAGATTATTATTCACACATTCTTATTCATAATCAGAAGAAAAAATTAGAAAACTATAATTATAACTTAAGAGGTTGATTATGCTAAACTACTTTTTAATGATTTTGGAATGAATATAGAGTTACTTGCATACTGGTCTATATAATTATGTGTTGGATATCTAGCTTCCCCAGAAATTTGAGTTCCTTTTTTGTGTGTGTCAGAAATGGAGAGAAAGAAAGAGAGAGGGACAGATAGGGACAGACAGACAGAAAGGGAGAGAGATGAAAAGCATCAATTCATAGTTGCGGCACCTTAGTTGTTCATTGATTGCTTTCTCATTTGTACCTTGACTGGGGGGACTACAGCAGAGCAGAGTGACCTCTTGCTCAAGCCAGCAACCTTGGGCTCAAGTTAACAACCTAGGGCTTTAAGCCAGCGAGCAACCTTTGGGCTCAAAACAGCAACTATGGGCTCAAAGCACGCTCAAACCAGTGACCCAGTGCTCGAGCTAGTGAGCCTGCACTCAAGCTGGCTGATCCTGAGCTCAAGGAGGTGACCTTGGGGTTTTGAACATGCTTCTTCTGCATCCCAATCCAATGCTCTATCCACTGTGCCATCATCTGGTCAGGCTAGAGCTCTTTGATTTATTTTTTATTAGTTTCATTTTCTAACACAGTTACTGACACAGGAGACACCTAATAAACACTTGTTAAATAAAAAATGAATGATGAAATATCTACTAGAATGAGCTCATTTGTTCAAGGAATTTTTTATAAATATATTGATTTTAGAGAGACATAGACAGAGAAGAAGCAAGCACTCCTTTGTTGTTCCACTTAGTTGTGCATTCATTGGTCAATTCTCATTATGTGCCCTGAACGGGGACCAAACCTGTAACCTTAGTGTTTTAGGACCACTTCTAATTAACTGAGCTAAATGACCAGGGTCATTTAAGGAATTCTTTAATAAGTGATTCAACAGGATAATCTGACTTATCCTTCACCATTAAGAAGCTGATAATATTCTCTTACAATAGTTCAGAGGAAATCTACTAGGAGTGCTTGGAGGAGATAAAGGTGAGCTGAAACTGACCTATTACATAATACAACACAACACAAGGCCTGTGATTGAGCAACAGATATGGAAACTTTATACCTGTGAAATCAATTCTAGTTTCAATTCCTGGATTCTGTCTTTTCTCTCCCTTTCATCTTAAAATCTTTCCCTGTTAATTAATGAGATGATGACAATAATGAAGAATGTCTGTCTTGTTTAATAACCCATTGTAAACATGTTATTAACTAACAGAACTTGGAGTGGCCGGAATGGGATTTAGAATGAGCTCAATGCAAGAAAAAATAAGTATTATTTGACTATAGTTTTAAAAAACAGGACTGTGAAGTAATGGTGGAGTGTATGGAAAGGAAAATATTATGGGTGAAGGAAAGGAAATAAAAAATAAAAAAAAACACTGTAAACACCAGCTTGATTTTGATAAGTTGCTGAGTAAATAAATACTTTACATGGAACCAGTGCAGAAGTCTTTGATATTAAATGCGTAAGGAGATAATTCAGTCCTTCATGGTAAACCTGATTTGAGAATCTTGGTTTCTTTAACACTCTGGCTACTGTTGATATAACAAATGTCTCTGATCAATTGACAATCTTTACCCACGACTGAAATTCTGAAACGAAACTTTTCAGGGCATTGTGCCTAGATGGGCAGCTGGCAAGGTAAGGTTGTAATTGCGTTTATTTATAATTGACTGGCTGACTGACTCCTTGTGATTTAAGACTGAAATTCAACAGATTCTACATTCTGGTGTACTCGGCACATTTTGAGATTCCTGAGGCAAGCTTGAACTTTCCCCATAATGGTAAATGGAAGCCAAGACAGTTAAAAAAAGATGTCAGTAGCCCCATGCCTGTCCTTGGTCACTTTTAGAGCATAAGCAAATATCATTCTCTAAGATTCTTACATTGAGTGATCCACCTTGATATAGTAGAAATGTCTTGCCCCTTGCAACCAGGTTTAATCATTTTTTTTTCAATTCAATGTAAGTTATAAATTGAATTGGTTCTGTTCTGCTATAATCAAATGTGTGTGTGTATATATGTGTATGTGTGTGCATGTTCAACATTCACACGTCAAGGTTCCTATATAGCAGTGATTTAAATTTTCTCAATATTTTTTTACCAAATAATAATTGACAGCATGTCTTTTAGGAAAGTTTAAATGCATTGAAGTAATGATTCTGTTTCTGGATCTAAATCAAAGGGGACCACAATTATCACCTTATGTTTACTTTACTCTAGTTTCTGCATAGAAACTTTACTGGCACTTTGCTAAACAACATGGTATAAATTTTTCCAAAAATAATAAAACAGATAATGATTCAGAAAGGTAGGTCTAATCATGGTCACTATTTAATTGAAGGGTATTTTATTTAAAAAAAATTAGAACTGCTCTTACTAAAACCAGAAACAGTTTTTTTTTAGTAATTCTCTATATTCATAAGACATCTCAGAGTGCTTCAAACTACTTCTTTGAATGGAATATATATGTATCATATATAATTATGTAAATATATACATATTTTTGAATATAGATGATAAAGTTTTCTTCATGCCAAGAATTATGTCACTGTTCCACTGAAGTATATCATTGACTATCTGGCTTTTTATCTTCTGACTACTTTATTCTTGAGCTGGTACAAAACCACCCTAAGGGCAGGGACATTGAAAAGATACTATCATTTTCTTCTCAAACGTGTAACTATGAAGTTTTTTAAGTTACATAGATAAAAGTAAAATCCTGCCTGCGTCATCAGTCAATGAGGAAACTTTCTATTTGTTTAATACTTTAGTGCTTATAAACGTTTTCACATTTGCTTATTCTATCCTAACAATTAAGATGTGGGAAAGGTAGGGCAGGTGATATTATCATTGTATATATTTCAAAACTGAAACCCAATGAAGTTGAGATTTAGTTAAAGGTAGTGATTAATAAATAGGAGAGTTAAAGTCAGATCTTTTACCTTCTTTGATTTCAGACCATGATACCCACCTTAGCTTAAATGTTTGGAGGCATAAAGTTATCTAAAATTATAAATTATAGATGGACAAAACATTATAAACATTATAGATGACAAAACATTGGCAAAACTGTAGATTAACAATAAAATACAAAAATGATATCAGCATATGATGACTTTAGTGACTATTAACTTGAACTTGTAAACCGCCATTTAATCCTGAAAAATCATCCAGCAAACTCCTGAATCTATAGACACATTCTCAGAGTATGTAGAACCACAGGCATCTGCTTGGTTTCTTCTTTTGGGAGGGTGTGGGAACCTCAAAAGAACACTATGTTTCTAACAACTACATCATTATTCAATTTCCTGTATGACTCTTGAAAAACTAGCTTTTCTGGAGTTAGCACTCATAGTACGTTCATACCTTTCAAAGTTTTATTTCTTTTTGAAACTTTTGTTCTTCTGACAGTTGAAACAAAACTCAGTGATGAAATAATGAGACAGTTTGATTTATCCACTGTCTTTTTAATGAAAGGAATGCAATGCAAAGTCATTGTATACGCCTAGTTTTGTCCACACAAGATCGTTTCTCTGGTTGATTGTTCTTGAATTCTACTGTTTTTCATAATTTTCTTTAGCTGTGTCTCTGAAATTATTTCATCCCTGAATTAACTTTTATTCTTCAGTTACCACGCTGAAATGTTATTAGTTCTTTGCTTCTATTCACTGAAGTCAATGACTATAAATAAATGCTTAGGTTCCAATTTTCTTAGTGTTCTCTAGAAAACTAAATAAATAAGGTGACCCTACAGACAGCCTTCTTTGTATTTTTGGTAAAACTCTTACAAAATTGCCAATAATAAATTCTATTGATTAAAACAAATTTAATACAAAATGACATTATTCCATCTTCAGAACAAACCAACCAGAAAAATACTGAAGCATGAATTAAATCAGATTGACTGACTTTACTCTGATCTCACATATGTTAAAGAGTAATACAGTTACAAAAAACAATATTATTGATTGAAATTCATGTTTTATTCATCTTTTTAGATACTTACCAAATTATAATGTAAAATATTTTCTTGCACTAATGACATGAAAAATATCATTTGGGGGAAGTAATAAAAATCCCATCTTAAAGACCTTGCTAATTGAGGCATAGCAAAAATAAGTTACTTGAAGGTAATCTTTCTCAAGCTACTAATCTTATATATATATATGATTATATATATTAATATATGTATAATAAAATCATCAAGATGATGACTCCAAAAGAATAAAAAAGAACATAAGTTCTACAGATTCTTGGCTTAAACTATAGGACTAATTTAAAGGAAACCAACAAAATTTAGGAAACTCTCTATTTTTTCTTAAAGAAATAAATTAGGGAAAGAAAAACCACCAACCAATCTATCATGAGTTCATCACTCTCAAATGAGAGATTTGGAAATTTCTGATGGGTCATTGAAAATATTTTTTCTGCAAGAGTTTGGTCACTGGTTTATATTTCAGCACAGTTTCAATTAGAGTAGCAATGCAATTAAATGTTCCAGAAAATATTTAGTGCTGTTACTCATGATGCATGGCTGATGCTAAAATGATCTAAGTCCCCTTTGAGCATATGGCAGGACATTGTGGAAACACAGGGTGTATCCATTGAAAGTACATTTAGAAGTATCTGGATTATATAGTTGGCTTTCTCAGGTGTCATGAACACAGGATCGCTGCTTTGGTGAGCAAGAGGCAGAACATATTCTGAGTACAATTGACGAGGCATGCTACAACTGGCTCATCAGGGTGGAGCCATAACAGTCAGCCCAGACAAAACTACATCACACATAGAGTGCAAACATTTGTTGGCCAGAGTCATGAACATGTGACTCAATTTTCCATCTGTGAAATATATGTAACAATTAATATGCCATGCATTTGTTAGTGGATCACATGAGACAGTGTCTGTAAGAAGCTTAGCATAATACCTAGTACATAGACATTTCTTAATAAAGATTCATTTTTATTACCTCACAACAAATGAACTAAAGACTAAACTGTAAAAATAAGAATAAAACTTGACCCTAGTTAGACTCTATTAAAAAAAAGTGAGTGAGTTTTAAAATAAAACAAGTTTAGGTTTTCTATTGGAACTGGTTATTTTAACATTTTGCATCTTTATTTTTTTATAATGAAAATGAAGTTATTTTGGGGAATGAAATCTTGTTTTTGTACTTTTTGAGGTTCTCTTAACTTCTTCCTGTATTTTTAAAGACACATGATTCAATTTCCTTAAGAGTTTGACCCCTAAGAAAAATAGATTAAAAGAAGTCTTAAGAAGCTGAAAGAAAACAAGTGAAATATCCATTATTGCATTTCTTCTAATTGTCTTTACAAGCTGCCATTCAGAACCAGCATATGCTAACCATTTCATTATCAGAAGACTACATGTCATAAAACAAGAACAAAGGGAGTGTTATAAACTGTCCAATGAAAAACACTGAATAAAAAGAAGCAGCATTTTAGAAAAAAGTGCTATTGATGCCATATGATAAAAAAACTGCGAATACTAGAACCGAGGAGAGGACAACAGCAAGGGCTTCGGCAGCTGTAACGTCCAATACTGGAAATCCTAGGAGCTCCACAGCCCTGTGGCTGAGCTCAGCGGACACTGCATGTTTGAGTCTGTGCTAAGACACTTCCTCTGCCGGTTGCTATAGAAATAATTGCATTACAGAACTTTGAGGCTGCAAGGCAGATGGATGTTAAAGTGGAAACGCTATGATCTTTGTGTGTTTGTTGTAATAGCCTCAGGATTAAATAGGAGATAAAATTAAAAACAAAAAGCATCACTGTTTGACTTGAAAATTTAGAACTTTTTCATAGTTCAACCGAGTATTACGTTTCAGCACAACAGAACAATTTTGAAGTCTATTTGCTGACGCCCACAGTCAGCAGCAAATGCTAAAGGAAACAGGAAGTAAGGGCCCCTGGCAAGTGAAAGACTGATTTTAATCAAGAAACTGAAGATAAATATATCTTTGAAAGGGTGATATCATCTTATAAATGGTGTCTTTTTATGTATGTGGTATATGCTGGGATGCCACTACCATTAAAAAAAAACACACAAAAAATCAAAACCATTCTCTTGCTTAACACCATATTCACTTTGATTTATTTTTTAAAACTTTTTCTTGTGAGATGTACTATAAAGAAGATTTTATAAGCTACATACATATATGTGCATGTGTGTATTTGTATGTGCATGTGTATATATAAATAGACAGGAGATCTTTCCATTCTCTTCCATCATTTGATCTACAACAGTGTCTTAATTTCTACAGGTATGTAATATGTTTTGATATTGGATAGGACAATTCTAACATCTTTTTCAAATCTGTCTGGGCCAAGAAACTGATCATTTTCAGCAATTAAAAAACAGTCACATTTCCCATTTTGGCATGATAATTCATGGAAAGATTCTATGTTAGAAATTGTGGCATTTTAGTCATCATGAAGTAATAAATGACAGTTAAAAGGGGCCTGAATTGTAAGACTGTGTGTCTCTTCTACAGTGACTATTAATTTTCATTTGACTTGTCTAGCATTGAAAATTCATACTTCCATCGTATAAAACTTTGAGTTGAATTTACATATACTTAATTTAAGATTTAAGCATTTTATATTAAGTAGTCCTATCTAAGTTAATCTCAATAATTTTGAGTAATTTTGGTAAGCAAACATAAATATATGGGTGAGCAAAAGTAGGTTTACAGTTGTGAGTAATGTTTTTTTTTTATTTTATTTATTTATTTTAGAGAGGAGAGAGAAAGGGAGAGAGAGAGAGAGATAGAGATGGAGAGAGAGACAGAGAGAGAAGGTGGGGAGGAGCTGGAAGCATGAACTCCCATATGTGCCTTGACCAGGCAAGCCCAGGGTTTAGAACCGGAGACCTCGGCATTTCCAGGTCAACACTTTATCCACTGCGCCACCACAGGTCAGGCATGAGTTAAAAAAGCTGTTGTAATAATCATAATTTGCATGTCTTTTTTATACAAACAACTGTAAACCTACTTTTGGCCACCCTTGTATTTGCATTTTTTTTATATATATATTTTTCTGAAGTTGGAAACAGGGAGACAGTCAGACAGACTCCTGCATGCGCCCGACCGGATCCACCCGGCACGCCCACCAGGGGGCGATGCTCTGCCCATCTGGGGCGTTGCTCTGTTGCAACCAGAGCCATTCTAGTGCCTGAGGCAGAGGCCATGGAGCTATCCTCAGTGCCAGGGCCAACTTTGCTCCAATGGAGCCTTGGCTGCAAGAGAAGAAGAGAGAGACAGAGAGGAAGGAGAGGGGGAGGGGTGGAGAAGCAGATGGGTGCTTCTCCTGTGTGCCCTGGCTGAGAATCGAACCTGGGACTCCTGCACGCCTGGCCAACGCTCTACCACTGAGCCAACTGGCCAGGGCCTGTATTTGCATTTTTATGAGCAGTGATAACCAGGTTTATTTCTAGTCCAAGGAAAGTAAAGAATTTATGCTTAATAAAATATTTAAATTAATAATTTGTTAAACATAGGGCATTATAATAAGTTCTGGGATAAAAGATTAATACTGTTTGCAAGGGTTTAAGAATCCAGTTGGAAAAATTAACATTTCTTTATATTTGAAAATGTCAACAACCAATCAAGGCTAAATATAATAAATGTTAAATTAACAGGATAGCTATTTAGAAAAAAGAGTCACTACTAACAGATGGAGGTCATTGGAAGAGGTTTTTCCCAAGCTTTAAAACAGTAGTAGCACTCAGAGAGAAGGTACAAAAGCGTCTTCCACTGAGAAGCATCATAAACCAATATAAAGAGGCCAGAATGTGTATAGTGGGCTCACTGATTATAACTTCCAATTACAAGTGAATTATATGAAAAATAGGTAAAAATAAATTACAGAAACATCTTCAGTATATACGTGTGGTATTGTAGGATCTCTCTGTGAGTACAAGGACTAGATTAGGTTTTTAAATTTAGTAAGGAAGTAATATTCCAAGGACACTAATTATATCACGTTTTTGCTCATCCCATTTAATAATCTTATTATGTGTATCAAGCCATGCTACTGTCATCTGTCCATCTATTTTTTCTTTAGAAACATTTTGGTGTATTAACCATCCCCATAGATTAGTGATTTCGGCTGTTGTGTTGCAAGAATTTTTAAAACATACAATACCTATTTTAATCAGGGGCATTGGCCTCATTTCCCTTAGATTTTTAAATAATAAAATGACAGCAACAGATAAAACAATAGCCATCTAGTCTGAATGAATCAAAACCATATCTATTTTTTTCTCAGATTGGCAAAAAATTTGTTTTTTGATGTGTTGCAGAATTTTAATAATTAGTTTATGTGTGCCATGAGATGAAAAAGGTTGAAAATCACTGCCATAGAGCTCAAATGGTTAAATATTGGCACTAGACTTCTGCATTTTTGGAATCTTATCATTCTCATGGACAATGAGGAGCCCAGTTCTCTAACAATATTACTTTTCATCAACCCTGGTGCAGGCACCACTGAGTTTCTTAAACTTGCTGGTATCTATCACTGACACAAATCTTATAAACTTAGCACTGAGAGCATTCTCTGGCCCTTCCAAAAACTTAGCTAAACTGGTAGGGACTCAAGTGTTACAAAATAAAATTATTCTAGCATGCTCCCTTGTCTGAGTTTTTTGATCCCTTCCTCAAAGCTCTGCCAAAGCTGTTCTGTCATTTCTATTTAATTTAATATGAGCCTTTTGTCTCCCCCAAGCTTTTAGTAACCATTCCAACAGTATATTAGGACCATTTTTAGGTGCTCTTGCCAGAGTTTTTTGTTGTCTTGGGAGAATGCTTCCTCACTGGCCAATTCACTCTCATTCACTTTCTCTTACACCACCTCCACCCCGTCAAACACTATCAAAATTTACTTCGTAGCACAGTCTTCCCTTCCTTTTCTTTTGTTACAATTAATCATGTTTTGAAGTTTTTTTTTGGTGAATAATTCCTTTTTATCGCTAGCAGAGAAGTACATTCCTAGTTGGCCCATGCTGAGACTTGACCCTGATTACAGAACTAGAAAACAGGAGAGGAATTAGGCTCAAATCATGAAGAGGAAAAATATCCTCCAAGGCATCAGTTTCAGTTGCGGTTTTGGCATGTTCATTTGGGAAGAAAAAGCTGCTGTCCTCCCTTAAAACAAAGTAGGCCACACTGTAGGCTTTGGGGTTCAGAAGAATCTGGGGATCCCATATTTTTAAGCATATTCACCTATATGTTCCCATTCAATATAGCTCCACTCTTTTTATATCATGGTTCAGATTTTAGCATAAAAACTAGTCAAGATGATGATTCAGCCTTCATTGTTGTTCTATTATTTTTACAGTAAAGTACATCAGCCAATCTGCAAGTTCAGTCTGCCTTCTAGCTACAGAAATTTTGGAATCTCTTTAAATGCTTCCCTGGAGGCCCTCTAACTTTCACACAGTGCCCCAGATTTAAGTTTGTCTGTTTTCTTCTTCAAAGCAACAGTGGCACTTGATAACAGCCAACTCATTTCTTGTAATTATGAATCCCTCCATATCTCTGAAATGCTCTGTATATCATGCAAATCAGTCCATCTATTATCATCTGCATCAAATCCCAAGTCATTGCTGGTAAAAGTTATGGCAATCGTAGTGTTACAGTGAGCAGGGAGTTTTTATCAGTTTATCACCAACAATAGGATCTATACTGCTATCCAGATGTCAAGTGATCTCATTTCAGAACCACACCCTAAGTGTAAGCTTCCCAGGACCACTTCTGAAATGACCTATTCTCATTTGGGTTTCTGCATTAGTTTCCTAAGGCTGTCATTACAAAGTATCACAAAGGTGGTGGCATAAAACAACAGAAATGTATTGCTTCACACTTCTAGAAGCTGGAAATCCAAAATCACAATGGCAGCAGAGTTGGTTCCTCCGGGCACTCCAAAAGAGAATCTGTCCAATGTCTTTCTTCTGACTTCTTACTGGCAATCACTGGCATTCCGTGGCTTAGAGGTCTATCGCTCTGATCTCTGCCTCTGTCTTCACATCACAGTCTTCCAATGTGACTCTGTCTCTGAGTATAACTTCTCTCTTCTTCTAAGGACGTCACTCATATTGTATTTAGAGATCAGTCTAATACAGTTAAAACCTTGTCTTGAGTATATCTGTAAAGGCCTTCTATCCAAATAAGGTTACATTTATACATTAGGATTTCAACATATCTTTTTAAAAGACAAAATTAAACCCAAAACAGTTTTATAAAGACAAATCTTGTGATGAGAATTTGTAATTGATTCATTAGTATACAATCCCAGGAAAAATACAGTAGGAAAGTGGAGAGATGGGAATAGTAAGGGAAAAGGACCAATCAAGAGTACATTATCAAGCAGTGTCCAACTGAGAATAATTTTTGCTCAACCCAGCTATGGAGTTCTGGGTACAGGTAGTTCACAAATCCAAGTTGAAAACCAAACCTGCCAACTCCTTGATTTTAGACTTTTGGCCTCCAGAACTAAAGGAACACTGGGGCAAGGCTTTATCCACCGAGAATTGTGAGAAAATAAATTTTTGTTTTATGATCCACCCAGTCTGTGGTATTTAGTCTTGGCAACCGTAACAAACTAATCCAGTACCTTCTGACAAACACACAGGTGTTATCTCATGACAGTGAGGGCACACAGGGGCAGGCATGCAAGGAGTGGGAGAAAAATCTGAGGGGAAGTAGGGAGAGTATTCATGGTATTTGCTCTGGACATAACCCTTCATTCCCAATACACAATTTCTAAAATATGTGCTTCTTATATCCACAACTTCAGCTTTTTTTCCATTAGACATTCTGGTTTCCAAAAATGGCATGATAAGGATCTCCTTGAACCCACAGCTGTGACTTATACTTTGTAAATGTGGGCTCTGAAAAACTTACCAAGATTTGCTTTTATATAATGGTGGTAGAAATGAGTATGGCTGGACCTTAGGATATTTATTTGGTTACATCTTGATGTTTCCTACCTGGTGATAACCATGAATTGGGGAATGCAGCAATTGCAGCAAGATGAAGGCAAGGTACCAAGAGCACAGATGCTCCAAGATTGGATGGGGAAAATACAAAATAATTAATGAGGAGTAAGAAGAACCGGTAGCTGATTGGTTACTGTTGAATACTCTTGGCTTACTTCTGTGTGTGTGTGTGTGTGTGTGTGTGTGTGTGTGTGTGTGTGTGTGTGTGTGACAGAGACAAAGAGAGACAGAGAGAGGGACAGACATACCAGAAGGGAGAGAGATGAGAAACATCAATTCTTTGTTGTGGCACTTTAGTTGTTCATTGATTGCTTTCTCATATGTGCCTTGACCAGGGGGGGGGGGGGCTACAGCAGATTGAGTGACCCCTTGCTCAAGCCAGTGACCTTGGGCTCAAGCTGGTGAGCATTGCTCAAACCAGATGAGCCCGCACTCAAGCCAGCGACCTCGGAGTTTCAAACCTGGGTCCTCTGCATCCCAGTCCAATGCTCTATCCACTGAACCACTGCCTGGTCAGGCTACTTCTATATGTCTTAAATTCCATTTGCATATCTGTGCACACAAGGAATTTACATCACAGTCATAAAAAATAAAATTCATAGCCACATTTGAGGAATTGTTGTTTATAGGTTGCAAAATACACTGAGCAATCACACAAATGACAGAACCTCTAATTCTCAGTCTAAAGGACTTATTATAAGAATCGTGGTATAGTCTATTAGGATAAGTCTGACTTTATATGCTTTTATGTTTCCAAATCTAATTAGTATGTTGTCTCATTGCATTGGCACTCTACTATATAAATAATATTAAAGTTGATCTTACTTGAGTCATTCCTTATCATAACACTACCATTTGTACAATTTTTTTTTACTTGTAGGTATAGGTCTATATTTTTATTGCCTAAAGAAAAGATTTTCTATAGATCTATAACTTACAAATTAGTAGATCAAATACCCTTTTTTATCACACATTTAAAAATCACAATAATGATACTTCAACTTTTATTTATTTTTTAAAAAGAAAAAAGGAGGGAGCAATGGAGAGAGAGAGAAAGACATCAACTTGCTGTTCTATTTACTTGTGCACTCATTAATTGCTTCTTGTTCATGCCCTTACTGGGGATTGACCCCATGACCTTAATGTGCAGGGACAGATCATTCATCCACTGAGCCACTCAGCCAGGTAATAACTCAACTCTAAGAATAAAATATAGAGATGTTGTTTTTGTTTTGGAAAAAAAAGAGCAAAATGATAAATGTGATAGTATGATTTTTAAAATTAGGAATGCTATTGTAAATATTTACAAATATTAAGCTATCATATTTTTATTCTGTTAAGCATGATAATGAATGTAAAATCATTTAGTATTATTTTTAATAATAAATATTAAAAACTTTTCCTTTGACTGTATAAGTGATATAAGAAAATTATAGGTTATCTGTAGGAATGAATCTACTCAGAAGCATTTTTTATAGCCATAGCATACAAAAACAACTCACACTAATATTTTTAACATTTTCAGAGCTAAAATAAATATCTAAATAAATCTTAAATTTTGTTCTATATAGAAAATTACTTTAACATTAGTTTCAGAAATGTTTTATTTTCCACTCAGTATTAACTTTCAAATATATTCATTAAAACAGCAGAACTTTTTATTGTAATACAAATAAAGAGATAATTTTCTTCACAGGGAGCAAATCTAACTTAGTATTCAGAGTCTATAAACAGAATATAGACAAAAGTATTAACTTCCCAAGTTAGCCAACTTCCAATAAATACATGCAAGCAAACAAATTTCTTAAAGCCGAATAGCTTCATGTTTATTGACCATTAGCTCATGATGAAAGATAGAACAAAAATTACATAATTTTTGCATGATTGGACACATTATGAAATGATGGTGAAAACATATTGTGAAAACACAGATCAGTGTACATTCTAGCATTATCTCATTTAAACCTTCTTTTACTCATGTATCTACCATGCTCCTCATTTTTTCTGACCTGCAGAACCTTTCCTTTTTTCCTTCTCCCTCAATATCTCTGAGTGTTTCCAGGGAATAGTATACCATGGTATATATGTGACCCATCTTCTTTATCCTGTCTTCTATTTTTTTTAGAGTGATTAAAAGCCTTTAAGCAAACTCTTGGCCAATACAGCAAGAATCCATAAAAGAGTAGTGTCCTTAACATGTTCACCAAGTCCAAGTTGGCCCCATCACCATGCCAAATCCCTGAGAAATGCAACCCAACCACAGTTCAGTCTGTTAGGAGCTGTCACAGGGAGCAGGAGTCCAGGAAAAGTCCACACAGGAAAAGTCTGCATGGCACTGGAATTGTTGTCACCATTCTATACTTTGTAGCTCATGTCTAAGTCCCAATGACAGCTGATTCTAGCTGGTAATGATTCAGGTAGACTGGAAAAGCCATTTGCAGCATGTGTGGATATGGAGCTTCTGTTCTCCTCTGCCTGGAGAGTTGAGACCAGGTTGCTTTTCCCTGGAGCTCTGCGACTGTGGCATGGTAAAGAGAACCTTGGGATACACTAAGCTGGGTGGCAAAGGTAAATTCATATTACAAGTTGGCAAAAGGGGGAAGGAGAGCTCTACATTAGGAGTAGGTCCCAGCCTGAAATACAAGTGGGGCATTGAGGTAGGAGGGATAAAGGAAACACTATATACTAAGCAAAGCAGCAGAAAATAGGATTATCAACACCCACAACAGAGATCTTTGAGGGAAGAATAAAAAACCTGACTATTCAGGCAAAACATAGTTAAGTGGCCCTTGTGCAAATGAGATCAGTTTACCTGCTTCTTGGAAGAAATACCCTAGGCTCGTCCACAGTGTCATAGATGGGGCCGACGGCCCTGGGCACCTTCAGCCTTCAGTGGCAAACCCCAGCTTTCTGGGCAAGGTTAGGTCATAGTGAATCTTTTTTGTTCAACTTTAAGTTTTTTAACCTGGCTCTAGCTGGTGGCTCAGAGGTAGAGTATTGACCTGGAGTGTGGAAGTTCCAGGTTTGATTACCAGTCTGGGCTCACAAGAGAGAGGACCTTCTGCTCCCACCTTCTTCCTTCTCTCCACTTTCTTTCTGTCCCACAGCCATGGCTTGATTGATTCAAGCATGTTGGTCCCAGCCCTAGTGCTGAGGATGGCTTCATGGAGTCTTGCCTCAGGTGCTAAAAATAGCTCAGTTGCAAGCATGGCCCCAGATAGGCAGAGCATTGGCCCCAGACAGGAGTTGCTGAGTGGATCCTGGTTGGAATGTATGTGGGAGTCTGTCTCTGTATCTCTCCTACTATCACTAAAAAAGAAAAAAAAAATGGCCCTGGCCAGTTTTGTCAGTGGTAGAGCATTGGCCTGGCATGTGGATGTTCCAGTTTGATTCCTGGTCAGGGCACGACCATCTGCTTCTCCATCTTTCCCCATATACCCTCTCTCTCTCTTCCCCTCTTTCAGGCATAGCTCAGTTGGTTCAAGCAAGTTGGCCCTGGCACTAAGGATGGCTCCTCAGGCACTAAAAAAGCTCAGTTGCCAAGCAATGGAGCAACGGCCTCAGGTGGACAGAGCATTGCCAGGTAGGGAGCTTGCTGGGTGGATCCCAGTTGGGGCACATGCAGGAGTCTGTCTCATTGCCTCCAAGCCTCTCACTTAAAAAAAATAAAAGTTATTTAACCTACTAAGCCTCAGGTTTTTTTAACCTGTATAGTGAAAACGATAATATTGCTTACAGATGAGTGTGTGTAAAAATGTATATATTTTCTTTATTGTGATAAAATTAGCCTTCATTAGGAGGGAATTCTAAGTCACTACTAGACTGGGCTAGAAGCCTTACTAGACAAATTAAGCTCACGGAAGTAAACAAATACTTTACTGAGTTTATGTGCTATAAATTTCTTTTGTTGACATGATCAAATATAAAGTAAGATGTGAGTTATGGACTTTCCAATGAATAAAGAACATAGTTATCTGTTTGCACAGAAGCACAGATCTCCAGATAAAATGAGAATATGTCCAGTTCTTTATAAGTTACAAGCTTTTGCTCTATGTTTCTGATATTCAATATGAAGATGCTAAAGACTCACAATATATCAAATCATTTTACTAAAGATACCATCATTTTGTGTTAATTATAAAACTTAGAAATCATAGTTATAAAAAAGTATTAAAATCTTAACTGTATCTATCTATTGTGTGATATAATGTTGGTTTGTAAATTTTGATTATTAATCACTTAACTTATTAATAAACTCAGAACTTTTTTTTTTCCTTTTCTTTTAGAAAGAAGTTTTCTCAGCAAATGCTTGTCTCGGGATGGTGTTAAAGTTGGCTTTTGTTTGCTTGCTGACTCTAAACACGGTACAAAGCTTATTTTTTCCACATTGCCTCATAAGCTCGTTTTGAAGTTAAAGTGAGATAAACCATGCAGAACTCTCGGCACACTCATAGTTTACAGTTACATGCTCAATAAATGTTAGCTAGTATTATTATCTAATTGATCTCTATCCTCAATGGGCTTACATAGTTTACAATCTTAATACTTTTTAGCCTCATTATATTTCCCATAGCCTCCCAAAGGGTTTTTCCCACACCTACTATAACCTTACCCCACCTTTTATACATATCATGTATTGCCACTAGGTTAAATGTTCTGATTAATAACTCTGGAACATTCAGGTTTCTGACCAAACAGCCTTAATGTGTCCACACCTTAATAAGGAAATTAAGACCTGCCACTGCCTTGATCCTCTTTCCCTTTCTACATTTGTTCCCTTTATGCTTCATAAAGAATACTATATTCTGTTTTAACTAACTCCTGTGCTGTTGTTTTAAGCGATTCAATATCTCCTTTCTCTCTGGAATGCCTCACCCCCAACAGGCCCATATTCACACTTCCCTCCTCCAAATGTGTCTTCTTCATAATCTTTTCAGCTGAAAAGATGTTTTCTCCCTCCTTTTTCTCATTGTCTTTATCATTTTCTACCTTCTACCTTCTGGCACTGTTATGTGTGTGCCTGCCTTATCTCTCCCAGTACAGTGTAGGTCCTTAAGGGAAGACTCTAGATCTGAATCATATTTTTATTCTAAACTGAGTAAATATTTGTAGACTCACTGAATGAATTTTTTTCAGATCCTGTAGACAAGAAATGTGAGAAGGTTAAACATCAAGTACAAATAATATTTATTACAAGGCTGGTTTCTTCACCAGAGATGTGCTGACTTAATTTATATTATGACTTCTGGAGAATAAGGGAGATCACACTGCTCCAAAATATCTTCTAACCCCCAATAATCTAACAGTAGCAAACCACTAGAAGTTGATTTTCTTAGTTTTCCTGATGGATTTAGATCAGTGTAGGTTCTGAAAGACATGCAGTTGCTAAATAAAGTTGCTTGTGGGATTACACAACATAAAAGAGACAGGAAAGGTAAAATGACATGGAAGGTGGACGCAGAATGATACAGAAAACATATTTACTTTGCTGACATTGAGTTTATACATAAATGATCCTATTTCAGTGTTTACCAGTAATCTAATTTCTTAGTGGGGTTTCATAATTTACCCAGCAAAAGGCAGACCACCAGCATGTTCCAAGATCCTGCCAGGAGACAGATTTAGAAGCTGTTGTTGAACCTGGAGATAATTTGAGGGAGTACAAAAGTAGGCAAGAATCTATTTGTAGTTGAGAATGGCAAGTCTGAGAAATAGAAGATGGGGCTCCAGCAATTCATATTGCCTTCACCCGTGGAAATTCAGAAGGCACTGTTGAGATAAACGAGGCATGAGCAGGCACATAGTATCCTGAGAAAATCCAGAAAAGACAAGGAAATAACTATGTCAGATCAGGAGAAGAGAGTCAGTAAAGCAGATTCGAAAAGGAAATAACCCATGTCAAACCAGGATAAATATTGGAAGATTCACAGCAGCAAAAGAAAGGAATAAATAAAACCCACATGACCTTGTGTTAGACATTGCATTGCCCCATCCCATTTGTATTCCTGTTTATTCCACAAATAAAGATCTTAAGCATACTTTCAGGAATTTTTTTAAAATATGAATATTATTCAAGTTTTCCAGATAACTCAGATTTCACTGACCTGAGACCACAGGGAGATTTTAGTAGTGCTTTCTTTTTTATTCCTAAATCATGATGGGAACAAACCCCTCCCCTGCTTGATTGGTAGGAAGTATTGACCACAAAAGTGTAAAGTTCCATAGGTGTTTCCCCACATCAGATTTCAGCTATGAATGGGTTCCTTCTAATGAACACTATCTCTGGGTTCAATTACATTAATGTGAAAATCTGGTTGTGTAATTTGGTTTAATGTAGGGAAGTATTAGAAAACCCACTGTGACATTAGCGGGAACTTAAGTTGCACATTATTTGGTTGAGTAGGTTCCTAAAAAATTTTTCTACTAATGTATTCTCAGAAACTAATAATTGTAATTCAAATTAGGAATTAACCAGAATACATTTGAGCTGTCTGAGCCTCTGTCCTCAAGCCATCCTGAGTCAGTATTCAAAGTGAGGTGTTGCTTGAAAGCTAAAGCAGTCTCCAGAGTGAGAAAGCTGGGGCACCCTTGCTCTGACCTGCAACCAGAGACTAGGGGAAGATTATGTTACCTGACTCACTCCTTGTGAAAATGTGGGAAGGAAATGTTTCATCTTATTGTATCCTGATGACAACCTATGTAGTCAACTGAAGAAGGGTTATTTTAGTTAAAATTTATTCTCCTTAGCCCTGGTAGGGTTGTTCAATGGATAGAGTATCATCCTGGTACATAGAGGTCATAGGTTCAATTCCCAGTCAGGGCACATACAAGAAGTACTCAATGAGTGCACAACAAAATAGAACAACTAAGTGGAACAATGAGTTGATGCTTCTCTCTCTCTTTCCCTTCCCATAGCCTCTCTCTTTCTCCTTTCCTTCCTCTCTCTCTCTGAAATCAATGAAAAATAATTTTTTTTCTCTTGTTATTATACAGTTTTTACTTACTTTACTTCATGGCTTTAAAGAATGTGATCCTACAACTCTATGTTTAAATCTAGTTAAAAATAATATGATAAAATGAAAAAAATACAAAACAAAACAGATAAAAACAAAAAATTAAAATATAAAGAAAAAAGATATATAAAAATAATAATATGAATACATTAAGGAAAAAGGACCTGTTATTAACTTACTCACCCCATCCCCCATATTGCCTAACATAATGATTTGAACATTTTAAGACCTTAGTACCTGTTTATTAAATTAATGCAATTATTCAAAATAAAATTAAAATTAGACTGGCTATTTCTAAAGAACTTTGAAACTGAAACATTTGGTTTTCTTTACACATAATAAAAAAATTAATCTGCTTACAGAATCTTGGTAATTCCAGGAAATCCAATGACTCTCTCAAGGATCTGAAGATTACTTGAAAAGGATTGTCATCAGAGCCATGAAATAGGTAGTCATTGTCCTTGATACTCCCTTGCCCAGAATTGTTCCTGATGAAATGCAAGCTTATCCACCCTGTGTGACTAAAGGTATTAAACATACTGTGCATGAGGAACAGAGCAAGCCATGATTAATTGCTTAGTGTGATGAAACTAATTCAAAATGTACATGAATCCTGGTGTTTAATGCTCACTATATATAAAAAAAGCTCTGATTTTTTGTGTTGTTTAGATTTGTTTTTAATTTTTATTGATTATAGCAAGAGAGGAAGTGAGAGGAAGGAAGGAAGGAAAGGAGAGAGGAAGGAAGGAAGGAGAAAGAAAAAAAGAAAGAAAGGAAAGAAAGAAAGAAAAGAAAAGAAAAGAAAAGAAAAGAAAAGAAAGAAAAAAGAAAAGAGAAAAGAAAAGAAAAGAAAGAAAAGAAAAGAAAAGAAAAGAAAAGAAAAGAAAAGAAAAGAAAAGAAAAGAAAAGAAAAGGAAAGGAAAGGAAAGGAAAGGAAAGGAAAGGTTGAGCTGGTCTTGTATGTGCCCTGACCGGGGATCAAACCAGCAACCAGTGTACTTTGGGATGATGCTCTAACCCAGTGGTCCCCAACCCCTGGGCCATGGACCAGTACTGGTCCATGGGCTATTTGGTACCGGTCTGCAGAGAAAGAATAAATAACATGAAACGTTGTCAGAATAACAAATTTAAATACAGCCTGAATAATGAGGACATGATCATTCCTCCTTTAACTTAGCACAATAAATATCGTAAGTTTGACAATTATATTTAAAAATACCACAGTTTTTACACCAGTCACATAATTTTATTTTGTGCATTTATCCATCCCACCCTAAAGGCGGGTCCGTAAAAATATTTTCTGACATTAAACCAGTCTGTGGCCCAAAAGAGGTTGGGGACCACTGCTCTAACCAAATGAGATACCCAGCCAGAGCAGCTCTGATGTTTTAACCCACTTTCAAACCATTGATTCAAATTAATTCAAATATATTCTTTTACTTTCCAAAGAATTTCCACTCATGAGCTCTCTACTCAATAATAGCAATTATTCTAGAGAAATTAAACAATCTAAGTTAGTTAGGTATAAAATTTTCCACATTGTCATATTTATCTAGCATGAACAGTTTTGATGAGATCTAATTATACTATTATTTAGCTAGAACTCTTTATTAGCATGATATAAATTACAGAATTGCTGACACATAATTTCACTCTCTATATACAAGACACTTAACTTTTTAGATGTGTTCTCAAATATTAGATGTAAAAAGGGGCTGACCCACTCTAAAATTTGAAACAATTCATTTTTCCTAGCTGAAGCAAGGCCATACACTATCTTTTATAACCCTGCAGATTTTATTTTAATCATGAATTATATATAGCTTGAAATTACTTAATGAGAGACAGACATCCTTGCCTCTGGGAGGGCCAGACTTTATGACTGGAAAATGTGCAGTCAGAGAAACCACGGAAGCTCACATTTATAATTTTGCTTTGAGCTTTGAATTCTTTGGTTTCAGTCAATATATGTGAAGTCAGGTCAATGACTAAGAAAGCCACTTTTTCCTTCTCATACAATTAATCAGAGGCCATGGGCAGTGAGCTAGAGCTAAGCATAGATTGCTAGAAAGAATTGCAAAACGGTCAAGTACTCTCCTTTAAAGCCAGTAGCAGGAAACAAAAGGTCCAAGTGCTACTTTAATTTATAGAACTATTACAAACCAGGGCATTTTCAACACCCAAAGCAATGTAAGAAAGAAGTCTTAAAGACCCTTCTTATAGAAGAATATGAAAAATCAATCATATTATGAAGTGATTGATAGTAATAAAGTAGTTCTCCCCTTGTTTATATTTCTTTAATATTGTTTTTAAATACATGAGTCTTTTAAAAATGTTACCTGTGTTATGGTACAGAGAAAGAAAAGACTTATGAATATTCAGAGCCTCTTACATCTCTCACATAACAGGAGAATTTTTTTTTTGTCCCCATACTTTGGGGCTTGGTTGGATAGCCTGGAGGAAGAAAACAGTAAGAACAGTGAGCTGAAACCACCTGATTAATTTTTACTGCTCAGGGACAAGTATTATTTGTTGAAAACTATGAAAGAGAAAAAGCAGGAGAGTCAACAGATTAGTTTGTTTTAAAAGAATATATTTAAGAAAATTTTAGAAACCAAAGGGAAAAATTGGGACTAAGTTGCCATACTGTATAATAAGTGGGTCTTTGGGGCAATCGAAGGATAGGTGACGAGGATTTTTGATCTTGGGTTATGTGTTATGAATGGAAGCCTTCTTTCAAAGAGAATTCAGTAAAGATTAAAGAATCAATCTTTGTCTTTTTCTCATTTTCTCTTTCTTTGTGAAATAATTTTCCTAAAAGTAATAAAATTTTGAAATAGGCCAGTAACCAGCTTAATAGGTTGATCTGAGTTTTAACAAGATATTTTAATTTTTTTTATAAAGTACAGTTAACCAGACATCATTTTGTTATACTAAACCAGGGGTAGTCAACCTTTTTATACCTACCGCCCACTTTTGTATCTCTGTTAGTAGTAAAATTTTCTAACCGCCCACCAGTTCCACAGTAATGGTGATTTATAAAGTAGGGAAGTGACTTTACTTTATAAAATTTATAAAGCAGAGTTACAGCAAGTTAAAGCATATAATAATAATTACCAAATACTTTATGTTGGATTTTCTCTAAGTTTGGCAAAATAAATCTTTATAAAACAACTTACCTTAGTTAAATCTATCTTTTAATTTATACTTTAGCTGCTCTGCTACCGCCCACCATGAAACCTGGAACGCCCACTAGTGGGCGGTAGGGACCAGATTGACTACCACTGTACTAAACCAATGATAAAAAAAGAAATAGAAAAAAAAAGAAAAGATTGATCAATATGGTCAATCACTTCACGAAAATTCTCAAAATATCAGTCTGGGATCAGGACATATAGTTAAGTAAGAGTAACAGAAAATATGTCTAACAGGAGTTGATGAGTTTATGAGAGAGAGATGCTTTTCTTACCTGACAAGAAATCTGAAAACAGGACCTCTGTTGGCATTTGTCCAACAGCTTGATAATGGCACACCTATCATTTCTGTTACTTTCTTTACCTTTCTCTCATGACTGAAAAGTGTCTGCCATTCGTTTCCAGTGGTAGGTTCTTTGAGATGGTGGAAAAACTAGTTGCAGCCTTATAGCTCATGACAAAGGGAGAGGACGACATGGAAAGTGGAGAGGCCTGAGAAGGAGGCTTGAGAAAGACAAAGGAAAGGCTTTTGTGTACTCCAATATTACAAATGTCGAGTTTGATTTCTAGGGGTGTTCCACAAAGAACAATATTCTTGGATTTTATGATTTTCCTGGGAGAATCTCCACTATTTAGATATTGCCAACTATGCTGGTTAATACCAGGTTAAAACAGAGTCAATAAATAAGGATGGATCTGGGCCCAGACATAACTTGTTCCTTCCATATATTCTATTCTCAAAAATCTTTTCACAAACAGTGTTTTATGATATAAGCAATTTGGCATACGTTTGCACTATGAAGAAAATAAGGTTCTTTATTCCCCAAATGAACTGCCTCTTGAATAGTAACAAAAGAAGCTGTATCATGAAGGATTTAATTATCAATATGAAGTAGCTAGTATATTTTATAATCCTAAAATCTCTAACAAAATAAAAAATGCAAGTTCTGTTGGCACAGATTGACTCAAACCTTTACACATATTTCCACCTAGATGATGAATATCTGAAGACCCGAGATGTTTCTAACAAAACAGCATAAAGTCAACATAACCTATGCCACCTATGAACTAAATGTGACTGCAGGCACATTTGAAATAATGCAGTAAACTATTGCTTCCAATATCCTTCACATAGTGCAACAGCACTTTTTTTTCTATGTGCTGTTGTAGTAGAGTGGCTCCAGTTTGAGTATCTTGTTCAATGGGTATTAGTATCTTTCATATGAGACATTAAAATCCTGGGTCATAACAACAAGGAAGTATTCATTAGAGGAACATTTTATCGTTCTTACTGTGTGGGACTTATTGCCACACCTATGATTTAGGATTGGTTTGAGGTTAGGCCTTGGTAACTTCCAGATCCATTCCCATGTATGTTTTTCTCTTTAATGTACTTGTCTCTTGAGGTTGAAGAGCTGGGAGTGCCCTGGATGTGTAGATTTGGCATCAACAGAAAGCTGAGTCTTTTCAGGTGGGTCATCAGATGGAAGAAAAGGATCCAACTGTGAAGAAAAGCTATCTTATTACACAACATGCAAATATTTGTATTAACTAGTAGAACACGTTTTATAAAGCACACCCAAACCAAGGTACATAACATACAATTAGCCTATTCTTTCTACTAATTCTAGCACAATAAAGAGTATGTTTCAATTTCCTTATCACTACAGAAGGCATTCACAAAACAATTTTTGGTGCTGTATTGATAAAATAAGAATTTGAATAGGCTAAAGGGGGTAAAATAGGAATAAATTATATACAAAGAGGTATTCTATTAATATAGTAAACCAATTAAATATAATTTGTTGTATAAAAATGTACATACTCTTTTAACCTATCATTGATAATGAGGATAATAATATATACTTTTTATTGAATAGCTTAATAAATATAGGGTAACAAATAAATTTTATTTATTTTTAAAAATCACTTTTTTGAGGTATGATTGACATACACAAAGCTGTATGTCAATTATATTTAACAAGTACAACTTGATAAATTTGGGGATAAGTATATCACTGTGGAAACACCACAACAATCTATGCCATAAATGTATCTATCACCAATAGTTTCCATATATATATATATTTTTTTCATTTTACTTCAGCCCATTTAGTCTCCACATCAGCTCTAAGCTGTAGGAGTTGCTTTCACCAATTTACAGATGAAGAAAATATGCCCTGACAGGAACAATTATTTGCCTGCACTCAAAGTTATTGAATGTTGCAGTTAGTAGTGGAGCTCAAATTTATAATATTTTAAAGCATACTTATTTAACTACTATTATTTTCCTTCTCGACCTTTAGAATATATCCAAATAAAATAGTGAAAAAGAATAAAAATTATTTATATATACCTCTTTAGTGAGGCATTATTTATTATAAAAAATTGAACTCATTAAAATTTGTGAAAAATATCAATAAGTAAAAATACAGTGGGATGATAAATAGAAAAAAAAACCCACCTCATTGTACAGAAGATAGCTAGCTTATCCAAGCAGTATTCTACTTCCTTGGAAAGATACATAAAGATAAATAAATTGAAGAAAATATAGAGCTTCCTTGCCCTTCCTAACTTAACTTCTCGTGACTCCAAGCTATCTTTGTCATTTCTTAATTTATATCTGAATCATTCTAATCTTTGCCTCTGTATTCACCTGGACTTCTTTGTATTTCTGCCTGTGCATCTATTCCTCTTCTTATAAAGACACTAGTCATTGGATTTTGGGCCAGCCTAACTCAATATAATCTCATCTTAACTAATTACATCTATGAAACCTTATTTCCAAATAAGGTCATATTCAGAGGTTCCAGCTGACATGAGTTTTATGGGAACACTATTTCACCCACTAAATGGTGGAAATACATAAACAAAAATGTGCAAGAAAAAAATACTTTATTATATGTCAGAGATACACCTTTTCTCCATACTAGAAAAAAACAAAGATAAATGATTCCTCAAAGTTACTTTATTTCAATCATAATATTGAAAATGTTTTATAAATGATACTTTAGTGAAAATAATATTCTCTGAAACTCAGTATCAGAAAAGAGAACTTTGTTCCCTGCCTTTTTGTTAACTGGCTTTGGAATCTTGAGCAAATCATGAACCTCTCTAGGCTTCTGTTTTTTTATACATAAAATCTAAATCTTAGATTATGTAAATTTTACAGTGATGTATTCAATTTCAATTCATATACATGTAAGTCAAACTTGTAAGGAGAAAGAATATTGAATTCTTTTTTTTCCTTTTTTATCCTTTTCTAAGTAAGAGAAGTGAAGATAGAGAAACAGACTCCCACACTCACCCCAACTGGAATCCATTCAGCAACCCTCATCTGTGGCAGATGCTCTGTCCTTCTCAGGTCATGCTCTTAACTGAGCTATTTTTAGAGCCTGAAGCAGAGGCTCCCAAGAGCCATCCTCAGCACCCAGGGTCGATGCCCTTGAACCAATCCAGTAGTGGCTGGGGGAGGGAAAGAGAGAGAAAGAGGGAGACAGAGAAGGGGTAGGGGTTGGGGTGGAGAAGCAGATGGTCTCTTTTCCTGTATGCCTTGACCCAGAATTGAATCAAGGACATTCACACACTGGGCTGATGCTCTACCACTGAGCAAACCGGCCAGGGTCAGGATATTGAATTCTTAGAAGGATTCTTAGCCTTGTATTTAAAA
Source organism: Saccopteryx leptura (assembly GCF_036850995.1). Lineage (NCBI taxonomy): Eukaryota > Metazoa > Chordata > Mammalia > Chiroptera > Emballonuridae > Saccopteryx > Saccopteryx leptura. Next base: position 54,486,933 of record NC_089504.1, read on the forward strand.
TGACTGGTCTATGTAATCATGAATATAATTAGGCATATAAGCATATAATTTACTGATGAGTCATTGATGAGTGTATCATTAATCAAATATAGATATTATTTATTTGAGCAATAGCTGACAGAAACCCTGAAGAACAGAAAATATGCTAGAATAAAAAATGCTAATGTGGAAGTTCATATCACTTCAGGCATATATGAACAAACAAGAGAGAGCCCAGGTGAACCACTTAACTTCCCACCTTAAGGAACTAGAAAAAGAAGAACAAAGACAACCCAAAACCAGCCGAAGAAAGGAGATAATAAAAATCAGAGCAGAAATAAATGAATTAGAGAACAGAAAAACTATAGGAAAAATTAATAGAACAAGGAGCTAGTTCTTTGAAAAGATCAACAAAATTGACAAACCCTTGGCAAGACTTACCAAGGAAAAAAGAGAAAGAACTCATATAAACAAAATCCAAAATGAAAGAGGAGAAATCACCACGGACACCATAGATATACAAAGAATTATTGTAGAATACTATGAAAAACTTTATGCCACTAAATTCAACAACCTAGAAGAAATGGATAAATTCCTAGAACAATACAACCTTCCTAGACTGAGTCAAGAAGAAGCAGAAAGCCTAAACAGACCTATCAGTAGAGAAGAAATAGAAAAAACCATTAAAAACCTCCCCAAAAATAAAAGTCCAGGCCCTGACAGCTATACCAGCGAATTTTATCAAACATTCAAAGAAGACTTGCTTCCTATTCTACTCAAAGTCTTCCAAAAAATTGAAGAAGAAGCAATACTTCCAAACACATTTTATGAGGCCAACATAACCCTCATACCAAAACCAGGCAAGGAAGGCACAAAAAAAGAAAACTACAGACCAATATCTCTAATGAATACAGATGCTAAAATACTAAACAAAATACTAGCAAATCGAATACAACAACATATTAAAAAAATAATACATCATGATCAAGTGGGATTCATCCCAGAATCTCAAGGATTGTTCAACATACGTAAAACGGTTAACGTAATACACCATATCAACAAAACAAAGAACAAAAACCACATGATCTTATCAATAGATGCAGAAAAGGCTTTTGATAAAATACAACACAATTTTATGTTTAAGACTCTCAACAAAATGGGTATAGAAGGAAAATATCTCAACATGATAAAGGCCATATATGATAAACCATCAGCTAACATCATATTAAATGGCACAAAACTGAAGGCTTTTCCCCTTAAATCAGGAACAAGACAGGGTTGTCCACTCTCTCCACTCTTATTTAATGTGGTACTAGAGGTTCTAGCCAGAGCAATCAGACAAGACAAAGAAATAAAAAGCATCCATATCGGAAAAGAAGAAGTAAAGGTATCACTTTTTGCAGATGATATGATCCTATACATCGAAAACCTCAAAGAATCCACAAAAAGACTACTAGAAACAATAAGTCAATACAGTAAGGTCGCAGGATACAAAATTAACATACAGAAGTCAATAGCCTTTCTATATGCCAACAATGAAACAATTGAGAATGAACTCAAAAGAATAATCCCCTTCACGATTGCAACAAAAAAAATAAAATACTTAGGAATAAACATAACAAAGAATGTAAAGGACTTATATAATGAAAACTATAAACCATTGTTAAGGGAAATCGAAAAAGATATAATGAGATGGAAGAATATACCTTGTTCTTGGCTAGGAAGAATAAATATAATCAAGATTGCCATATTACCCAAAGCAATATACAAATTCAATGCAATTCCCATCAAACTTCCAATGACGTTTTTTAAAGAAATAGAGCAAAAAATCATCAGATTTATATGGAACTATAAAAAACCTCGAATAGCCAAAGCAATCCTAAAGAAAAAGAATGAAGCTGGGGGCATTACAATACCTGACTTCAAACTATATTATAGGGCCACGACAATCAAAACAGCATGGTACTGGCAGAAAAATAGACACTCAGACCAATGGAACAGAATAGAAAGTCCAAAAATAAAACCACATATATATAGTCAAATAATTTTTGATAAAGCGGCCAAGAACACACAATGGAGTAAAGAAAGCCTCTTCAATAAATGGTGCTGGGAAAACTGGAAAGCCACATGCAAAAGAATGAAACTGGACTACAGTCTCTCCCCCTGTACAAAAATTAACTCAAAATGGATCAAAGATCTAAACATAAGACCTGAAACAATTAAGTACATAGAAGAAGACATAGGTACTAAACTCATGGACCTGGGTTTTAAAGAGCATTTTATGAATTTGACTCCACAGGCAAGAGAAGTGAAGGCAAAAATTAATGAATGGGACTACATCAGACTAAGAAGTTTTTTCTCAGCAAGAGAAACTGATAACAAAATAAACAGAAAGCCAACTAAATGGGAAATGATATTTTCATACAACAGCTCAGATAAGGGCCTAATATCCAAAATATACAAAGAACTCATAAAACTCAACAACAAACAAACAACCAATCCAATAAAAAATGGGAAGAGGATATGAACAGACACTTCTCCCAGGAAGAAATACAAATGGCCAACAGATATATGAAAAGATGCTCATCTTCTTTAGCTATTAGAGAAATGCAAATCAAAACTGCAATGAGATACCACCTCACACCTGTTAGATTAGCCATTATTAGCAAGACAGGTAATAGCAAATGTTGGAGAGGCTGTGGAGAAAAAAGAACCCTCATACACTGTTGGTGGGAATGTAAAGTAGTACAACCATTATGGAAGAAAGTATGGTGGTTCCTCCAAAAACTGAAAATGGAACTACCTTATGACTCAGCAATCCCTCTACTGGGTATATACCCCCAAAACTCAGAAACATTGATACGTAAAGACACATGCAGCCCCATGTTTATTGCAGCATTGTTCACAGTGGCCAGGACATGGAAACAACCAAAAATCCCATCAATAGATGACTGGATAAAGAAGATGTGGCACATATACACTATGGAATACTACTCAGCCATAAGAAATGATGACATCAGAACATTTACAGCAAAATGGTGGGATCTTGATAACATGATACAAAGCGAAATAAGTATATCAGAAAAAAACAGGAACTGCATTATTCCATACGTAGGTGGGACATAAAAGTGAAACTAAGAGACATTGATAAGAGTGTGGTGATTACGGGGGGTAGGGGGGAATGGGAGAGGGTAAGGGGGAGGGTGAGGGGCACAAATAAAACAAGATAGAAGGTGACAGAGAACAATCTGACTTTGGGTGATGGGTATGCAACATAATTGAACGACAAGATAACCTGGACTTGTTATCTTTGAATATATGTATCCTGATTTATTGATGTCACCCCATTAAAAAAATAAAATTATTAAAATTTAAAAAAAAACAAAAAAAAACTAAATACTCATTACGAAAATAAATTAATGAAAAACAAAAACAAACAAACAAAAATGCTAATGTTATTTTTGAATTTCTAATAATTTATCATCATGCATTGTTTATTAATTTGTTTCTCAGAGACCCAAGAAATATAATATTTAATAATTTTTATTGTTTATTTTAATATAATATATATCAACAGTGGCCAGTGAAAACAATTTGAGCGTAACTAATACAGATAACTAAAGACCAGGTGAGCTAAACGTCTTCCCAAGAAAGCAGCCATGTACTTTAGCTATATCTTTCACCACCAAGGTAAATAAATTTTCCACACACAAAAAAGGTGCAGCAAATATATTTTGTTCTGTTTTATTTTTGTTGACTTATACAAAAACAAATATACATAAATGTATATAGATAATTCAGGAATATAAGCAATTATTTAATAGATGAATATCTATTATATTAATTGACATCTGTCTAATAGTTTAAAATTAATCAAAAAACTAATACAAATGCTATCAGGAAATATTTGCCATTACAAATATTTGGTAAATATGTAAAAACAGGCTCAATAACAAAGATACACTGAAGTGTTTCTTTGAGGGATTTAGCAGACACATGATACCTTAAAATTCTTAAAATACAATTTCAATAACATTTGGGTAAAAAAATAACACCTTTCTCTCCAACCTGGTAGATTCCTACTCTAAAATTAAAGGTCCCACTTCTGGAATATATCTTAAGAATTCTGAAGCACTAATTCAAAAGAATATATATGTCCTCCTATGTTCATTGCAACATGATTTACAATAGCCAAGATCTGGAAACAATCCTAGTATCCATCAATAGATAAATTGAAAAAAAAGTTGTGATACATGTACATAATAGAATACTATGCAGCCATAAAAAATAGGGAAATCTTCCCTTTTGCAGCAGCATAGAAAGATCTGGAGAGCATTAAGTTGAGTGAAATTAGCCAGTCAGAGAAAAACAAGTACCATATGATTTCACTCATATGTGGAATCTAATGAACAAAATAACTAACAAGCAAAATAGAAACAGACTCATACATAAAACAGGCGAACAGCTGTTGGGGTGGGAGGGTTGAGTGAGGGAGGTAGAGCAATAGAGCAAAAAAGGACAAAAAACCCCTCATGGACATGGACAAGAGTGTGGTGATTGATGGTAGAGGAAAATGGAGGGCGAGGTAGAAGATGGTATGGGGGGATAAATGGGGATGGACAAATACTTGACTGGAGGGGTGAACAAATAGTAAGTATACAAAGATATGTTGTAGAATTGGGCATCTGAAACCTATGTAATTATGTTAACTAGGCTCATCCCAATAAAATTAAAAAGTTAAAAATGCAAATAAAAAAATTAAATACATTTTTAAAATGGGTTATAATTGTAATAATAATAAAATTAAATTAAAGATAATTTTAATTCCTCCAAATATTTTTAATATATTCTAAAATAGTGTAATTATCTAAAATTTTTTTATTCAAATTTGATAGGCAAGAATGCCTCTGAAAATCAGTAAGTAATGACTTCAGTTAGGATATTTTCCATTATGACTTCTTACTCATATTCTTTAATATTTTATTACTTTTCCATCTCTAGAAGATATTCATAACTGAGCTACATACAGTAAGATATGTAAGTGGGCTGCTCTGCTGTATGCACGGTGTTATGTCATCACCTGCACATGCGCGCACATACTGCCACATCATCCTACAGAAACTGGGAGGGTTTTCCTTTTATTTGGTGCAGATTTCACATTTTTATCGTCTTTTGTTGCTTTCCTGTGACCAGTCAAAAGTGCACCATGACTTTACGGGCACACTGTATTTAATGTAGATTGTAAGGCCAGTAGCTACGGCCACCATTACAGCCGCCTGGCCCATGCAGGTTCACATTTGATTCGGACAGATGGTAATAAAACAACGGAGCCAAGAACTGGTGGACCATTAGCTTTAATCCTAGCTTGCACCCAGTGGGCGAGAAATACACACAGTGGGGAAACACTTCCCTTTCCATTCAGGGTTTCCAAAGCGATTGACTTATCCGAGTTTCCTAGAATCAAAGGTCTCTAGCTCACCAGCCTTATTCACCTCTGTTCCCCATCTCCTCCTCTCTGCACAAACTCTGCACAGACTAGCTTCTCCTTCAGCACTCTTCCATCTTGACTGCTTCTCCTCTCCTCCACATGGCCTTTCTCTGCTCTTCTCTAGCATGGGCTCCTCTGCCCCATTTTATAGTGTAAAAATCAAAACCTTTAATCCAATACACAAACAAAGAAGTTTCTGATACAAAGCCACTTATCTGAGGCATAAAAGGGATTCCTCATAAGAGTGCACCACCCTCTATCATGCAACAGTCAAAGGTGTGGGGAAAAGCTTAGTCTTAAAACTAAGCCTTAGGCTATAAGGACCGTGCCTGCTTACAGCCTGTCCCCCACACCCAATGCAAACTGTAAGCGAGCAAACATATATATCATATTTACAAACTTATTTGACCAACAGATAATAACAGCAAGTACAAATACAGCTCTTACTTTGTACCAGACCAAGTGCTAGGTGCCTTACTCATCTTACCTCATTTAAACTTGTCAATCTTACCAAGTAGGTGTTTTCTTCCCATCCGATAGGGGAAGAAACAGAAGCTTTAAGCAGCCTGTCAAGATCACACAGCTAATAAGTATTGGAGCTGGGATTTAAACTCAAACCAGCCATCTCTGATCTCTATGCTCTTCAACAGTGTGCTACATTGCCTCTGTGGGATTTTAGAAATTATCTAATCTACATTCAAACCTTATCTGATATTTCAAAGCATTATTGATAGACTTTGTTAATTAGCTCCTCATTCTTCCAATTCCCAGCTCACATTCCTCCCCACTCTGTGTTATACCTCCAGTCAAAGGACACGCTGGCAATTCAGTTGTGCAGGAATGTGGTGTGGTGGTGATTAGAGATCAGGTGTTTGGCAGTTTTAAATAAATAATAAAATTAATATTATGCTATTTAACTATGCTTAAGGAATCAGTCATTCAGCCTGCTGGACACGATATGAGTCCGGTTAAGCAAGAATTGTTGAACAGAATCAAATGGTATTAACTGGAGATTACTGGTTAAAATTAAGACAAGAATACAAGTATAATAAACAAAATCAAAGTGTAAGTGTTGCCAATAGAAATAGGAGTATCTTCAATATTAGTTTGTTATGAAATAATTTTGGCAAACAATTATTTAAATATATACAAAAATACCTATGAACGATGACTTCATTTAAAGAGTTTATGCTTCTGTTTCATGCTTCTTATTAAAAGGTATTTTGTGTGTAATTTCCAAGAATCAAATAAAATTATTCAATAACTTACTTTCCATTTTGATAGCAGTGTCAATAAGTAAGGCCCAATTTAGCTTTTATAACATATAGTTCTGGTAATCTTGATTAATAAAGGATTTAGTTATAAGATATCTTTCCTTATACCCCAAAATGCAATCATGAGGCATTTTAATTGTTAGACATTGCAGTAAATGCAGAATCAATACCATTAACAAAACCACAATGGAGATGAATGGGTAGAGTGTGTTTATTGTTCCATAGTTAGCTTCTTGATAAATCAACTCTTAACATCTGGTTGTTTCCCAATATTCTAAACAGGTGACAAACCACTGACAACCTTAGGTTCCCAGAACATACTGTTGTGGCCACACCAGACCAGATCAGAACAGAACACAGGCTGTCTTTACATTTCTTAATATAAAGACAACAAATTCTTTGAGTGACATCAGCACCTTTAGCAGATGGTGAACTTGAGAATGATTTTTATCTCAAGTACAGACTTTGAGAGAGGAAGAGAAAATTTATCTCTAAAGAGAATGATCTGATATACTTCATATATTCCAGAGACTAGGATCAGAGAAATAACTTAAAAGAAGAGATAATTACATGGTAATTACAGTCAAAAGACCAAGGTTCAAATGTCAAATTAACCACTTATTATTAGTGTAAGCTTTAAGAGTATCCTACCTTCTCTAAGTAGTGATTCCCTCACCTGCAAAATTTGATTAGTAAGATCATGAAGATCATTTTTGAGAATTATTTAAGATAATATCTGATAAGTGTTAATATAAAAACTCTGCATAGTAGATAATCAAAGTTTTTGAGATTAATCCTGAAAATATGTTGCATCTTTAAAAGGCTGGTTTGTATGTCATACGAGCTTTTCTTCTATTAATACATTTTAATTTTTATGTTTTTCTCTGGTTTTTTTTCAGATGTCAAAGGGCATGCACTAATGCAACATAAACACAAACAAAAACTAAGCAAATGGAGTTTATGAGAAAAGAAGAGAAGGTGAAGAACAAAAACATCTATGGTACATAAGGGCTAATGATTTACCACTGACCCTATTTATTATCTATCATTATAACTGATTTTCTGCTATAAAATATAATATACACTGTGACATATCTTATGTTACTTCTTCGTAGGTCTTAATTTGTCTGACTGACTTATTGACATATTTACCAATCAAAATCTATAGTTTCTATTTCAGTACAAGTTACCACTAAGGTAATATGATTTTGCAACTATAGTCATGCAGCACTGGCAGGCGACAGCACCCCCTACTGACCAACAGTATAGAGGGAAATGTGTGTAGCTGATCCTACCCCTCAGAACTTATCTTGTGAGTCTAGATAGGTGGAACAATAGCTAGATAAACATAAACATAGATGCACACACATATACAAAATGCTATTTATCCATATTTCACTCCTGCCACATACATAGGCTTAACAAATGCTGAGCATTTGGAGGACAAGTTGATAGAATTAAAAGGCACACCTTTTTTGTGTGTATAGAAGGCATACAATCAAATGTATTAATGTGGGTATTTAATAATAACCACATAAATCAGTATCTCACTCACAAGATTTTAATTTTATCCAGGTATGAAGTACTCTAAAATCAATAATGTCTGTATTAAGTTTAAGTACAACTAATTTTTTATACTCTTTATTAGTTTTTAACTGTTTCAAATTAAAAAAAATTTTTGAACTATTCAACTAATATTTATTAGACGGCTACTCAGGTACAGACAATATTTTAAGCAATGGGTTATAGCAATGAGCCAAACCAGCATAATCTTTTCCTCCATGGAGATTACATTCTAATGGGAGAAACCAATGTTCCCATTAACTCATACTCAATTTATGAAGTATTTCTTAATGTAGAAAACATTTCCAATAATTAAAAGTGAGTTTTAATTATTCCCTTAATGAAGTTTGGCAATGTGAGGTTTGAATCTCTCACTATTGCTTAGACACGTTAGTTGACTTTTTCCTTAGTAAATTTGTGGCTCTATTTCTAGTTTCCTGCTGGTGTTTCTGTTTGTTTGTTTTGTGTTTTTTAATTTATTTATTTAGTGAAAGAAGGGATGGCAAACAAACTTCCTCATGTGCCTGGACTGGGATTTACCCAGAAAGCCCACTAGGGGACGATGTTCTGCCCATCTGGGGCTCTTGCTCAATTGCAACTCGAGCCATTTTTTAGTGCCTGCGGTGGAGGGCATGGAGCCATCCTCAGCACCTGGGGCCAACTTGCTCTAATTGAGCCATTGCTTCAGGAGGAGAGTAGAAGACAGAGAGAGAGAGAGAAGTGAGAGGGGTGGAAAATCTGATGGTTGCTTCTCCTGTGTGCCCTGACAAGGAATTGAACCTGGGATATATACATGCCGAGCTGAAGATCTACTGCTGAGCCAACTGGCCAGGGCTCCTGCTGATGTTTTTAAATGGGTCCAAAATTGCTAAATAGATAGAAGTATTAGGAAAATCAGATATTATGATATGAAAAATGGGGAAATCATTGGTGTTTGTGGCATGGAATACAGTGAGAGATATGATTATGTAAGAGAACTTACTGCTTTTCTTTAAGATTTTGATCCTTTTTAGTCTCCCCAGTAGGATAGACTTTATGATTAGGAGCCATCTTTATGATTAAATTTATTATTCTTTTCATTTACAGGGAGTTATAGAGAAATACCAAATAAAGCATGACTAGATAAATCCTGATAAGTTTTAAAAGAGCAGGAAAGATCTTCAAAACAATAATTTCTCTTTATAGACCCTAGTGGGGGTTTCTGTTTAAGGTTACCTTCTGTTACAACTCTGCTTTTAAGCTGCTCAGATTAGATTTTTTTTGAAGCCAAAAGATAACCTTTCCAAGACTGATATATGAGCATATTTGTTAAATCAAAAACTGGTCACATAACACTGTTTTGTTATTTTTACTTGTCAGCCTCATGTTGATTACCATTAGGATGACAAGTAATTTACTACCAACACTCAAGTACAAGGGAGGCATGACAACCAGAAGTCCCTGCTGCTTCTAGTTGCTCAGAACAGCACAATGAGAAATGGGTGACTTTGACAGTTACTGTCTCTCTCTACAATAAGTTTGTTGAGATCTCATCCTATAGAGTGTACCCAAGCAGTAAGAAGCAGAGATTTGTTTGGATAATGCAATTTTAAGGACCCTTTCTCATCTCTCTATGGAATGACCATGAGAGGAAAATAAAGATACCAAAGAGAATATTTGAAGTATATCATGACCAAGTAGTACAGAAGAACAAACAGAGGTAAGGTATAGTGAAGGTAATACCAGAATAAGAACTATTTTTCAGAAAAGTAATTTATATAAAATAGGAAATAGACCTGCAGAGATGATCATAACCAGTACTGGAAAATAAGCAGCTCCTTTTTAATATTAGACTTAATTACTGCCGTCTTATACACACAGTTCTTCTCTTCTGCCCTCTGCTGTTTTCATTCTCAGTTGGTAGAAGGAAAATCACTCAGAGCTATTTGGAGCTCCTTTCAAGTAAGGTACATAAATAGTTCTTTCTCTGTTGCTCACTACTGCTTGGGCACAGTTGTTTTTCTGCCTTTAAGATTCTGATCCTTGTGCTAAAGAATGATGTTTAATATGAGTACCATGTGGTTATTTCAACTTCTTTTCTTGCTTACAGAAAACTACTCTTTTTTTTTTTTAATGAGAGGTCAGGAGGCAGAGAGACAGAGTCCTGCATGTGCTCTGACCAGGATCCATCTGGCAAACCCCCTATGGGGCAGTGCTCTGCCTATCTGGATCCTTTGTCTGTTGCTTGGCAACCGAGCAATTATAGCACCTGAGGCAAAGCCATGGTGCCATCCTCAGTAACTTGCTCGAATAAGCCATGGCTGTGGGAGGGGAAGAGAGAGAGAAAGAGAAAAAGGGGAGGAGTAGAGAAGCAGATGGTCCGTTCTCGTGTGTGTTCTGACCAGGAATCGTACCTGAGACTTCCACACGCCGGGCCAATGCTCTACCACTGAGCCAACTGGCCAGGGCAAAACTACTCTTTTAAAAATGTGTATTTATGTTTTTAAAAATATAAACGTTTTTTGGTACAGGGTAGGTGATTTATAGAATTTTGTATCTTTTCAAGTATCAACATTGATATCTGGTCTACTGAAAGAGGAAATGAAGGACTTTCATAACTGCAACTCACTTTGGAAACATTCGCCCTCTGACAGTTCTATGTTTTAAGACAGAGCTCACCTGAGAGAAACATGAGAGGAGATTTAGAAGGTTCAGCTTTGGGAAGTCAGTTGGATTAATTCTCAACATTCTCAGCTGAGTCAATTTGAGAAGTTATATTCCTTGATAGTAATTTTAATTTAAAATACTTCTGTACAATTATAAAATTAGCAATGCACTTGACTAAAAAGTAATGTTATTTTTCTCTTGAGTTTCTTTTAAACTTTTGTTTGGGAGAGTAAAGACTATTCATTTTATATTGCAGCAATAATTACCACCAAAAAAATGACTTCAAGCAATGCAAATTTATTACCTTAGAGTTCTGCAAGTCACAAGTCCAAACAAGGTTTCACTAGGCTAAAAACCGAGGTGTCAGCAGGGTGGCATTTTTTCCTGAAGGCTCTAGGGGAGAATTCATTTCTAGCGTTTTTCAACTTCTTAAGAGGCTCATATACCTTGGTTGGTGGTTGTCTTTCTCCAACTTTGAAGTCAATAGTATAACAGCTCTCTGACCCTGCTTCCATCACCACATCTTTGTCTCCGATGCTCCTCTTCTGCCTCCCTCTTCCACTTTTAAGAACTCTTGTGATTACATTAGGCTCACCCAGATAATCCAGGAGAATTTCCTTAATTTAAGGTCAGTTAATTAGCAACCTTAACTGTATCTGCAACAATATTTCCTTTTGGTCATGAAACCTAATATACAGAATTTACAGATTTGGAGGATTAAGATCTCCAGTGGGAGAATATCTTTGGGATTCCTCTATCCTGTCTACCATGGAGACAATGGGTGAGAAGTACTTACGTAAATTTGATGATATAACGTCAGTTTATAAACCACATAGCAAACCTTGATTTAAATCCTACAGCCTCTACTCGTCTACTGACGGGTATTAAGGCTGCTTCCAAATCTTGGCTATTGTAAATAATGCTGCACTCAACATAAGGGTGCATATATCCTTTTGAATTAGTGTTTTGGATTTCTTTGGATAAATTTTTAGAAGTGGAATCACTGGATCATAAGCAAATTTCTTTTTTAATTTTTTGAGCTAACTCCACCTTGCTTTCCACAGTAGCTATACCAATCTGCATTCCCATCAACAGTGCGTGAGGGTTCCCTTTGTTCCACATCTTTGTCAACACTTACACAGTGGAATACTTTGTGGCCATAAAAAGTAGGAAGTCTTACCTTTTAAGAAAGCATAGATGGACCTTAAGAGCAATACCCTAGGTGAAATAAGCCAGACAGAGAAAGACAAGTACCATATGATCTCATTCATATATGGAATCTAATAAATAAAATGAACTAACAAGCAAAATCGAAACAGACTCATAAAAGCAAACTGACAGCGGTTAGGGGGTACAGCTAGGTGAGAGGGGTAGATGAAAAAATTAAAATGAAAAGAAAAAAGAAACTTCAATCTTACCTCCAGGTTATGGGGTGATTTAGCAGCTCATTTTGGCCACCTACTAGTCTGACCAAATACTACAGCTGAATCGATCATCTCTATGTTAATAATTCACTCACTTTATACTCTAGAATGCAGACATAATTTCAATAATATCCCCCAGATAAAGATTTTTAAATATTTAAGACCATAATCGATTTTAAAGTATCTTTTCTGTCTGAAAAACAATAACATATAAAAATAACAATTAAATAATAAAAATTTCATTGTCTTGCTTTTCTCTTTTTACTTTCCTTCGATATATACAGGCTCTGATAAGGAAAATCTCCTTCACCAAGATAACAAAACAAAAGGGGAGAAGTGGGAATAGTAAAGGTTTGTCAAAAATGTGTACGTTACTCTTCATAATTTAGGCCTAGTAGAGTTCCTTATAGAGCTTTTCTTGTATCCGTTTTATGTCATGGCTTAATATTTGCATTTGCAGTTTTCATGAATAATAATGCATTACTTTTTCATCTACAATTTATGAAACAAAGTGCTAGTTTCTAGTATTAAAAAGAGGAATGAGACAGGGTGAAGACTTAAGAACATATAATTTTATTGTCATAAAGGAAGTGTGTTCAGAGATATATTTATGATTTACTAGGGAAGCACAAAGGAAGGGTGCCTAATGTCTTGGAGAAGTGTAAAGCCAGGAGGCACGGCCAGGGCCACCATCACAGCAGCCCGGCCCATGCAGGTTCACATTAGATTCAGACAGTCGATAAAGAAACAACGGAGCCAAAAACTGATGGGCTGTCATCTTTAATTCTAGCTTGCACCCGGCAGGCAAGTAAAAATACACACTGGGCTCCAAAACCCACTCACATTCAGTGCTCACAAAGCTACTGACTTATCCGAGTTTCCTAGAATCAAAGGTTTCTAGCTCACCAGCCTTATTCTCCTCAGTTCCCCATCTCCTTCCTTATCCCAGATACAAACTCGACACAAACTGGCATCTCACTCAGCACTCCGCCATCTTGGCTGCTTTTCCTGGCCTCCTCCAAGTGGCCTCCTTCCGCTGCTGGCTCTACTCTCTCTGCTCTCTCATGCTAATCTCAGGAACCAAGAGAGCAAGCTCTCATTCTGCCCCCATTTTATAGTGTAGAAATCCAAACCTTTAATCCAATATACAAAACAGGGAAGTCTCTAATACAAAGTCACTTCTCTGAGGCATGATTGGATTGTACCACCCCACATCAAAAAGGGTGGGAAAGGCTTAATCCCAAAACCAAGCCCCAGGCTACAGGGATTCGGCCTGCCCATAGCCAACCCCCAACACACGTTAATATCACCTGGGTAACGGCCTCCTCGTGGGCAGCACCATCTTTAACAAAGTGAGCATAATATATTTTATCTGCCCAACAAGAAGAAAAATCAAGATTCAAGAATTATTTTTTAGCAGATTAATACTTGAGCCAAACATTAAAACGAAAGAAAGCTTGAGTCAAGCTGTTGGGCAGAAGTGGAGCAAACACACCAGATACAAGAAAAACCATGAACTAAGGAACAGAAATGTGAGGGAACCCCTCGTGTCTCTGCAACTCAGACCCTCCCATCTCAGCATGGTCAACTTCTTTTCATTCTTCAAGATTCATTTCAAATAGCACCTCCTCTGAGCAATCTTCCCTCACCAGCCTTACTTAATTTGGCACGCCTAGTAATTACCATAACACAGGTATTTATTATAATATTAAGTTAGTGTATGTGTTCAGTTTTTTGCTCCTTTTCTCCCCACACTATAACCATTGTATTCTTGGCTCTAATCTAAGCATTGTGCACATAGTAAATGTTAAGTAAATATTGAATGAATGACTTGAACAATGAATAAGAAAATAGATAAACATTTGATCAATGCTGTGTATGTACTAAATTCTAAAATTTTTCAATAGTGAAATATCTTCAGTAATTTTTTTGTTTTTTTTGGTGAGAGGAGGGGAGGTAGTGAGACAGACTCCCACATGCACCCTGACCAGGATTCACCCAACAACCCCTGTCTAGGGCTGATGCTCAATTACCTGAGCTATTTTAGTGCCTGATTCTGATGCACTCAGACCAACCGAGCTATTCTCAAGCACCTGAGGCCACACTTGAATCAGTCAAGCCACTGGCTACGGGAGGAGAGAGGAGAGACAAGGGAAGGGGATTAGAAGCAGATGGTCGCCTCTTAAGCATGGGATATCCATACGCTGGGCTGATGCTCTATCCACTGAGTCACCAGCCAGGGCCTTCAGTGATTTATAATGATAATTTTTTCTAAGGTTCTTCCTTATTTTTCCTCTTACTTCAGCTGCCCATAAACTGCAAGAAATCATTGTGAAGCTAGAAAAAAATCCAGAGAGATTAGAAACTTGCATATGGTGATCCAAACGCAACCGTATCCTCAGGGAAGATAATATTTTACAATTTGGATATGGAAGCAGAACAAGAATAAAAACAAGTCTAAAAATGTAATCTTTTCTCATGGTTTTGGGATAATGAAAACAATTTTTAACAACATTAATCTGGTCACCTTTCAAATGAATATCCTTCCCATATTTAAATTTGTAATACAAGACAGTTTATTAAAAAGTTGAAGCCATCATGTTGCTTGATATCCATAAGGAATATATTGAAGATATATGTTAGTTTCTTTTACAAATTTATTATTTTATACTCAAAAAGGCCTTTAAAAAATCATTGCATACAATGTCATGTTGAGATATGGGCCCTGGCTGTTTGGTAAAACACATACTCACAGCTTGAGAATCTTCAAAACTATATCTTTGAAAACAGAGAGCTATTCTCTCTGACTTTTGGAAGAAATAGCCAGACATGTTTCTCCTAATTCAGAATTCTACCAAATCACCCGTTATAACTAAGACAAGGCTTATCTTGTGTGATAATGATTCAAATGTGTTCTTAAGGTAAAACAGCAGAGGAATAATACAAAACGAAATGAAATAAAAAAGACCATAATTGTCTTCAGAAGAATTTTGAGTGGTATTTTAAAAGCAAAACTATGGGACCTAAAATAATTTTAAGTGTAAGTGTGTGTGTGTGTGTGTGTGGTGTATGTGTGTGTTATATGTAAAATTATAATTGTTACTTTGTAGATACTTTTTTTCCCCAACCACTCCCTCTCATATACACGCATTCTTAAATAAGTTGCTTCTGATTCTTTAAGTGGCTGGTTGCCCTTCCACACTGAGTTCTGTAAGGCATAACAGGCCATGGATACTCAAATTCAAACTCAGGGATGACATAGGGTGGTTCCTGCTAATACTGAGTCACTATTTATAGCTTCTCTACTTGTTTCTCCCTCAGGCTCCACATCCAGCTGCCCATCATTTGCTTTTACCTAGAAAAGACCCAATCCTGAAGCCGTGCCACATGTAGATAGTCCACCTCTAGCCATTAACCCAATCACCTCTTTCTTACTGGGTTTTGGCTTCCCACTTAGAATGTTCTTTTCCTAAGAGTAAAAAACTGCTCTAGTCTGAGGAGCTTCCTTGTGATGGATTGAGTTAATACCAGTTTAAATGCCCCCCTCAACACACACACACACACACTCACTTAGACTGGTAATAAAGATTTAGTTTTCTAAGACTATATTTTTTCTTTTCCTTTTTTTCCAGCAACCAGTAGCTTAGTCAGACACTCCGCAGGTATACCAGACATACCTAATGAAGGTGCAGTCAGAATGCCCCGCTAGGTGCACAATCACACAATCTAAATTATTTTTCATCTAAAACGAAATGTTTCCTACACTTAACAGCACATGTAATATATTTTCTCTCACTTGAAAAAAAATATTAATAATTATATATAAGTAAGAAGCATATATCTGAAATAAATCTTAGGATTAAAAGCAAAAAATAAATAACTCCTGTTTGTCTTAATAAGATGTTTTGTTCAAAGACAGAACACTGTATTAGGCCTAAGAAAGATAAAACAAAGTACACATAGTTATTTTTATATGCAGTTAAACTAGAAAAATTCAGAAGGGCAGAATATGTCAAGCCAGAGGCAGTATCCTCCTTACCTAAGATAGTCTTTAAGAATACAGAAAAATTGGTAGTACTGAGGAGCCACTGAGCTATTTCACCCACAGGTGTTGTAAAGTACCAAAGGCTACATAATTAATATTAATATTTTAGGAGGCTTGGAGAACATTTTATTAATTTGGGTTAAGAGAAATTGTGAGAATAGTCTCTGTGCTGTGTGATTAGCATAACTAGGATGGCTCTTGCCATTGTATTGTAAATGAAAAGGGAAGGAAGCATAGATTCCCTGACATTCCACCACACCTGTGGGGAAAGGAGTGAATGGCTAGCCAGGTGCAGGAAGGGAAAAGCCAAAATAAACCTTTTCTTATAGCAATGAGCCATTTGCGCCATTTGCGGGCATTTGTCCCCACTGAAACTACCTCTCTTATGTAAATGCATGTGGTTAATACATCTGACTCTGGACAGAGAGATGGCGGATGAACACTAGAAAATATAGGAAGGCCTTTTAATATGTAAAGAGACATCTTTCTACCATTGTGTTGACTTGTAAATTTTGTTCTCTCCAAAATGATGTATGGTTTGCAAATTGAACGTGGTCCTATCATGTTAAAGGACATATGACTATAACCAATAGCGGTAAGGGGCTCCTAATTGCAATTTTTGCTTCTGTACTTCCCACTTACAAAACTATAAAAACTAAGTAGAACAAAGGGCCGGCGCGCTCTCCGTCAGATTTCTGTCAGAGTTCCCGCCGCTTGGCCAAGCTAGACAATAAAGCTTTAATGTGTAAACGACGGACCTTGCTTCTGTCTTCCATAATTCGGGTCCCTCCGAATTTGGATTAACAGTACATTTCATTTGCTCTCTCTTCGTCAGCAGCAATCTTTTTGCCTCCATAATTAGTATCATAATTAATCTTCAATTACTAATATAATTATTGATTTTCCATAGTGAAATGCAACCATAAGTTGTCTCACAAATTGCCATTAAATTCCTTTTTATATTTAAATTTCTTAATTCATTTCAAAATAACAAATACTTATTTTACTATTACAACCTTCTCAAATTTATAAGATTCCTATCTATAAAGAGTTTCCTTGTTTAACCTCAACTGTTCTGTTACCAAGACCTAATGTGGACTAAATGAATCAGTGATTGAGGCTGCACTATATATTGTGGAGAAAATGTTTCCTATCCTGGAACTGCAAACATTTATCTCTGATGCAAGAGAAAACATAAAAATAACTTTGGAAGAGCTAAACGTGTTTTGAAAGTAATCACATTATAACTGAATAATGTTTCCAAAAATGCATATAATATCCCCTAAAATGCATTGTTGTAGTAATATAAGGGTAAAGTGATTAAATATATAGAAATATAAAAATATAGAAGATATATAAAAGTAATTAAAATGATATTAAAATAATTATTAAAATTAAATAAAGTTAGGCCATTTGGATAGGAATTAATATAGTGGCTTGGTGCCATAACTCTGTAATGTGATAAACAGGCTCTGACTTTCAAGCTGAGCCCAGTTAGTATGTGTGTGAAGTTATACCTAGATAAGAAGTGGCTTGGTGTTATTTACATTAGCTTAAAGTGTAACATCTTAAAAAGTGTTTTTATGTAAACATTTCAGTAGATTGACAAAGAGAGGATTCCTTGCGAGGAACTCAGGAACTCGCAAAAAGGTGGTTTGAGGTGATAATCCTGTAGATTGACACCTGTTAGAAGGCATTGGCCAGAAAAGGTACTAAAGCTGAGGGACCTTGTGCTGCAGTAGTCGCCCAGACTCCAATGTTCATGGGGACAGTCTCCACGCTGCTCAGAGCTCTGACCAAAGACAGCCGAGAGGAGCACGCTGCCGTGGGCCCCCTTAAGCTGTACCCAGGCACGCCAAAAGGATTTGTGAGTAATAAATTGCCTGTGTGATTATTGCAACTAATTTGTATGTCGGTCGTATTTTTCCTCCAGTGGCACTTAACAGTAGCATCTTCATAGCCGATCAAGAGTACTCAAAGAGAATGCCAGCCCTGCTGATAAGCAGGAGTGTCTCACTGCATGGGGAAGTCGAATCAGGGACGCCTGATCAACGTAGAGCTTAGGTTCTACTGGGACATGCATCCTCACGTTAAATATTTATCTGTTTTTTAAACTTTAAAAGCAGCTAATAAATTATCACAAATTCAATGGGAAATATATCAAGATAGGCTTCAAATTAATAAGTTAGTATGCTAGTTTCAAAGTTCAAGAAATCCATGAATATGTTCTAAGAAACACTTCACTTTGACTTGAGAGATGATTAATTTTATGACAAAAATTAAATTAAACAAATATGCAATTATAAGTATGAACTTTAATTTAACTTACTTTTATCTTCCCAAGCCTATACTCTAATTCTATACTTTTTAATGGAGAGAGACAGAGACAGAAAGAGTGACAGATAGGGACAGACAGACAGGAAGGGAGAAAGATGAGAAACATCAATTCTTCATTGAGGCACCTTAGTTGTTCATTGATTACTTTCTTATATGTGCCTTGTCTGGGGGGCTACAGCTGAACCAGTGACTCCTTGGGCTTCAAGCCAGTGACCTTTAGGCTCAAGCCAGCGACCATGGGGCCATGTCTATAATCCTACACTCAAGTCAGCAACTTCATGCTCAAGCTGGCGAGCTTGTGCTCAAGCTGGATGAGTCCATGTTTAAAACGGCAACCCCAAGGTTCTGAACTTGGGTCCTCTGCATCTCATGGCTGAGGTTCTATCCACTGCATCACCAGCTGGTCAGGTTTATTCTACACTTCTTTAAACCACTAATGATTCATAACATCATAGTAAATTAAATATGAAAACAGTTGGCTAAAGTCATTTGAATTTATCATAAAAAATATCAACTATAAAATGTGAATTGTGAATTTGAGTATGTATAAAAATTTGAGTCCCACTAGTTGTAATATTAATTGCTGAAAATCTTTGCAGTGTAGATTTTAAGAGTATATACGACTAACATTTATGGTAATATAGTAATATTCTTATATTAATTAGCCCATTATTTGAAATAATTATGTGTTTTTTATGGGAGAATAATTTTATTTATAGATGACAAATGGATAATTCAATGGTAGATGTGATGTATATTTTGCTTTTATGATATTTGTTGTAGACAAGATCCAGGGAGAGAATACAGTGAAAAAGCATGTTAGAGTTGTGATTAAAAATACAAATCTTTAAAGTCATTTTTAATATTTAAAAAACAAAAGGATTATGTATTTATTTATTTCACATTTATTTGTTCAGTCAAAGTTGACTGTTAATTAATAAAATGTTTTCTTTATATTTACCCCATTTTGCTTGTTGCCCATTTAGAGTATAAGTAGAAACTTTTTGTGAAACATATTTCCAAATATCCTTGAAAAGTCTGTGTATTATGTTTTATAAGTTATTCTTAAAGCTGTTTTTCTCCCCTTAAATAAGCACTCAGTTACACAAAATGATTTAACAACAACAAACCCCTCAACTTAGTTTTAAGCCATTTCCCACAACATTTCTGGAACATTAAAAAAATATATTTTCAAAACACACATCTCAGAATGTAAAATATTTAGTATTTCATACTTTATTTTTAAAGTGAGAGGAGGGGAGATAGTGAGACAGACTCCTGCATGTGGCCCAACCAGGATCTACCCAGCAACTCCCATCTGGGATTAATGTTCAAATCAAGCAAGCTATTTTTAGTGCCTGAGGCTGACACTGGACCAAAAAGCTATCCTCAGTGCCCCGACCAATGCTGGAACCAATCAAGCCACTGGCTGTTAGAGGGGAAGAAGGAGGGAAGGGAGAAAAGGAATTAGAGAGAAGCACATGGTTGCCTTTCCTATGTGTCCTGATTGAGAATCTAACCCGGGACATCCATATTCCCGGCTGATGCTGTGTTCACTGACCAACTGACCAGGGCCAGATTATTTTCTTTTATAAGTATATTTTATTGCTGCTTTTTAGAAAATTATGATATACTGTTTGACTCAACTTCATGGTCAAAAAATATTCTTACCTGAAAATTAAAACTAAACTTGTATATATTTTTTTCAGGCTATTAGCACAGTGGAGGGAGGGAGGTTATACTGTTAGAAAAACTCATAACAAGGGCTTTGGTCACATCAGAAAAAATATAACTGTCCTTAACCAAATGAGAAAGAGTGATTAAAGAGATTTTGCAAAGTAATATCAATTTAGAGATTGACTGCTCCTTAGGAAAAAAAAAAATATTGTTGAAAATTTTAGTAAGCAAGGTAAATAGATATTAATTAAATTTTCCAGATAAAACTTTGGTGACTAAAAACATTAGAGGCAGGGATTTCTATCCATTTATTGTTTTTATTGCCTAGTTTGTTGCGCTACAGCAATTGGCTCACCAAAGCAAAATAAATCAGAACAAAGAATTTGTGAACTAGAAAGAAGGCCACTGTTACTGAACTCAAGGGTGCTGACCCTTGAGGTGCTTTATTTAAGAAGGAGACATGGTTGTCACAAGGTAATTTTATTTATTTGCAGCAAGTAAAGGAGACAGGGAATTCATACCCAAAGCTCAGTCTCCAGGAAGAAAGACTTTACCATTGTTTATCTATACTATTTGGTCAATATATTGATTTCTTTGCAATTGACTATACTTATCCCCAATTGAGTTCTTGTCTAGCTCACTGTTTATAGCTGCATCTACAAAATTACTATACTACATTTTAATGTTTAGCAAGAGTAACGTTAAAACTGCTCAGACCTAGAGACCTTTGTCCTTCCTTGCTAACACCAATGCTAATTTAGACCAATGGTCTAAAGTTTTAGAAACTAGAGGCTTTATTTTTTAAGGAAAACCTTATTCCTAAAACTCAAAATATAAACCATTGAAACAAGAATAATGAGAAACAGATATGACTTGTTAAAGCAAGGACACAGCAATTGAAAGTTTAGAGCAGTGGGAGTCAACCTGATCCCTACTGCCCACTAGTGGGTGTTCCAGCTTTCATGATAGGTGGTAGTGGAGCAACCAAAGTATAAATATTAATAAAAAGATAGATTTAACTATAGCAAGTTGTTTTATAAAGATTTATTCTGCCAAACTTAGAAAAATTCAACATAAAAAACTTGGTAAGTTATTATTATATGCTTTAACTTGCTGTAACTCTGCTTTATAAATTTTATAAAGTAAAGTTACTTCCCTACTTTATAAATCACCATTACTGTGGAATCCGTGGGCAGTTAGAAAATTTTACTACTAACAGAGATACAAAAGTGGGCGGTAGGTATAAAAAGGTTGACTAACCCTGGTCTAAAGGAACAAACACTCAAAAACCAGGGTAACAGATGCTGAAGTTAAGATGAACAGTATCATCTATATATATAAAGTATTTATATAGTGTCCTATTGTTAAAATGAATGTCTTAATGAATACTTACATGTCATGATTTTGTTTCAAATTTATGTTTGTTTTTTTGTTTCTTTTCTTTATTCCTTTCTTTCCTTTTTTCCTTCTTTCTTTTCTTTTGGTAATGGTTAATGGTTAAAGTTGGGCATAGTTAATTCCAGAATAATGTCCAGTTTGTTCTCAGAATTAGTATTTATAACTCTAATTACATAAGTATAAGACCGGTGAGCTCTAGAACCTGAATAATTTAAATGGTTGGAGCTTAGAGAACAAATGACATTTAATGGAAAATCTTAGTAATAAGTGTATTGTAAAATAAAACAATTGAATAATTTGATAAAACATAAGTCCATATGTATTTTTAAAAATTACTCATTGCCTGACCCTGGCCGGTTGGCTCAGCGGTAGAGTGTTGGCCAGGTGTGTGGAAGTCCTGGGTGTGATTTTGGGTCAGGGCACACAGGAGAAGTGCCCACTGTTTCTCCACCCCTCCCCCTCTCCTTCCTCTCTATCTCTCTCTTCCTCTCTCACAGACAAAGCTCCATTGGAGCAAAGTTAGCCCGGGTGCTGAGGATGGCTCCATGGCCTCTTCCTCAGGTGCTAGAATGGCTTCTGATGCAACTGCGCAAAGCCCCAGATGGGCAGAATCATCGCCCCTTGGTGGGCATGCCGGGTAGATCTCGGTTGGGCGCATGCAGGAATCTGATTGCTTCCCTGCTTTTCACTTTGGAAAAATAAAATAATAAAAATAAATAAATAATAAAATAAAAGCCTGTCTGTTTCTTAAAAAAAAATATTACTCATTGGATCAATAGAAAATATAGGAAATTTTAGCACAATGAACTTTTTATAGCTTTGAAAAGAAACAACAAAATTTTAGAAAAGACTATCAAATGTGATTAATATTTTTCTAAAAATAGGGAAATAAAAATTGTTTTATAATAGCATATAACTAAATGAGAACAAAACATAGCAGTTTCCTTAGTTTTGTGGGGCAAGTTACAAAAATGATTTGGTGTTTCTATAGCACTGAGAGAAGCAAAAACCAGGGTGTAGCATAAAACAAACATGGTACCGCCTTCCTTGTTTGAATTTAAAATTTTACAAATGAACATTTAAGTGTTATGTAAATATGCAAACAAGTCAGTGTTACAAGCACATTGGATTGGGAGAGAATAAAAATGCAGTCGATGAGAATCTAGGATCTCAGAGTCAGGGTGAACTTCAAATGCCATTTAATGCAATGACTTTCCTGAGTCTTGAATCCTTCTCATAATGTCCTAGCCTTATTGGCCATCTAAACTTTGTCCAAGTATCTCTAATGATAGCAGAGAAAAGTTGACCCATGGAAAGTAGAAGTTCAAAGTTCTGTCAAAATTGGTCTAATCAATTTTCATCAGGTCCACATTATATATATATGATATCCCAGCTGCACAGCTAAGAATCTATAACCTGTTCACTAAACAAAAATAAAATAAAAAAAAGAATGATATTGAGATGTTTGAGCTCAAGAAAACAGATAATTATTATTATTATTATTATTTTAATTTTTCTGAAGGTGGAAACGGGGAGGCAGACAGATTCCCGCATGCGCCCAACCGGAATCCACCCGGCACACCCACCAGGGGGCGATGCTCTGCCCATCCAGGGCGTCGCTCTGTCGCGACCAGAGCCACTCTAGCACCTGGGGCAGAGGCCAAGGAGCCATCCCCAGCGTCCGGGCCATCTTTTGCTCCAATGAAGCCTCGGCTGCGGGAGGGGAAGAGAGAGACAGAGAGGAAGGAGAGGGGGAGGGGTAGAGAAGCAGATGGGCACGTCTCCTATGTGCCCTGGGCAGGAATCAAACCCGGGTCTTCCGCACGCCAGGCTGACGCTCTACCACTGAGCCAACCGGCCAGGGAGAAAACAGATAATTATTAAAGACAAACACTGGATTCCATGAAGCATTTTGTAAGGATCTGCCAAGGAATCTCAAAAGGTACTTTAAAAAGTTATGAATTTAAAAGACAAAGTGTTTGAACTCTATATTTTATATTCTTCATTAGTTAATAAAATTGTTGCTTTCAATGTGGAATCATAACTTTTAACTATACTTAACTTATTGGAGATTTGCAAAAAGAAGCCAATCTCGTGAAATATATGAAAGCAAAGCAAAGAGAAGAATAATAGTTTAAGATTCCAGTTATATTCTTTGCCTTTTAATATACATTTATAAATTCCTATAAAATATCAAAATAAATTTATTTTGATTCTATATGTATATTAACTTTCTCAATGTGATTTTATTTTTAAAAATCTGTCAGTTTAAACTTATGACTAACAAAAGATCACAGTTTAAACTTATGACTAACAAAATATAAAAGATATATTTTAATATATCTAGATAGAAAATAGTTCTTTTGAAATAATGAGACTACATTTTTAAAGCAATTTTACTTAAAACATTACGTCATTCAAAAAGCATTAATTTCAGTGTCAAAATGTACAGTATGATTTTCTGTCTTTGTACATTCACAAATATTTGTTGAATTTTTTAAAATATAAGTATGTTAGCCAATAAAAATCTATTTATTTATTTTTCCTTATCTAGTGAGAGGCAGGGAGGCAAAAAGACAGACTCCCATGTACGCCCTGATGGGGATCTACCTAGCAACCCCCATCTGGGGCTGATGTTCTGCCCATCTGGGCCTGCTGCTCCATTGCTTGGCAACTGAGTTATTTTAGCTCCTCAGGTGAGGCCATGGATCCATCCTCAGCACCTGGGGCCAAATCGCTTATTGGAGCCATGGCTGCAGGAGAGGGAGAGAAGGAGGAGGAGGAGGAGGAGGAGAAGGAGGAGGAGGAGGAGGAGGAGAAGGAGGAGGAGGAGGAGGAAAGTATAGAGAAACAGAGGGACTCTTCTCCTGTATGCCCTGACTGGGACTTCCACACACCAGGCCGATGCTCTACAACTGAGCCAACTGGCCACAGCAAGAATGTATTTCTAAAAGTTATAAGATATATTCATAAAAGTATCAATCTAAGAAATGCTAATTGCTCATTTTTGATTGTCACAAAAAGTTAAAATTTCTGAAAATCAAAACGTCTAATTCAATAAAAAAGAGACTATATAATTTTAATAATGAAAATATAAAACAGAAAAATATATTTTGAAGAACAAAATTAAAAATTCATTGCTCTAATATAGTTATTTCTAAATAAAAAGGGATTTAAAGAGTTGCAAAACATTTATGAGTCACAAAATGTACAAGTTCAAAAGGTTGGTGCAAAAAAACTGTTTTAACTTATTAGACTTATTTAATATACATAAAATTACATAAAATGTTTTACAGAAATGCAATAATAAATAATAACTATATTCTATTTATACACATATATTTTTATTAAAATAAATTATCTAAAAATTCATTAAAAATCTCCAAAAGTCTTTAAGTTTCTCATACACCATTATTTGTAATTCTAATTGTTATCTTAAAATGTAATAAAAACAAATACCTTTTTGCCTGACAAGTGGCTCAGTGGATAGAGTGTCAGGCTGGGAGGTGGAGGACCAGGTTTGAAACCCTGAGGTCTCAGACTTGAGCGCAAGTTTATTCAGCTTGAGCACGAGCTCACCAGCTTGAGTGTCAGGGTTGCTGGCTTGAGCAAAGGATCACTGGCTCTGCTCTAGCGCTCCCTCCTTCTCCCCCCACCCTCCCATTCAAGACACATATGAGAAAGCAATCAGTGAACAACTAAGGTCCCTCTTCCCTCAACAAAGAATTGATGCTTCTCATCTCTCTCCCTTTCTGTCTGTGTCTCTCTCTCTGTCTCTGTCAAAAAAAAAAAATTCTTTGTCAATTATATTATAATCAAGTCTGTAACCATATCATTTTAAGTTTTTCCTTTTGTCATCTAAAAACATTGTTTTTGGTCTGATAAATTTGCATTTTCAAAATGATCCATAAAAGGACTCAGACTTACTCTAAAATACAGGTTTCTAAAAATAAGTATATATTTAAATCATACCTCTGAACTGAACAAAGATTTATAAAATGTTTTTTATGTTTTCCTACCACTGCTCTTGTGAGAATAGAATCTTGGGGAGGTCATGAAGCATCACAGCTAATTAATGTAAAAGTCAAGATTCAATGGAACCCAGGTGTGGAAAAATCAAATATTAAAATTCAATATTAATAATTAAGATATAAAATAATGTTTTCTGAATCCAATTAGCCTGAGTCATCATTTTTAAGGTGAAGACATAGGACCTGCTACATCCCTCTTTTTTCTTCTCTAACTTCTCCACGTGTCATAAAGTGCTTGTTTTTGACAATTGTATGTGAGGATAACATGAGAAAGTCTGAGTATTTCTAATAGGTAATAAGAAATAGAGAAAAATGAATAGAGAAGCAGCAGGAAATAAAATAATATAGGAAGGAGAAAAAGCAAGAAAATAAATGAAAGTTTTGGGGAAAGAATCAAATTTGAGGTTTTAGTTTCTTGTAATTTGGGCCACTATAAACCACTTCCCAGTAGGTGGTGCTAGAGTATGTATATTTTAATATCCAAAAAGGTTGACTGGGTCCATTTTCTCCACGTACAAAAACAAATCAAAACAAAAACCCTACAAACGATCAAATACTGGGAGCTTAGCATTGATGGTTAGTGATGCCAGCTTTAAATTACATTATATTTTCTGCCATGTTATGAAAAAAGAGACTATTTGAAATGTGGTGCTGTCGTGTGGAAATACTGGAATGAAAATATGCATTACAATCCTTTCAGTATTTTTCTTCTGAGTTTTGTGTAACTACTTATGAGAAATGCTTTCATAAGTACAAAGTCAATGGAATTTGAGCAATTCCCAGTTCCACGTCATAAATGCAACACAAAAGGAGGTTTATAGATGCTCAATTCTCCACCTATTTCTCAGACAGACATAAATGAGATCAATAAAATTTCAACATAATATGCTTTTAGTTCAGAACATGGGGACATTTAAAAAAAACAATTTTTATGTTTCTCAACTAATCAGCAGTTATACATCCCCCAAGAAACTAATGACCTGACAGAACAACAGCCATTTCATTACTGGCCCAGGTTAGTCTCCAAAAAACACACTTTCAGTAAAATGTCACCTGTCTGTGACCCATGATGCTACAAGATAGACTTTCTAGTATGTTGAGAAATGATTGTCATTCCCAGTACAACAATATCCTTAGTTATAAATGAATATTTGACAGGCATTTATAAAAAGTACATATAACCCCGCTGGTACCTTATCAAAAGCAATATTTATCTGTTTATACTGTTCCTGGCAAGATCTTTCCCCTTCAGTCTCATCTGCCCATGGGAGTCAGGAGATGATTTCATTCTTTTCTGTTCTGAAGGCCACAGCTAGGGTCAAGGGTTTAGAGATTCCCAGAGAACATGAAGCATCTACATGTATAGAACAACAAAATTTAAAAATAAATATGTGGTGACATTTGTAATATGAGTTTCCCTCCTCTTTCTGGTTTCAGATTTCAGGAATAAAAACTGTGATTGTACAATAATAAGATTATAAAGTTACTCCTCAGTCACCACAAATCTGATGGTACGTTAGTATGGACCTTACCTTCCTTTTTCAGGCATTTCAGGTAATGAGGGTAGGGTACTCCTATAAAAGTTGTAAGACAGCCTGACCAGGTGGTGGTGCAGTGGATAGAGCATCAGACTGGGATGCAGAAGGACCCAGGTTTGAGACCCCGAGGTCACCAGCTTGAGCATGGGCTCATCTGGTTTGAGCAAAAAGCTCACCAGCTTGGACCCAAGGTTGCTGGCTTGAGCAAGGGGTTACTCGGTCTGCTAAAGGCCCACGGTCAAGGCACATATGAGAAAGCAATCAATGAACAACTAAGGTGTTGCAACAAAAAACTGATGATTGATGCTTCTTATCTCTCTCCGTTCCTGTCTGTCCCTATCTATCCCTCTCTCTGACTCTCTCTCTGTCTCTGTTAAAAAAAAAAAAGTTGTAAAACAGCCTGATGGACTGAATATTAATTTATGTTTTGTTCTTGATGTACTTTTCTCCAGTTTCCCCTTTACACTCTCTGGCCTCATAGGAGGTTCTTGCTGTGGGACAGAAATGGTAATTGTTTTCCCGGTCCTCCGGGAAGGAGCTATGCCTGAAGGGAAAAAGGAGATATATACCGTGTGGAAAAGAGGGGGAGGGAGGGGAGGCATCCTCCAGGAATTGGGAATGGAAAGGGAGATCTGGAAATTCCAGTTGAAACCTACAGCTTCCTCCATCACAGAAACCCTAGGCTCTTAGATTTTTGTAATCCTTATGAGCCAAAATAAGGCATCTCAGAGGTAACTGAGTGGAAGCAAGCCCAAAGGACTTTCCCAGAATGCCGTTTTGTTCATAAAATCATTTGTGTGAGAAAGGAGGTAAACTGATTCAGATTGAATTATCATGGAATTGAAGATAAGAGAAACATTCAAGTTTACTGTATTTTTTGCTCCATAAAACACACTTTTTTACCCCCAAAAATGGAGGGGAAAATGTCCGTGAGTCTTATGGAGCAAATGTTCATTTTTTTAGCTATTGCAGGGGTCCTGAGCTGGTAAACATAAGTAGAATGAGCACCAGCGGGAGTGTAATCATACCCACCACAACGGGTGCAGAAACCCAGCATCTGCTGAGTGATCTCCTGGTTCCAGTTTCCACAGTTCCATGCAGTGTAGGAGGGAAGGCGAGTGATGTTGGTGGGTGCATTTATCTGGCATCATTGAGGAGAGACATAAGAGGCGTGCTGCAGTGGTGGAGCTCTGTGTGAGGTGCTGACATCACTGCTGCCCTATTAGTGCTTGACTAGTTTAGAGCATTGTAAGGCCACCATCACAGCTGCCGGGCTCATGCAGGTTCACATTTGATTCGAACAGATGGTAATGAAACAACAGAGCCAAGAACTGGTGTGCCATTACCTTTAATCCTAGCTTGCACCTGGTGGGCAAGATATACACACAGTGGGAAAACACTTCCCTTTTCATTCAGGGCTCCCAAAGCCACTGACTTATCCAAGTATTCCTAGAATCAAAGATTTCTACCTTACCAGCCTTATTCACCTCTATTCACCATCTCCTTCTTTCTGCACAAACTCTGCACAAAACAGCTTCTCCTTCAGCACTCCACCATCTTGGCTGCTTCTCCTCTGCAATGCTAATTTCAGGAACAGAGAGAAAGCCCCTGGTCTCCCTTATTTTATAGTGTAGAAATTAAAGCCTTTAAGCCAGTATATAAATAAGGAAGTCTCTGATACAAAGCCATTTATCTGAGGCATAAATGAGATTTCTTATAAGAGTGCACCACCCCACATCTTGCAACAGTCAAGGGTGTGGGGAAAAGCTTAGTGTTGGGAAGATCTTAGTATTAAAAGAATAGGAAAAGCTTAGACTTAAAACTAAGCCTTAGGCTATAAGGTCCCTGCCTGCTTACAGCCTGTCCCCCACTCCCAATACAAACTATAAGCAAGCAAACATATACATCATTTTTGCAAACTTATCTAACCCACAACACATATTAGCGAAACCACAAAAAAATACTTTAAAGAAATGAAGACTCATCTAGCTGTAATTCCTGGGGGTCTTACCAGCCGTTGCAACCTCTCAATGTTTCCATCAACAAACTGTTTAAAATCTTTATGTGAGAAGATTGGAACAAATGGATGGCTGCTGGTAATCATGATCTGACACCAACTGGATGAATGAAGAGACCCACTATCATTCAAGTTTGTGAACGGGTGAAACATCATGGCAGTCAGTGAAGAATGAAACCGTGGTAAAGTCATTCAAAAAATGTGGCATTAGCCTGACCTGTGGTGGCACAGTGGATAAAGTGTCGACTTGGAACACTGAGGTCACTGGTTTGAAACCCTGGGTTGGCCTGGTCAAGGCACATATGGGAGTTGATGCTTCCTGCTCCTTCCTGCTGCTCTCGCTCTTGCTCTTTCTCTCTCTCTCCCTCCTCTATAAAAATGAATAAAAAAATGTGGCAATGCCTTAGATGGCACTGAAGATGGTATCATATATGAAAATAGCAAAGAAAGTAATACTAGTCATTGTGTGCAACTGAGCTTCTTAAATTCTGACACTAGCAATGATGAGTTCCTGGTGTTCCCAGACAACTAGAAGGGTTTTGAACATTAAAGTGTCTTCTCATTTGTTAATAACAGTGCTAATGGTTGTTAATACTGCTGTTGAGTTTACATTGTTGAAATATTATTGTGATATATTTTATTTAATATTTTAACACAATATTTCTTTTCTTGTTTTCCTCCTTAAAACCCTAGGTGAGTCTTATGGTCAAGTGAATCTTATGGAGCGAAAAATATGGTATTATAAAACTAAACACTCTTTTAGAGATTATGTACTAAAATTTTATAGTTCAAATTTAGCTTCTCAGTCTCATATCCTCTCCTCCCCTCCAAGAATTATTAATGTAACTGTTGGGCAGATAAAATATATTATGCTCACTTTGTTGAAGATGGCACTGCCCACATGCAGGCCGTTGCCCAGGTGATATTAATGTGTGTTGGGGGCGGGCTGTGGGCAGGCAGGATCCTTGGAGCCTGGGGCTTGGTTTTGGGATTAAGCCTTTCCCACCCTTTTTGATGTGGGGTGGTGCAATCCCATTATGCCCCAGATAAGTGACTGTATTAGAGACTTCCCTATTTTGTATTGTAAAGCCAGCAGCAAAGGCCAAGGCTACCACCATCAGAGCAGCCCGGTCCATGCAGGTCCGCATTGGATTCGGACAGTCGGTAAAGAAACAACGGAGCCAAGAACTGATGGGCCTTCATCTTTAATCCTAGCTTGCACCCGGCAGGCAAGTAAAAACACACACTGGGCTCCAAAACCCACTCACATTCAGTGCTCACAAAGCTACTGACTTATCCAAGTTTCCTAGAATCAAAGGTTTCTAGCTCACCAGCCTTATTCTCCTCAGTTCCCCATCTCCTTCCTTATCCCAGATACAAACAATACACAAACTGGCATCTCACTCAGCACTCCACCATCTTGGCTGCTTCTCCTGGCCACATGGCCTCTTTCTGCTCTCTGCTCTGCTCCCTCTGCTCTCTCATGCTAATCATCCCAGGAACCAAGAGCGCAAACTCTCGTTCTGCCCCCATTTTATAGTGTAGAAATCCAAACCTTTAATCCAATATACAAAACAGGGAAGTCTCTAATACAAAGTCACTTCTCTGAGGCATGATTGGATTGTACCACCCCACATCAAAAAAGGGTGGGAAAGGCTTAATCCCAAAACCAAGCCCCAGGCTACAAGGATTCTCAACACACATTAATATCACCTGGGTGACGGCCTCACGTGGGCAGCGTTATTTTAACAAAGTGAGCATAATACATTTTATCTGCCCAACATGTATATTGGATTAAAGGTTTGGATTTCTACACTATAAAATAGGGGCAGAGCGGGAGCTTGAGCTCTTGGTTCCTGAGATTATCATTAGAGGAGAGAGCAGAGCAGAGAGCAGAAGGAGGCCACGTGGAGGAGGCCAGGAGAAGCAGCCAAGATGGCGGAGTGTTGAGTGAGAGGCCAGTTAGTTCAGAGTTTGTGCAGGGAGAAGGAAGGAGATGGGGAACAGAGGTAAATAAGTCTGGTGAGCTAGAAACCTTTGATTCTAGGAAACTCGGATAAGTCAGTAGCTTCGTGAGCACTGAATGTGAGTGGGTTTTGGAGCCCAGTGTGTGTTTTTACTTGCCCGCCGGGTGTAAACTAGGATTAAAGAAGATGGCCCATCAGTTTTTGGCTCCGTTGTTTCTTTACTGACTGTCCGAATTCAATGCAAACCTGCATGGGCCAGGCTGCTGTGATAGTGGCCGTGGCCACTGGCTATACAGTAACTAACTGTTCCTCTACACAAAGGAAAAAAATGTCTGATTCAAAAAAAAAATAAAGAAATGAGAACAGGATATAAAAGCAACTTTTTTTTTTAATGTCTTCGCCTGGGGACATATTGACAAAAGTAGTGTTTTCAACACACTGGTCCATGGACAGATAGTTGAAAACCACTGGACTGGAGGATTAAATGAGAAAGTAAAAATTTTTAGTAAGTATCATTATTATGTAACAAACTAATTATTGTGAGATGGGAATTAGAGAAGGGTAGAATTTGTGAATTTTCACATTCTTGTTACCTGCCTGTCTGTCAGGGGCAGATTTAACGGTGGGCGCACTGGGCGCATGCCCTGGGCCCCAACTTCTGAAGGGCACCGCAAAACCCCAACTTTACAGGTCTTTCTAATGACATCAGTTTGATTTCATATCTGCAATTTTAACATTAATAGTACATAATATTTTTTATTTATTAAAAAATATGGTTAGCATGTATTTTTATTTTCTTTGTCTTTTTTTTTTAAGGGGCCCAATATTTTCTTCTGAGCCCGGGACCTCAACTGTCTTTAATCTACTTCTGCTGTCTGTACTGCAACAAAAGAGCCATGTTTGGGCTTTGATAATATGGATTGAAAAACACATTCATAGCTGAATTATGCTAGGAAATAGAAAAATTAGCATGTGCAACTTTCTGTGTTAGAGTGACAAGGAGTTGACAGGAACTGAGAAAAGAACTTATCTTGGGTCATACTGCTACTCCTTTAGTTCATTATTTTCTCTCCAAACCTGCCTTATTTTAGTTTCTTACACAAACAAGGTGTCTGTAACTTGTGGTTCGAAATTCTCAGTGGTTAATTTTTTCTTCTTTCATTCTGCCTTAACCAGAGTTGTACCCAAACAGGCAAGTACTTTCACCAACTCCTTTTAAATGGAATGGCAGATACTTTCCTGTGAGACTTAGCCCTTGGCAGAATCCCAGCATAATGCATCTGGGGTCTTACCTCCCACTCTGCTTGGGTCCTAGACTTTGTTTCCTGTCCCATGGACAGGTCTAGCACTTTGGATTGCTTTCTTACCATTACAAGCCCCTACTTCCTTCTCATGCTTTGAACAGATGATTGTTCAATTGTATTGGCATTTTTCTATGTGCTTTTCTTTTTCTTTTTTTTTTTTTTCTGTATTTTTCTGAAGCCGGAAATGGGGAGAGACAGTCAGACAGACTCCCGCATGCGCCTGACCGGGATCCACCCGACACGCCCACCAGGGGGCGATGCTCTGCCCACCAGGGGGCGATGCTCTGCCCCTCCGGGGCGTCGCTCTGTTGTAACCAGAGCCACTCTAGCGACTGGGGCAGAGGCCGAGGAGCCATCCCCAGCGCCCGGGCCATCTTTGCTCCAGTGTAGCCTCGGCTGCGGGAGGGGAAGAGAGAGACAGAGAGAAAGGAGAGGGGGAGGGGTGGAGAAGCAGATGGGCGCTTCTCCTGTGTGCCCTGGCCGGGAATCGAACCCGGGACTTCCGCACGCCAGGCCGATGCTCTACCACTGAGCCAACCGGCCAGGGCCTCTTTTTCTTTTTATTAAGTAACAAGTAGGGAGGTAGAGAGACAGACTCCGACATAAGCCCTGACCTGGATCCACCTGCCTAGTCCCCTACCAGGCATTGCTCTGCCCATCTGGGCTATTGCTCAGTTGCTCTCAGCAGCCCATTGCTAAAATACCTCAGCAACTGAGCTATTTTAGAGCCAGAGGTGAGACTATGGAGCCATCCTCAGCACCCGGAGCCAACTTGCTCCAACTGAGCCATGGTTGCTGGAGGCAAAGAGAGAGATAAAGAGAAGGGAGAGGAGTAGTGGTGGAGAAGCAGATGGTGGCTTCTCCTCTGTGCCCTGACAGGGAATCAAACCCGGGACTTCCACACACAGGGCTGATGCTCTACCACTAAGCCAGCCATCCAGGACCAACCCTGTTTTTCATTAAACACATTTGAGTCAGTCTTTTGCCCACACCCCTTCACAAAACTAATATTAAAAGATAATTTTCAGAAAAAAAGTAAAATCATGATTCTCATACAGATACAAAATGAACACTTGTTAAAGAATTTGTTATATTTATATAATCTGAGATGTTAAAAACAAAATTTAATCCAGTATATTTGAGGATCTAATTACTTTATTACATGATTCATGAATCAGGCACATCCACTTTAGCAACTAGAAGGGTTCTCTAAGGGGTTCTTCAATACAAAAAGTTTTTATAGGAAGAAGGATGAAACAAAACACAAGAAAAGATTATTTTTAGACCAGGGCATCTTTTTTTCAAGGTGAAAAAGATGGCAAGGGTTTTTTTTACCATGCAGATCACTTCTTGTTTCTATGGGGAGGAGTTTGGGGACAGGGAGGAGGATGAAGAGGGCCCACATGACAGATTACCAATCTGGTGATTGACCAGAAAATACCAGTTTGGTTAATTAAAATTATGTTTTGGGGAGAGTAGAAACAGTTCAGGTATTAAATTTAGGTTTAGCAACAGAGAGAACCAAAGAAACATTATAAGTGGTTCAAAGGAAAAGTCAAAACAGCACACATTTCTATGGAGTAAAGGAATGTTGAAATTGAGGGTTCTAATATTGTAATTTTGTGACCAAATATAGGGAAACTTCTTCAATTTAGTCTCTGACCCTGCTCAAGTGATTAGACCATTATGCAGTTTAAACTCTGACTCTGTCTGCCTGAAGAACTGCATTCTTTGGATTGTCCATTTTACTATAAAACTTGTTTTACTAGTTTAATTTGCAGACTCCAAGGGAAACTGAGGCATTGGCCCCTGCCCTGTAAGCCCCCCTTCTTTGCTGACCATATCTTTTTTTCATTATTTATTTTTAATTTTTAAAAATTTTATTTAGAATTTTAATTTAATGGAATGACATTGATCAATAAGAGTACATAGGTTTCAGGTAAATATTTCCATAATATTTGAACTGTTGATTGTGTTGTATGCCCATCACCCAAAGTCAAATAATTTTCCATGAATGTATGTTTGTCCCTCTTTACTCTTTTCCCCACTACCCCTTGACTACATCCTGGAACCCAACTCTTGGATATAACCAGCGACTCTACCTGGTACCCATGAGTAAATGGAAACCACCATTGTTCTTACTTCACAACCCCAATTTCTGACTCCTGAGTCAGCAGATCCATACAAATCCAGTTACTCCCATCAATTAGAAAATAAATGATATAAGTTTATGGTCTTATTTCCTTAGCTAGCTATTTTCTTGATCAGTAACTCCATCTGCAACTCTTGGCTTTAAACCCTTGCTTTATTCTTCCCATCTTAGAGCATGTCTTTAGTTCATGCCAAAGGTTTCATTCTCTGATTTGCAAATCATATTAGAATAAAACTGTCTTTCAACCCTCAGAGGAGTCCTGTGGAACTTTTGTTTACAAAATGAATTGCAAATGGAGATAAAACTGGTTTTTCCACAGCCAATGAAGTCATTACCAAACTAGATAGAACATGTCAACTAAATACTACCAGACAAGTCAGAATTTACCTATCAGTTACCTATATTTACAAAGACTTGCAAGATAGCTCAAAAACAATGAACTGGGTTAAAATCTGATAAACCAGAAGGTCAGAAAATGCAGTTTTCTACTGAAACACAATTTTTTTACACTAGTCTTTTCGAGGTTATTAATGGCCTCTACACTGTAAAGTTTAATGTTACAACTATTAAAAGCTTTTGATACAACTAATAACTCAATCCTTTTTAAAAAAATAATTTCTTCACTGTCTCCTTTCCTGGTTCCTCTTAATTATTTAAAAAAACTCCTTCATCTATTCTTATTGCCTAGGTGATTGTATCTAATTTCAAAGGTTTAAATACTAATTATATATCTAAAACTCCTAGTATTCTATCAATATATTCAGTTCTAACTTCTGAGTATTCCTGAGATACATTTTCAAATTTACAGCTATGTCAATTTGTCATTTTAAAATTTTGTTATTCTAAACAAATTTTTATTTCTTTCAATCTATCTCTTTTTACACACACACACACACACACACACACACACACACACACACACACACACACACACACGCTTCATGCAGTTCTATTTACTAAAGCCAAGTCTGCAGAGCAGCAATTTTTAACTTTTTTTATCTCCTGGCACACATAAACTAATTACTAAAATTCTGTGGCACATCCAAAAATATATATATTTTGCCAATCTGAAAGAAAAAAAAGGGGAGGTATACTTTTGATTCATTCCTACCAGATGACTATTGCTGTGTTGGCTGTTGTCATTTCTTTTAGTTGACAGTCTAAGGGAAAAGAGGCTCAGTGCCCCTGACTAAATAGTCAGGTATTGCATGTTTTAAAATTTTTTGTGCCATATCGGTTGAAAATTGCTGCTGTAGAGTCACCCTGAATGTCTTCCATGAGTTCCCCAAGCCCATTCTTCAACTTCTATGCCCTGACTCATGACAATGAAAAAGCTGACCTGTAGGAATTAAATCAATGTTCTTTGTCCTTTGTCTTGCAGTTGGTTCCAGTTAATCAGTAGCCTTTGCTGAAGATTGGTGGGAGGGAGAAAAATGAGGTCAAAGTATTGATCCCCTTGTCTATGTCCTTATGGGATAGCTTTGAGCTAGGTAGTTTGTTAATGTCTGGTCTTAACTACTGAACAGAGGTTTTTATTTGTGTATACTAAACTTTCACTTCCAAATTTGAATATCTACATCTTCTGTTCATTTTTCAGGGCATTTTACTATCCTATGGGTTTTCTTATACCCTGCTCATATGTGTATAAATAATTATCTTTTAAAACATCTCTAATTATTTTAATTTAATGTGCCAAATTTTTCCGATGGAACCTTGACTGATAAAAACCCTCATCTAGCAATTTTTCTTTATCTATTTTCAAAGTATAACCAGAGTTTAAGTACTTCTTACATAAAGCTCCCTGGTCCACCACCATTATCTCTCTTCTGTTTTTTATTAGCCACTTCACTGGTTTTCCCTAGGATTTTAAAACAACAACAATAAAACCAGAAAAGTGTTCTAGAGAAAAACGCATAATTATCTCTTGAAACACAAAATTTATTTTTCCCACACTGATTTTGTCAAGAACATTAATGACCTTTGCACTGAAAAACTGAATGTCATTTCTCAGTTACCATTGTGCAAGTGTGTAATAGTCTTTAACACTTGCCCTTCTACAGTCTATTCTCAAATACAAACAGACTATCTTTGGAAACAAATGTCATGTCCCTCATGATCAAGCCCCCTACCATCTGTCCTCTTTCTCTTCTGGATCCTCATTCTACACCAGTCCTTCTGGCATTCTTGCTACTCCTTTAATATGCTTAGCATATTCTTGTCTTAGGGTCCTTCTTTACTGGAATCTGCTTCCCTTGGATATTTATTTAGTGACTACTTCATTACAACTCTGCCTAAAAGTCACCTTTTCCAAAGGAACTTTCCTCAATATTATATGAAAGATCATCCTCAGCCCTTTCCACTTTACCTGCTGACCTCCTTTACTCTGCTTACCAGCACTGGACATATATCTAAGTTCTATGAGAGCAAGATTTTAGCTACTTTATCTGATGATGTTTCTACTGTGTCTATAAAAATATCTGTTCCATAGTGCTACCCAATTCAACATATGTGGAGTGAAATGAAGGAATAAATGTGTGTATTTCAAATAATAAAAATTTATGTTTGAAAACTGAGTGATAAGTGGTCAGTCTCAATTCTATTAAATCTCAACCATTTGTCAACAGAAAGCAAAGTCATCTCCTAAATAGAATCTCAAATAGAATCAAATATTTGAAAATTGTTGATTGGCCTCAATGTCACTTTAAATCTGAAACACAAACAAAATCCTAGTTGTGCAATTATTTGTCAGAAAGCCAATAATGCAGAAACAAGTCAGCTGGATAAACAAGATGGATATAAAAGAAACCACAAAACACCATAGTGAAGTGCAAGCAATGTTTTCTTTAAGTAAAAAGGCATAATTATGGTATTGATAGTATAGCTAATGTTTTTTTACTTAATAAAATTTTCTTGAATAAAATTGGGATTGTCAAATGAACTTCTAAATTTTGCATTAGAAGACAATTGAGGTATGCTGCATTATTCTTTCATCAAACTGAGTTACTTTATTGACAATTTTTCATTTAGAGTCTCCTTAGTTTTCACTGTATTACTATCTCTTAAAACTCAACTCATTAAAGAAGCAATATCAGTTTAATTTTACACATCTTTGATAACATTTCCACACTCTTTCATGTACAATTCGGAATTTAAATTATTTTTCCCATAATAGTAGCAGAGTGTAATCTGGCATTTTTCTGAAGATTCCCAGCATCAGCTAAGAGAGTCAAATTCAAATTTCCATACCCATCTTATTTGATAAGAAAAAAAAATACAATCCACCTAAACCCACTTAAATCCAATAGAAATAAGGGAAATAGTGAGTATTCCTTCCTAATAGCTCCTGAGAGATTCCAATATTAACTTTAATTGGACACCTTCTAAAAATCAATAGCTTTTTCTCTACCTTAATAATAGTAATTTGAAACTAAAGTGGAAAAAAAACATACCCATTTATTGTAAAGACAAAACAAAAATTTGAGAGCTATAGCAAGAGTAGTATTAGTCATAACAGTTTAATTACAAAATCTAAGTGAAATACAGATATGAAGTGATTCTGGATGTATATGAATCTCTAAGAATTGCTTAAAAATTATCAGTATTGAATGAGAACAATTAAGTAGACAAAGTAGGAGACTTCTGGACAATAAGATAACGATTAAGTCACTATAATAAATACTGTATCATATTGGTTCAGAACTACATAAATATAATAGTCATATATGGTTGAGCACTCACAGAAAGGTCAGGACATAGGGGATTTTAATCTAACAGTGATAAAAAGTGGTTAATTTAATCAAGTATTGACATGGTTGATTATCCAAACAAGTTTGGGTCGCTACCTTTATTTGTTTATGTATGTATGTATGTATGTATTTAGATTTTATTACTGATTTTAGGGAGAACAAAGGAGGGGACAAGGAGTGAGAAGCATCAATTTGTAGTAGTTGCTTCTTGTATGTGTCTTGATCAGGCAAGCACAGGGTTTTGAACCAGCAATCTCAACATATCAGGTCAACACTTTATCCACTATACTACCATTGGTCAGGCTCTACCTTTATATACATATATATGAGAAATATTGAAAGAAAATGTAGGAATCTATTTGTAAAAATCTAGGGTGGGACTTTCCTAATTATGACAGGAATCTCAAAAACCACAAAGGAAAACACTAGATATATTTGGCTATTTTAAGATTATATATATTCTCATGGAGAAAGATACCATAAACAAAATGAAATTATAAACTCAAATATGCCTATAAATTAAGTGTGGAAATGTTTTGTTTTTCTTAGAGACTAGTTATTGAAGGATCATTTCTTATAAAGTCCACTTTTGGAATTCACAAGATCACCTAACAAGCGAAAAAGGAATTTTAAACTTTCTTAATAAAAGATTGAAAGAATTTCACTGTTAAAACTCAAGATTGGAGACCTGAAGATGGTAGCGAAGTAGGCAGATGCACAGACTCCCAGCTCAGACCACCAAACTGGATTACAAATTAATTTAGGAACAATCAGTGTGAAAAACCAACTCTGGACTACAAGAACAGCTCTCAAAAACCAAGGAGCAAAGAAGAAGCCACACTGAGCCTGGTAGGGAGCGCTGAGGAGCAGTGAGTTTCCCCTGCTTACAGGAACAAAGGGGGTGTGAGGCTGAGAGCCCAGAAGGGCTCTCATTGCAAGGAAAAGAGTAGTAAATATTGCTCACAGCCACTTGCCTATGGACCTGGGAATGAGGTGTGTTGAAAGGGCTGGCTTATCTTCTAAAAGGAAAGCGAGGAGAGAGAGACAGATGGTGACTGGCAGAGGAATGCATGGGAGGACCTGAGAAGCTGACTCATCCAGTGCTAAAGGCGACCATAGCTAGAGAAGGGGTTGATCCTTCCACATAACACAAGACAAGTGGTTCTGGGTCGCCCATCTCAACACATCTCTCTAGCTCCAATCAGCGCAAGAAGATGCAGCTGAAAACAAGAAGTGGGGAGGAGGGGCAGTAACTCAGGTCTCCATGGAGATCTGAGATATACCTCCTCCTACTGAAGCAGAGAAAGCACCCTGCCCCCAGAAAGAGTAACTGGCAGATCAGGCCTTCAGAGACTCAGGTTACGGCCACCACATTCCTGATACAGTTTCAAATAAGCCCCCTGCTGAGATCAGTAAACAAGACTTCCACCGAGATAACTCAGAAGAAAACAAACAAATCAAGACTTCAAAGCAGCTCTACTAAAAAAGCCAAACTTGGCAGTGGATTACAAACAACCGCTGATGCCAACCCAAGAAGACCTAGAAATAACACAATTGAAAATTGGAGGCAGACAACACCAAACCTAGACTCAACTAGCCCTACAAATAACACACCCAAACACACAGACGTAATAAGAAGACAGAAAAGTGCAATCCAAATGAAACCACAAGAGAAATCTCTAGAGAGGAACTGAGTGATATGGAAATAACCAAACTGCTGGATGCAGAGTTTAGAATAATGATTGTTAGAATGCTTAGGAATCTTAGATCAACAGTGGATGGTCATTACAAACACCTAAATAAAGAGATAGCAAGTATAAAAAGAACATTGAAATATTAAAAAAAAATCAGTAGGAGGTGACAAATACAATATCAGAAATGAAGACCACAGTGGAAAGAATTAAAAGCAGGATGCAATGAGATACCACCTTACACTAGACAGAATTGTGCTCATTGACAAAACAACACACGATAGGTGCTGGCGAGGATGTGGAGAAAGGGGAACCCTCCTGCACTGCTGGTGGGAATGCAGACTGGTGCAGCCACTGTGGAAAACAGTATGGAGATTCCTCAAAAAATTAGAAATGAAACTGCCCTTTGACCCAGCCATCCCACTTATAGGAATATATCCCAAGGACACAATATCACCGACTGAAAAAATGAAATGTACCCCCATGTTTATGGCAGCATTGTTCACAATAGTAAAGATCTGGAAACAGTCCAAGTGTCTGTCAGTGGACGAGTGGATTAAAAAGCTGTGGTACATATATACTATGGAATGATATGGGCCTATAAGAAAGAAGGAAATATTACCTTTTGCAACAATATGGAGAGACCTGGAAACTATTATGTTGAGTGAAATAAGCCAGGCAGAGAAAGAAAAATATCATATGACCTCATTC
This sequence comes from Saccopteryx leptura, assembly GCF_036850995.1. Lineage (NCBI taxonomy): Eukaryota > Metazoa > Chordata > Mammalia > Chiroptera > Emballonuridae > Saccopteryx > Saccopteryx leptura. The sequence continues at coordinate 54,527,921 of NC_089504.1, forward strand.
ATTTGAGGAATCCAAGGGACAATGAGAACTGAGGAACGGAGCTGAGACAGAGGAGGGATCAAAGGGACCAGAGGAAAAGAGGACAGAGGGAAAGGGGATGATAGGATGGGATAAACATGAAGGGAAGGGGGGAGGGAGCTGTAGGGAGGGAGGCAAGAGAGATGTTGAGGGGATAGGGAGAAGGGGGGAGGCATTTGGGGTGAAAATTAAGAAATATTATCCCAGTTCTTTATTTTAAAATAAGTAAATAATGAACAGAATGGTATTAGTTAACAGATATTGTATAGAGAGTGAAATAGAGTAAATAAAACATACAAGCAATGGAAAATAATAATATTTCAAAATGTTCTCCCCTGGATTTTCTTTTCTCCTGAGAAAGACAAAGTTTGGAAGGGTCAAGAGACTTTCACTTTGACCAAGAAGGAATTCTAGAAATGTGACAGTAGAGAGAACACACTGTGCCTTAGTCTAAACTATTGCAAGGACAAGTAGAATGTGGGGGAAAAAAAGACATATGACACAAGATAAACAGATAGAAAATCCACTTCTAGACCATCTCCAAAATTATAAACAAACCATAGACATTGTAATAACAGATATATTTTGAAAGCAAAAATTGTTTTGATTAATGGGGGAAATCCTGTAGCATCTTTTCTGAAGAAAATTAGAAAAAGATTGTCTTGACAAAAACTGCTTTCTCAGGAGGCCATGGTATCTGTGAGCCAGATCATTTGTGGTACTGTATTTGCGAGAGGTAGCAGAGGATTGGGAGATCATTCACTTCTGAAGGATTTCAGTGGATGAATGCACTCAGTCTGTCCTAGATTCATTTCATTAGGAAAGAATAAACTACCTAACTAGCATGGCCAAAATCAAGTTCACTTAAGGTAACAGGCCAGGGATGTTTCTGACCATCTGTCTCTTTAATAAGGGCTAATTTTCTATTACAATGGCTAAAACAAAAATGTAGAAAATACCAACTGATGGAAAGGATGTGAAAAAACAAGAGAACTCTTATACTTTCCTGGCAAAACTATAAATTGGTATAACCATGCTGGAAAACTAGTTGGAAGATCTAAAGTTAAACATATGAGTTTTATGACACAGTCATGACAGTCTGACATTTAAATGACTAACAGAAAAATGTACATGCATTCACCAAAAGATGGACACTGGAATGTTCATAGCAGCATTATTTATAACATACCCAAAGTAATAACTACTCAAATGGCTTCTACCAACACAATAAATTAATAAATTGTGGTATATTCCCCTAATGGAATGCTGTAGCAATGAGAATGAGTGAAATAATTACACACAGCATGGATCAATCTTACAAATAAATGTGGGTAATCTTACAAGCACAATATGTTACAAAAGAAGTCTAGCACAAAAGAGTACAAGTTGTTTTATACCCTTGTTTAAAATTCAAATTAGACAAACCAAATTAGGGCATTGGAAGTCAGGCTAACAGTTATCCTTGGGGCACAGTTTGGAGATGGGAAGGGGGCCTGAAAAGGTGGAGGTGTTATAAGATGCTGATCGTGTTCAGTTTGTAAAAATTCATCAAACTTGGTGCACTTTTTATAAAAATATTTTAATAAATAGTTTCTGACAAACCTTTGTAGTATAGAACAGAAGGTAGTGGGAAGGAGTGAGCAAGGTAACTTTCATTAAATGGAGAGGTTAGTTTTTAAAACTTTTAAACTAAAAAGCAAACAGCAGTTTTCCATATATAGGGTAATTGGGTTTGTATAAATCTTGTCCAAGAGGCTAAGAAAAACACAACCTTTGATACTTATTTCAAAACCAAAGGCCATTATTGCTTTTGTTCCAAAAAACAGTTTTTATACACTTGGCTTCATTTCCCAGTTTTGTGAATTAAGTAGAGAAGAATACTGTTAACTAAAACGATATCATCTTGTAAAATCACTTCCCCACCCACAGCAATTTAAACTTTGGAAAACCTTAGCCCACAGAAGCCTAATGAAGTAGATTGCCAATAAATACTTTGAATATGAGTATGAGTCATCTGTTGAATAACTTTACATTCCAGACACTAGAAAGCTAAGCAAGCACTGCTAAGACAATAGAAGTTCTGCCCTCCAAAGGTGTTCAACTCGCTTCCCATCGCGCTGAATATCTGAATTGCTCTGTTCTTTCTTATTCTGAGATAGCACAATTTCTTGGCAATTCTAAACAGATAGATGAAAGTCAAACTATAAGGCAGAAGAGTAAGAGGTACACTGAAACCCAGTGAAGACCACTTAGAAAAGAATGTTAAAAAATAGTGCAAAATAGGTCAAATTGGCTCAGAAGAATCAAAGAATAAAAATTCTTTAGAAGAGTGACCAGCTGTGCAAAAAGGTACATTGGCAGAGCTATACAAATATATTCTTGATCCAAAAAAATCATTCACCCTCTTAAAGACTTTCACAAAAAAAGAAAATTGCATATTGTGTACACACACACACACACACACACACACACAATTATCATTATTTGCCTCTCCTTTTGAAGAACTAATGAAATTAGAGATAATATTTTAGTCATTTTTTCATATCTAGCGTCTAAAGTGTCTGGCTTAGAGTAGACACCTGAAAACATTTATAAAAATTAAATAGTTTTCTGTAGATGTGTAGAGCTTCTTAATAAATCAATGACTAATCCCAGACTTTTAACATTTTATACAAAGTTGTTTCTCTTTCTTTATTCTCAGTTGTCAACATTTGTTTAATTTTAAATAATACAGAACTTTTATAATCTCATATTTTAACTCACAGTTGTCTAGTCAAAAAATTTATTTTATTTATATATTTATTTAATTATTTTTTTTTTATTTTAGTGAGAGTTGGGGAGGCAGAGAGATGGACTCTCACATGCACCCCAACCGGGATCCACCTGGCAAGCCCACTAGGGGGCGATGTTCTGCCTATTTCTGGCCTTTGTTCCATTGCTCAACAATGGAGTCATTTTTTTTACTGCCTTAGGCAGAGGCTACAGGGACCAACCTCAGGGCCCAGGACCAACTTGCTTAAATCAGTTGAGCCACGATGCAGGAGAACAACAGAGAGAGAGAGAGAGAGAGAGAGAGGAGGGATAGAGGGAGGAGTGGAGAATCAGAAGGTTGCGTCTCCTGTGTGCCCTGACTGGGAATTGAACCTGGAACATCTGCATGCCGAGCAGACACTCTACCACTGAGCCAACTGGCCAGGGACTAGTGGAAAAATTTCAAGATTTATTCTCTCTCTAGATCAAAACTATGAATTTTATAGTAAATACTTGCCATCCTTAAATTTTTCTTTACCCTTTATATGAGTTAACAGAAGAAGAGGGAATTTTTAAGCTCAAATAAATGCAATACTATATCTAGAGCATACATCAAAACTAAAATTTTAAGAAAACTATGCTTTTATCAGCATTCTACTTACCTGTTATATCTCACACTTTCTATTTAAGTATTTATATATTTTTAAGAATTCAGAAAGCATAAATACACAATTCACAGAATACTGATTTTTGTGTTTGTTATTTCAATGGATGTGGATATACTGTTACTATATATGCTTGCAGCCACAATATACAGCAGTACTTTTCATTTATTAAAACTATTTATATAAATAATGCCTTGCATGAAATGCACCATGTGATGCAATTTTTTTTTTTACTGAACATGATTTGAAGGTTTAGGCATGTTGATTTGTGTAACAGTAGTATACCTGAGTATTCTACTATATGAATACAACATAATTACATATATCTAGTATCTTGTTTATGAGCATTCAGTTGTCTCCATTTTTTCAGTATTACAAAAAAAGAAAGGTGTTTAGACAATGCACATTTTTTAATTTATCATTTTTTTTTTATTCAGAAAATTAAATTTAACGGGGGTGACATTAATCAATAAGAGCACATAGGTTTCAGGTAAACATTTCTATAGCATTTGAACTGTTGATTGTGTTGTGTGCCCATCACCCAAAGTCAAATCATTTTCTGTCACCTTATATTTGTCTCTCTTTACACCCCTCCCGCTACGCACCTCCCCCTGGTAACCACTTTACTTTTTATCTATGTCAGTGAGCCAGTTTTTATTTCCCACCTAAATGTGAAATCACATAGTTCTTAGTTTTTTCTGATTTACCATTTCACTGCATATATATATAATGTTCTCAATGTTCATCCATGTTGTCGCAAATGGCAATAGGTCATCATTTCTTATGGCTGAGTAGTATCTCATTGTGTGTGTGTGTGTGTGTGTGTGTGTGTGTGTGTGTGTGTGTGTAGATATATTCCGCTTCTTCTTTATCCAATCCTCTATCGAGGGACACTTTGTTTGTTTCCACAACTCAGCCACTGTGAGTAATACTGCGATGAACTTGGGAGTGCATGTGTCTTTGTGTACCAACGTTTTCAACTTTTTGGATAGATGCCCAGTAGAGGGATTGCTGGGCTATATGAAAGTTCTATTCTTATTTTTTTTGAGGAACCACCATATTTTCTTCCATAATGGTTGTACTATTGTAGTTTACATTCCCTTTCTGAAAGAGTGCTTTTTGCCTACAGCCTCTCTAACACTTGTTATTACCTGTCTTGTTGATAACAGCCAATCTAACAGGTGTAAGGTGATATTTCATTGATGTTTTGATTTGTATTTTTCTAGTAGGGAAGATGAGCATCTTCTCATATATCTATTTGTTATTTATGTCTTCATGGGAAGTGTCTGTTTGGGTCCTCTCTCTATTTTTTAATTGGATTGCTTCCTTGTTTGTTGCTGAGCTTTGTGAGTTCTTAATATATTTTGGATATTAACCCCTTATGGGAGTTCTTGTTTATAAATATCATCTCTCATTTGATTGGCTGCCTTTTGCTTTTTGTCAGCTTCTTTTGCTGTGCAGAAGCATTTTAGTTTGATATAGTTCCTTTCATTTACTTTTGCCTTTGGGGTAAAATTCACATAATTTCTCTATGGCTAAGGTCTATAAGTTTACCACTTATATTTTTTAATGTAATTTATTGTTTCAAATCTTATTGTTAGGTCTTTGATCCATTTTGAATTGATTTTTGTGCAGGGGGACAAACTGTATGTAATTAAGTTTCATTCTTTTGTATGTGGTTTTCCAGTTTTCCCAGCACCATTTATTGAAGAGGCTTTTTTTTTCCTCCCTTTTGTGTTATTGGCTCCTTTGTTGAAGATGAACCACCATATATATGTGGTTTTATATTTGGGCTCTTGATTCAATTGGTCTATATGTCTGTTTTTCTGTCAATAACACACTGTTTTGATTATTGTGGCTCTAGTACAATTTGATGTCAGATATTGTGATATCTCCAGCCTCAGTTTTTCTTCTCAGGATTGCTTTGGTTATTTGGAAAATTTTGTAGTTCCATACAAATCTAGTGATTTTTTGTTCCATCAGTTTAGAAAGTAATATTGAGATTTTAATGGGGATTGCATAAATTTGTACATTGCTTTGGGTGATATGGCCATTTTAATTGTTGACTCTTCGGATCCATAAACATGGAATACTTTTCCTTTCCACTGTGTCTTTTTAAATTTCTTTCAATAATATTTTGTAGTTTTTAGTCCTTCTCATCCTTTGTTAAGTTTATTCCTAGGTATTTAATATATTTGTGTGTGTTGTGATTGTAAAAGGAATTATTATTTTTAACTCATTTTCTGAAGTTTTTTATTGGCAAAGGGAAAGCAGTAGACTTTTATATACTGATATTGTATCCTGTGACTTTACTGGTTTGGTTTATTGTTTCTAGTAGTTTTTAGTGGAGTCTTTGAGATTTCCTGTATACAAGATCATGCAATCTGCAGAAAGTGGTGCCTTCACTTCATTTTTCCTGATATGATGCCTTTTATTTCTTTCTCTTGTTTGATTGCTCTGGCTAAGACTTCCAGTACTATGTTGAATAAGAGTAGAGAAAGTGGGAAACCTTGTCTTGTTTCTGATTTTAGAGAAAAAGCTTCCAGTTTTTCACCATTTAGTATAATATTGGTTGATGGTTTGTCCTATATAGCCTTTATTATGTTGAGGTACTTTAGTTCTATATTCATGTTATTGAGTGTTTTAACATAAATAGATGTTGTATTTTATTGAATGTCTTTTCTGTATCTATTGATAAAATTGTCTGATTTTTGTCCTTTGTTTTATTGATGTGGTATATTTCATTGATTTACTTTGAATGATTTACATATGTTCAACCACCCTTGTGCTCCAAGAATGAAAGCCACTTGCTTGTGATGTATTATTTTTTAAATGTATTTTTGTACTCAATTTGCTAGTATTTTGTTTTGGGTTTTTGCATCTGTATTAGAAATAATGGTCAATAGTTCTTTTTTTTTTTAGTTTTGTCCTTGTCAGATTTTGGTATCAGTGTTATGCTAGCCTCATTAAATGTATTAAAAATATTTCTGTTTTTTTTTTATTTTTTGGAAGATTTTGAGAAGGATTGGTACCCAATCTTCTTTGAATGTTTGGTAGAATTTACTAGTGTAGCAATCTGGTCCTGGAATTTTATTTTGGGGAAGCTTTTTGATATGTGTTTATGTTTCCTCCCTGCTTATGGTTTTATTTAGATTTTCCACTTCTTCATAACTCAGTCAAGGAAACATGTATAGTTCTAGGAACTTATCCATTTCTTCTAGATTGTTGAATTTGGTGGCATATAATCTTTCATAGTACTCTAGTATGATCCTTTGTATATCTACAATGTCTATGGTAATTTCTCTTCTTTCATATTGGATTTTATTTTTATGAGTCCTTCCTCTTTTTTCCTTGGTGAGTCTAGCCAGGATTTTGTCAATTTTATTGATCTTTACAAAGAACCTGCTCTTTGTTGTATTAATTTTTTCTATTTTATTTAATTCTGCTCTAATTTTTACTATTTCCTTTCTTCTGCTGACTTTGGGTTACTTTTGTTCTTTTTTTAGTTCTTTCAAGTGCAATGTTAGATTGTTTACTTGGAATCTCATCTGTTTCTTGTTATTAATCTGAATGATATAAACTTCCCTCTTATTACTGCTTTCCCTGCATCACAGAAGTTTTGATATGTCATGTTATTATTCTTGTTTGTCTGTATATATCTTCTGAACTATGCTTTCATTTCTTTTTTAACCCTGTCTTTTTTTAGAAGTATGTTATATAATTTTTACATTTTTGGGAGTTTCTTTACTTCTTATTTGCAGTGGAATTCTAATTTCAAAGTCTTATGGTCAGAGAATAAGCTTGGTATAAGTTCAATATTTTGAATTTGTTGAGGTTAGATTTGTGGCTCAATATGTAATCTATCTTTTTAATTCTTGAATGGAAAACTATTATAAAATAAGAGTAAAGCAAATATGGCAAGCAATTGCTTTGACATCATCCCCAATGGATGCTTTCTATGAGTGTGTGAGAATTTCTCTAATAAAGTTGCTGAATATCAAGTAGCTGCATCTTTAAGTATAATAAAATTTTCCAAATGGTTTATTTAAAATTTCCAAATTCCACATTGGTTGTACCATTTACACTGCAAACAAGAGTGAATGCAGCCTGACATGTGGTGGTGCAGTTTATAAAGCATTGACTTCGAATGTTGAGGTCGCCTGTTTGAAATCCCAGGCTTGCCAGGTCAAGGCACATACAAGGAGCAACTACTATGATATTTCCTGCTTCTCCCTTTCTCTCTCTCTTTTCTTTCTCTAAAATCAATTTAAAAAAGAGTGAATGCATATTCTCATTTCTCCAAATACTCACTAACATTTGTATTGTCAGACATTTAAAATGTTACCAGTCTCCTATGTGTGAAATGGCTTTTTAGTTTGATTTAATTGTTACTTTACTGATTATTTCATGTTTGTTGGCCCTTCATGTTTCTACCTATTATAAACTGCATATTTTGAAGATAGGGATGCCAATTATCTTTTTCATATGGATTTGGATAAATTCTTTTTAATTCTGGATACTATTTCTCTGTTATAGGTGTTGTCACTATTCTTTCCCACTTAATGTCTTGTTTTAACTTTTGTTTATTTAGCTTTTGTTGAGCAGATATTTTCAATTCAATGTAGTAAATGAATTAAAAATTTTCTTATGGATTGTATTTTTCTGTTTTGTTTAGAAAATCTTAAAAAACATTTAAAATATTTTATTTATTGATTTTAGAGAAAGAAGAAAAGGGAGAGAGAAATATTGATCTGTTGTTCTATTTATTATGCATTTATTGGTTGATTCTTGCATGTGCTCTGATCAGGGATCGAACCTGCAACATTGGAATATCAGAAAAACACTCTAACCAACTAGGCTAGCTGGCCAGGGCCAAGAAATTTTTTCTCAGTGCTCTAAACATATTTTCTTCTAAACATTTCAACATCTAGATTTTCTCATTTATTCTTTAATCTATATAAAACTTATTTTCTCAATGATGTACCTTGGGGCATATTTAAATTAATTTTTATATATTAGCCAATTTTCCTAGAACCATCCTACTGATGTATATTGCTTCTAGACTTCTGGGGCTAAGGATGGGGGAATGAGGCAAAGTTCTAAGCTCTTCATCCTTACTTCAATTAGAAAAATAACTTTATATATTCAGATGTTATCAAAATTTCATTTGAATTAAGAGATATGCTCTAAAACCATTACCATCATGGAAACAATATGAGCTTTGGATTGAGTTTAATACAGATATTCCTCCTGGATTAAATTCTTTTCAGCAGGTGATCGTGGTATTAATACCTATTCCATGATCTGTGTCAGAATTAATAATTTCAAAATGCCTACTACATTGCCTGAGACACAAAAGATATTCAAAGACTTTAGGGCTTTTGTCTTGGCAGTGAAACAGAGGTAGCTTGAGAGATTTTTAACAAATCAAGATTAAATATTTGCTTCTCTAAGCACGGTGAAGATGAATAAGAATATATAGCCCAGATTTTAGAAAGCAATAAATAATATCTGTTATATTATAAAACCAGGTTTCTCTCCTGTTTGGTCTTAATATTTATCCTGAATGAAGTTAATTTTCACTTTGTCATCCTTGGAAAAGGTTAACCTTAGGGTAAAAAATGATAATTCCAAGTTATACCTGGAGTATTAGTCAGAAGATAAATGGCCTCTCCAGGACTGAGAGAACATTAGTTTGTTTCTTTGTTTTACCAGCCCAAGAGTTTTCAAAAGCTGGAGTGAACAGTTCTAATGGAGATTGAAACAGTGGGATAGGTATAGGATGGAGGAACTGTACCTGGTCACAGGGAGCTTATGTGGTCCTGGGGATACCTTGGGCTACGCAGTGACAGGACATGATTTTTTTGGTGCATGTGTATTCCCTTCTAATATCCCCCAAACCTTCAAGTAAAGCTTTCTTCAGAATTACTATTCTCTGTTATGCCATTGAAAAATAGGTAAGCCCTCAAAACCCAAACTTGGATGTGAACATTACAGGGTGAAAGTTCTTCTCTCTGTCAGAGTAGGCAGACGTGACAGATGCCATTAGACAACAAATGTTCCTCATGAAGACAATGGCAAAGTCAGCTGCTGATATGCATGTGTGTTGGCAAGATGAAGAGGTCAAAGTGGGAGAAGCACAATGACTTTTCAGATGTTGCTCTTGCAAAATTTACAAATGCCTAACACACGCTTTGCCAGTGGTCCTGGGGAAAGAACTAGGGGGTTAATTTCCAGCTGGAGTCTGGTGCCACAAATATATCAGCTAAATAAAAAAAAATTAAGGGTTTATTTAATGAGATCTGAATCTTATAGCTTAAACAAGTAGAAGACCAAATAGATTTTCAGCCTGAGATGTAGGCAATATGGTAAAAATCTAAATATAAGCAGAGATGCCAGGAATACTATCCACACTAGAAAATCTCAGACACTTTCTTTTGCTAAAGATTTTCTTGCCCTCCCACTAGACCCATTCATTTAATCATTAATTCATTTCCACATTTACTGAACAACCACTTATTGAATTTCTGCTCTATGCCTAAAATAGTGCTGGACACTGGGGATACTTAGAAGCCAAACAGACTTGTCCCTGCATTCATGGAGCTCATAGAGAGTAGGGAAGTCCATGTTGAAATAAGGAATGAAACCAGACACTGGGGCAGAAATGGAGGATGTGATCAAAAGTCCAGCAGATGAGTACAGCCCTGTGCAGTAAATTTAGAAATAACTGTCACCATACAGTCTGAAAAAGATAAAATTGTGTTTAGTAAATGCATTTTAAAACATCAACAACTCAGAAAGACTTTTATTAAGATACATTGATCTGAGCATTTTGGAACTTGATCATCTCATCTAGCTGGAAAATTCATTCATACAATATGCTTCTGTCCACAGGGGTAGCATGTAGTTTACTACTGGTGGGGCCTGCTTGTCATGTTGAATTCAGATAAACTATTCTTTGTAAACAACATGATGGAGGATGGAAGGAGACCTATAAATTTTATGATTTTTATTTATATAGATTTTTTTTCAGTGTTAAAAATGTGTGTCAGAGAGAATCAGTGGTTTGCATCCTGCATTTTATTTTTATCTAAAGAGAAAGTGCAATGGTTCATTCCTCATGGGGAATTTGTTATTATAGCCTGCTAAGCCATAAAACAGCTCCATTTTAGCTTTTCTGATTCAAGTAGATACAGTAAGTGTTTTTGTTTGTTTAAAGTACAAGTTTTAGATTTTGTGGAGAACTGTTGTGTGAATCTGAAAAATCATATTACGTATCCACCCTTCTGGAGGCCTGGAGTACCCATAGATTTTATAGCCTAATTAATAATTATGTAGATAGTAGAATCCAAAACATCTCTTCTGCCTCTAAAAAATGGTTCTGATTTCTTATTCTGTCATGTGGATTGATATCACATCTGAATTACAGGTTTAATTGGCAAGAAGTTAGAGAGTTGCAATGTGGGAATATATAAATGTTTTTTATAAATTTTAGTGCAAGTTTTCTTCTTTGAAGGGTACCTGGGACCAGACACATTGCATCCCACTTGCATAACTCAGCAGATAATGTTTCTAGGGTGGTCTTCATCTTCATGATATTACCAAGAGCCCAAGGGGCTATTGCTATAAGGAGGACAAGGATTTAAAAGTAGTCATATATACTTGTGTGTAGCAAAATATCTAATATAACTTTTTTTTAAAATTTCATATACAATGATTTTAAGGACTTAATTCATCTTGATTTATCACTGATGCATATATTCATATATTATCTTCTGCTCTATGGTCATAATGAATTTTGTGTGTTGTTTCCAGCTAATAATTTAAAGTGTTTATGTTAACATAAGTTATTTATAACATTTTGGTACACTGTCTTGTTTCTGATTATATTTTATAAAATAAATGAGTACTTCAGGATAAACAAATACATGTATTTAAAAATAATTTATTCCTACCTATTAAATGACAAAAAGTGACTCCTACTTTGCTTTTTTACATTTCCTATTTTATTCTTGTTCGTGTTTCTAAAAATACATAAAATGCAAAACTTATGAATTGTACAAAAAGCTCAGTAATATACCATTTAATTGTTCTTCAAGAGCATAGTAAAAGTGAAAATCAGCATTTTACAATAAAATGTGTTAATATAAAGGTACCAAATCATATATGTTTATGTTAAAAGAGATTCGAAAAATACAATTTTTTAAAGACAATAAATACCAGGTCAATAGATAACAAAATTCATTTAGTGTTCTAGTCATACCCATTATTATTAAATATACAGAAGACTTGAAAGTTTCCTACAGGGAAAAAAGGCAAAAATAGTTTCCATTTGATACACTGTCATGGAGATAATATAAACAATTTCAAAACCTTCACAAAAAGTGGACTAGCAATCCAATTTGTTTATTCCCAAGGATAATGCTGAGTTTATTTATTTTTGAAAAGAAAGACTCAGTCCTGATTTCTGGATTTTAATTCTCAGTGTCTCTGAATTGTTCAATTTCTCTGCTTCTATTGCTGCAACCTTGTCAGCATAGTCATTATCTAGAGCAGGGGTAGTCAACCTTTTTATACCTACCACCCACTTTTGTATCTCTGTTAGTAGTAAAATTTTCTAACCGCCCACCGGTTCCACAGTGAAATGGTGATTTATAAAGTAGGAAATTAACTTTACTTTATAAAATTTATAAAGCAGAGTTACAGCAAGTTAAAGCATATAATAATAATTACTTACCAAGTACTTTATGTCGGGTTTTCACTGTTTGGCAGAATAAATCTTTATAAAACAACTTACTATAGTTAAATCTATCTTTTTATTTATACTTTAGTTGCGCCGCTACCGCCCACCATGAAAGCTGGAACGCCCACTAGTGGGTGGTAGGGACCAGGTTGACTACCACTGATCTAGAGCCTTCTCTCTTCTTAACTGCTCTTCCATTTTAATTAGACCTCAGATATGCTTTTATCTATCAGCTTGGTTCCTAAGTTTTTAATAATGTAACTCTCCTTAAAGCTTCAGTCTGAAATACATGGTCTTTCACTGTCTGTTTTATGTCCCTTATATACCTTAGCTCATTAACAAATTTAATTTAAGAAACACAGACAATACTGGGTACTGTGTTGATAACATTTTTAAATATTTACTATCTTTTTTTCATGTTGCTATGGGCTGCATGTGGCCTTCTCCCATATCGAAAATTCATTTGTTGAAGTACTAACCCTCAGTGCTTCACAATAAAATTGTATTTGTAGATAAGGTCTTAAAAGAGATAAGTTAAAACAAAGCCAGTAGGATGAGGCTCCAATATAATAGGACTGCTGTCCTTATAAGTTAAAGCAGAGACACAGGGGTTTGTGCACACAGAGAAAAGGTCATGTAAAGACATGACGATAAAGTGCCCTTCAAAAGAGGAGAGGCTTTGGGAGAAACTAACCCTGCAGACATCTTGATCTTCAACTTCCAGCATCCAGAACTGTGAGAAAACAAATTTCTGTTGTTGAAGCCTCACAAACTATGTTATTTTGTTATGGCAACCCTAACAGGCTAATACATATGTATTTTTAGTAGGTGTCAAAAGAAACTGGTAGTATTGTAAAAACACCAGTTTGCCCTGAAGTTAAATCCTTAGTACAGAAAATGTAAGAGCTGATATAAAAACAGATTTTTGAAGAAATTCTCCCTCATGTCTTTTCTCTACTTTTCTAAAACTAACTCAGCTCATCTGGTACCACTGTGATATGTTTTATTCTGTTCTAAGCCACTCTGGCTCTCTTCTCTGGACCTCTTGAATACCTATTTTCTCACTGGAAAAAAAAAACATATTTAACACAGAACCTTGCTCTTATTCTGAACCCTGTATTTAAAACCAATATAAACATATCTGTGTTCTGGAGCTGATGTAAAGGAAGGTAGACAGAGCCTCCTTACCTGCTTGCTCAATCCACCACTCACTTTTTCCTTTCCTTTCATATTTACAGTGGCACCTGGGACGCCACCACATGAGATGTAGGTTTAAACCCCCTGCATTAAATCACACTTTATTATTATCTTAAAATAGCATTAAGAGGCTACACCACACGCTTTTTAATAAAACACTTCTTATATTAGGATGATAGACAAAGAATTGAACATTGAGCATAGCTTAAGGTACAATCTTTAAATTGCTTATTAAATGAATTTGCATGACATTATTTTTATGATTTATATTAGAAACCCATCATCAGGCTGAGAATCTAAGATTCACTACTGCCGAAGCGGGGCTCTGCCAGGAGCTGGTACGGTTTGGGCTTCATGGCTAACCCATACCTGGGCGTCAGGTCCAGCTCGGCTCCAGGGCATTTCTTCAGGTTGAGCTGTTGCAGAATTGTGGTGATGAAAATGAATATCTCATTTCGTGCAACATCTTCTCCAAGACACTTCCGGATTCCCATTCCAAATATCAGAACCTTGTCAACAAGACTTTTATTCAGTTCCCTGTTTTCGTTTAGAAATCTCTCAGGACTAAATAAACTGGGATTATCCCAGATCGTTCTGTATAAAATAGACAAAAGATACATTTAAAAAATAAATTATTTTATCATTTTTTCCTTCTTTCTAATTTCCCCATGATAATTTTTTTTTTACATAAAATGTTTTGTTCAAGTTTGGAATATCCTTTAGAGATTTTATATAATCTGTATGTTTGAATATTCATACATTCCTCACTGCCATATATAATTATGTCAGTATATCATTATTATGAATTTATGTCTTTAAAATTCTTCAATTTATTGACATGTTTAGTTACCATAAAGAATTAGTACAATGATTCTTAGTTTTCATCAAAATCACATTTTATTAAAAAATGAATACTTGGAAACTTATTTCAATTTTTTATGATTTTAAATGAAGAGTTCTGCAATATTATCATAAAAAATTTCCCAAAATTTTGGTGTAAATAAAAGGAACAAATATTCAATTTTTTTTGCCTTAAGCAAAGTGAGCCACACCTCTTACCCTGTTACAAATAAGTCTAGAACAAGGCCTTTGAGAGTCACCACAGAGAGCAGCCAAGTCACCAGAAAGCAGCACCCCCTGAGGGGTTGCCCGCTGTTTCCCAGCATCTGGATCTCTCTTCTTCCTCCACCTTTTGTTTCAGGTACCATATCTTGTCTATGACAACTAGAATGCTGGTTTTTGAGTTTTTTTGTAGGGTTTTCTTTGTTTGTTTGTTTTTTGAGAGCAAGAGAGACAGACAGACAGGGAAAGAAATGAGAAACATCAACTCATAGTTGTGGCACCTTAGTTGTTCATTGATTGCTTTCTCATATGTGTCTCGACGATGGAGGTGGGGGAGGGCTCCAGCCTAGCTAGTGACCCCTTGCTCAAGCCAGCAACTTTGGTCTCAAGCCAGCAACTATGGGGTCATATCTATGATCCCACACTCAAGCCGGCGACCTCGTGCTCAAGTTGGTGATCCCGCGCTCAAGGTGGAAACCTCGGGATTTCAAACCTGGGTCCTTGGTGTCCCAAGCAGACGCTCTATACACTGCACCACCATCTGGTCAGGCACTAGCATGCTTCTTAATACATAATACGACATATATGAGGGACCCATTTGAGTTTCCAAAGAACTGAGCCTCTGTATATCGATGTCACACTTTCTAGCAGAAAATTTATTTTCTTTTTGCACCACAAGTCAGAGACCTAGAGACCAACAAATCACACTCAGTCCTCCAATCAATTTTGTTTTGCTCTCCTAATCTTTTAAAAATATTCATTGTTGGTAACATTTAAACATAAGAAGACTCCACATAAAAACTTCTATTTCCCAGTTCTATCTTATAACTGAAAGAGTATACAATATTGGGGCAATGCCCTGCTTGTCCTCCGTTTACTGAGCTAAATTAGATATGCAGATGACCTCTCCTCACTGCCTCAATAAGGACAATTCTCTCATTTTCGGTATTTTCCACTGCTCAGTATGCTTAAGTTTGTGACCTAAGTTTTCGCTACATAGGATTAATTTCCCCATGATATAAAATCTTGAATCACATACTAATTTAGCTTAAATAAATGTCTCTACACAAACAGAATTTCTTTATAAGCACCTGCGTTAACATAGTTTGTTTGAATAGTACTCAGTATTCAATGTAATAACATGTTCTTAGGTTATCAGGACACTTGGCGATGTGCTAGCTAAGAAAAAATGGCATTGCATTTACACTGACTATGTTTTTCTTATAGTGGAATTTTAAATGCTTAGTTTAATTCAGCATGATCACTGGGTATGAAAAATGGAGGTGTCAATTTTTCTCACAATAAAATTTACAGTGAGAGTTTATGCAGTGTTATTCCACCATGTTGCTGGTTCTGCAGGTGCTGTTAAGTACACAAGAGAGCCACCTCCCTCCCAAACATCCTGGAGCATCAGAGGGAATCTTGGGAGAAGACAAAAAAGCCATACAGAGCACTATATATGCAGCCCCCTGAGTGAATAAGAATGCAATCATTACCTGTTTACTGGAGACATTGAGACCCAACCACATGGAGCATCCAATTTACATTAGATAGGATATACACACTGAATGTGAGTCTTGTTTCTGCTACTTGCTGAACATGTGACCTCAGGCCATTTGTTTCACCTGGCTGAAAGTTTCTTCAGCTGTAAAACTGGTAACATGGTAGCACCACCATGGAGGGTTATTACTGAGGCTCAGAGGAGATACTTCAAGATTTTTGTGCCCAATACACAGTAAGGTCTATAAATATTAGCCACATCATTTATTATTTTTATTACCACTGCCATAATCCTCACTTTCACTGTGTGAGATATCTTTATGTCAACCCTCCCTTTTATAGCTAAGGATCAGACTCTAGCTATATTTTATTATCATATATTTATTGTGTGGCTATTATGTACCAGGCACTGATTTAAATGCTGAGGTAGAGGAAAACCAAACAAACAAAAAGGAAGAAAAATTCTTGCTTGGTCTTTTGCATTCTGTTGTAAAATTTCATGCTGCAGTTCAAATATCAGCTTAGCATAACCCAGGCAGAGGGTGAGTCCATGAAGTCCTTGGCCAACCCCACTTCAGTAAACCCATTTTTGAAATTGGCTTTGTGCTGAATGAATTTGTACTAAGATAGAATCTTGCCCATTTTCACTGAGGAGAGAAAACTGAATTTTCTTCTAACTACTTTCAAGAGAAATAGAAAGAATTAAATTTAGTTAAGAATGTGTATCTTGCCTGACACATGGTGGCGCAGTGGATAATGCGTCTATCTGGAACACTGAGATCGCCTGTTCAAAACTCGGCATTTGCCTGGTTAAGGCACATATGGGAGTTGATGTTTCTTGCTCCTCCCACCTTCTCTTTCACTTTCTCTCTTTCTCTCCTTTCTCTCTAAATATGAATAAATAAAATTTTTTATTTTTATTTATTCATTTTAGAGAGGAGGGAGGGAGGGAGAGAGAGGGAGAGAGAGAGAGAGAGAGAGAGAGAGAGAAAGGGGGGGAGGAGCAGGAAGCATCAACTTCCATATATGCCTTGACTATATAAGTGCAGGGTTTTGAACCGGCAACCTCAGTGTTCCCAGGTCGATGCTTTATCCACTGTGCCACCAGAGGTGAGGCTTTTTTTTTTTAATTTTTATTTTTTTTTTTTTTTTAATTTTTTTACAGGGAGAGAGAGAGAGAGAGTCAGATAGAGGGATAGATAGGGACAGACAGACAGGAATGAAGAGAGATGAGAAGCATCAATCATTAGTCCTTCGTTGTGACACCTTAGTTGTTCATTGATTGCTTTCTCATATGTGCCATGACCGCGGGCCTTCAGCAGACTGAGTAACCCCCGCTCGAGCCAGTGATCTTGGGTCCACGCTAGTGAGCTTTTTGCTCAAGTCAGATGAGCCCGCGCTCAAGCTGGCAACCCCGGGGTCTCGAACCTGGGTCCTTCCGCATCCCAGTCCAACGCTCTATCCACTGCGCCACTACCAGGTCAGGCTAAAAGTTTTTTTTAAAAAGAATATCTCTTTCCCTTTATTAATAAATAGCAAACAAGCAACCAAACATATTTAACCTCAAGAAATAATTTTAGTAACTTACTCATCATGATTTACTTGATACATGTTAATAAAGATGCATGTTTTCCTGGGAATGAAATAGCCATTCAGAGTAGTGTCTTTTGTGGTACTGGAAAAACAAGATACATCATTACAGCATCTTCTGTGAGTTCATACAACCCAGCTCTAAACTGCCACCCACAGGTAATAGAGTATATTTATTAATGTCTTTTTAAAAACTACAATGATATGAAATCTTTATAAATCTTCACTCTTATTAATTGACACATCTTCCACCTATTATCAAATTAGTTTATTCTTTTCCTTGTATTTATAAAACATATTGAGCACTTAACATATTTAAGGCATTGTTATGAGTTAAAACCCCAGTGGAAATTTATCTCAGTATTTCTACAACAGCGTTGCTCATAAGTAGACACATCCAACTATATCAGGAAACTATAAGGAAATTATTAAAACTTTCTGTGTACCCAATATGTTTTCATGTTTATCTATCAATTAAGAAAACAAAACATAGTATCTTTTATTACTTAGTAGAAGGAACAATGAAATTGGAACTAGGAAATCTGAGCTCTAGACACTGCTCACAGTGAACTATTGGGCAAATCTTGTATCTACTCTATAATTTTATTTCGTATGCATGAAATGGTATTGTTTGTGTTGAAGATCTTTAAGTTGTCTTCAAAACAAATAATCTACTTTTCTAGTCCCATACTCAAACTTATTTATGCAAACTATATATCTTTGTCTTTTGTACCTCTGTAATTATGCATGGATTAAATAAAATCATGTCATGTTCCCATATGCCATTCCCTAACTTCCTCAGTGGCTCCCATACTGACTGACCTCTGCCCCAGAGGAGTGGCAACAACATTTCAATTTGGTAAGATTGAGAGAAGGTGCTGAACATATTTGGCTTTGCCACTTCTGGTTTTCTGAAGAAAGTACATCTCATCTATAATCACCAATGGCTTGAGCTTGAAGAAGCAGATTTTGTACTTCCAGGGGAGACTGCTGTTGTCCAACCTTACCAGAGACTGAATGGCAAAAGTGTGTCTAATTTAGATGAGAAATATGAGCAAGGCTACGTGGTCCAGCTCTAAGCCAAACAGTGCAAACTAGCTCTGATCATCAGAAAAGCTCATATTTGAATTTCTGTCTGATCTATGCTGACGTTGTAACTGATATTGAACATTGGAAAATAATATGGACATTATTTATTGGTCACCCTCATAATCCAATGAAGGGGAATGCCAAAAAAGTAACAGATTGATTTTTGGGGAGGATTACCTCTTCTTATGCATGGTCACTTGCCTATTTCAATACATTCCACATGTCCTCTGTGTATTCAGCTGTTCTAATTCAATTCTATATAAAAAGCTATATGCTCCTATTTTATGGAAACTTATCATGTAAATCTGATTTCACTATTATTAAAATATGAGTTACTATTTATTCTAAAGAAGTAAATATATCCACACATTAATTGTGAGATTTCTCTTTCTCCATAAATATTCCTGAAACTTTGTGTATGAAAGTGGCTTTTTATATAAATTTTAGGAGACATATATGTAATCAATATTTATTAGAGTTTTGTTTGGTCTTGTGTTGGTGTGTGTGTATGTGTGCATATGTGTGGGTTATGGGTAAGAGCAAAACTTTTGCCTCTTTTACTTATGATTATTCCATTTAGCTTTTTAAAATTTATTTTATTTTAATATATTTTCTGCTTTTTGATCCCATGCCTTTTAAAATGGAAAAACAGTAAGTTTTCAGGTATAGAAAAATAAATTAGTCCCAAATAACATACATAAAATCTTTCTTATGTGTGTGCAAAAATTTTTGGTTTGAATCACACTATCATTGGTCAATGCATTGGCTCTCTTATTTTAAATTAATTTATTTATTTTAAATAACACAATGAACACCTATGTTTTAAGAGAAAGTTTCTTGTTAAATATGTCCTTAGATGCTCCAAAGCATATGATCATTGTTGTTATTCCAAATAGTGCCTGTATATTTTGCAGAACTTCTCTGATTCCTGATTATTTAGTAAAGCTTTCAGGGCGTACTGTTTCATAAAGAACCCAGTCACCTTATGAATGTCATTGGGACAGAATAATAGCATCTATAAAAATTGGACCAGCCCTGGCTGGTTAGCTCAGTCAATTAGAGCATCGTCCCAAAACATCAACGTTGTGGGAGGTTTGATTCCCTGGACAGGGCACATAAGAAAAGCAACCAATGAATGCATAGCTAAGTGGAAAAACAAATGAATGTTTTCTCTCTTTCACTCTCTCTACCCACTTTCTTCTCTCTGCCTTCCTAAAATTAATCAATCAATAAAATAAAATAAAACCTGTTTCTAAAAACTAAGTTAAAGATAAAATTAACTTCAAACAGAAAGAGGCTCTGCAGGAAAGAAATCACTGTGAGTAGATAGCATTGTGTGTGGATACAAAAAGCAAAATAGAGAGACAAAATACAGGACACTAACTGTGTTGCTCACTGTCTCCCCTTGACTCTGTATAGCTAGTGGCCTGGCCCTTTAAAAAAGCTGAAGGCTCTATATACTGCTGTGCCAATAACCATATTTACATCAGCTTCTTCTTTTTCTTTTCTTTTTTTTTTAAGTGAGAGGAAAGACGATTGAGAGACAGACTCCTGCATGTTCCTGGACCAGGATCCCCCACCCTGCCCCCTGGTAACCCCCATCTGAGGCTGATGCTTAAATCAACTGAGCTATCCTCAGCACCTGGGGCCAACACTTGAACCAATGAAACCACTGCTGCAAGAGGGGAAGAGTAAGAGGAGAAAGAGGGGAAGAGAAGCAGATGGTCACCTCTCATGTGTGCCCTGGCTGGGGCCCAAACCTAGGACATCTGCATGCCTGGCCAATGGTCTATCCACTGAGCCAACTGACATCAGCTTCTCAGGATGAGAGACATTCCCACTCCCTCACTATTTAAAGACGGAAAGAGAAAAAACACCAAAAATTTCATTCTTTATTTTAATTGTGTGGAATAAAATAGTTCAAAGTACCAGAACTTTGGATGTCCGCATTCATATTTAATAAAGCTTGCCTACTTAATCTATACTGGCATGCATTAGTGAGCTGAAGAATCTGGTACAAGGTTCAGTAAACTTTCAAGTATCTATAAATGGAAACTCTGTTTAATCTATTTTGGCAACACTGGCCTCTTTAGCAGATTGCCCAGAAAATTCTAAGCTACTGAAAATGAAACCACATCAGTAAGTGGCTAAAATGGTACATAGGAGAAAGTCAAGTGACTCTGTTTGACATTTTATAACCAAAAATATATTATGGTTGTATTATCCATTGTTCGGCACCTCTATATTCTTTTCTCTCCTTAATTAGTACCTTAAAGATGAAAATTAATGACATCAAAGTTTAATTATTAAAACATTTGCAAAATATGCTGTTATTATTCTATGTAAAAATTTCATTAGAGAATTACAAAATAAAATAAGATTTAAAACACAAACATTTATATATAATTATATATAAATACATAACATAATACATATTTTAAAGGACCTAAAGTAATTCTAGTGCCTTAGAGCCCTCATTCTCCCCAACCCACCATCGGTTGCTATTTCAAAAAAAGAATCATATGCTTACCAATGTGGAATAGTAAAAGGAAGAAAAGAGGCATGTCTGAATATTTCATTTATGAAAGCTTCTGTGTAGGGTAAAATTTTCCTGTCTTCAAATCTGGGTGGTTTCAGCCCAATGTTTCTATCTGAAAGAATTTTCTTTATTTAATAAGAATAATGGCAATTATAAGAATTACATTTTTATCTGAAAGCATGTTACCAATTTCTTCTTGAATTTTGATTTGAATTTCTGGATAGTGGATCAAATAAAGAAAGGTCCAATACAGACATGTTGATACAGTTTCAAACCCTGAAATAGAAATGAGATAAAATGTCATGAGAAAATTATTAACAAAATTGGTATCTTCAATTTACTTCATATTTGAATGCTATGATTCCAGAGAAAATAATCTAAATATAACTATAAATTAATAAACCCACAATAAAGTAATTATAACACATTAAAATTTGTGTCAGAGTATAGGCTTAACCTGTGACCCACTAAGATAGCCATTATCTCGAGAAAATAAAAGAATAAGTGCTGGTGAGGATGGAGACAACTGGAAACCTTTTGCACTGCTGGTTGGAAAGTAAAATGTTACAGTCACTATGGAAAACAGTATGGAGATTCCTCCAAAAATTTTAACACTAATGATTATATGATCCAGGAATCTCACTTCTTGGTATAAAAGATCTAAAAAAGTTGAAAGCAAGGTCTCAAAGAGATATTTGTACATCCAATTACATTGCAGCATTATTCACAATAATTAAGAAATGGAAACATCCCATTTGTCCATTGGTGGATTCATGGATAAACAGAATGTGGTGTGTGTATGCCCTGGAATATTGTGCATCTTAAAAAAGGAGATCTTGTTACTTGCTACAACATAGAAGAACCTCGAGGATGTTAGGCTAAATGAAACAAGTCAGTCACAAAAAGAAAAATACTATATGATTTTCACTCATATAAGGTATCTAGTTAAATCATAGAATTAGAAAGTAAAAAAGTAGTTGCTAAGGGCTGGGGGGGGTCAGTGTGGGCATCAGTGTTTAATGGACATAGAGTTCAGTTTTGCAAGCTGAAAAAGAACTAGAGATCTGTTGGACAGCAATGTGAACATATATAATATAACAAACTGTATACTTAAAAATGTTTTAAGATAATGAATTTAATATTATGGGTTTGAAACCACAATCAAATCAAATCAAATCAATACATAGTTGTTATTTATGACAAGTGAAAATAATGAAAATAATTTACTACATTATTATAATAATGCTTATGATCTATGTGGTAATAGTTATAATTATAGCCCTGGCTGGATAGCTTGGTTGGTTACCATCCTGAAGCACAGAGGTTGCTGATTAGATAACCAATCAGGGCTCATATAGGAACAGTTCCTATCTCTTTCTTTCCCTCTTTTTCTCTCACTAAAATCAATAAATAAAAATGTAAAATGGCCACTAAAAGTTTACTTTGTTCCAAGATATATATCTACATCTATATCTTTTTTTTTTTTTTAATGTAAGAGAGGCAGGGAAAGAGAGACAGAGAGACAGGAACATCAAGCTGTTCTTGTATGTGCCCTGACCAAGGATTGAACCCGCAACCTTTGTGCTTTGGCACAACATTCCAACCAACCAAACCATAGTCCAGGGCTTTATTTTTTTATTTATTGATTGATTTTTAGAGTGACAGAGATAGGAGGGGAAAAGGGAGGGGGAAGGGAAGCATTCATTTGTTGTTCCACTTAGTCGTGCATTCATTGGTTGCTTCCTGTGTGTGCCTTGACTGGAGACTGAACCCTCAACCTTAATTGTTATTGTTTCCAGATGATGCTCTAACCAACTGAGCTAACTGGCCAAAGCCTATAACTATATATATAATTATGCTAATTTTACTGAAGAGAAAACTGTGTTTCAAGAACATTAGTAGTCTTGTTCAAAGTAACTCAAACCAGAAGAGGCGGAGTCAGGACTTAAACTTAGACTTAACTATACCCAAAAGCCCTAAGTTTGTATTAGCACATAATGGAAAATTGAGTACATTCAATATTTTAAAATACTAATGTTTAGTGTGCTTGTTATGGTTTAAAAATTCATCCTTTGAACAAAGTATCATCAATTTTGAGATTATTTAAACATTGACTAAATTCTTTTCATTATCTAAAATAAAAGCAAAGAAAGATGTCACATGTTATTTTTTTTCCAAGGGTAACTTTAACATTATATCAAAATTGTGATCACTTCCTGAAAATGAACACTCAGAAATTCCACATTAAAAAGCTTTTTTAGCCTGTCTTAATTGTAAATATACCTCTGTGATATCCAAATGTCAAAATTAATGATGCTATTTTTGTTTTCTACAAAATAAAATCTAGTTGCAGAAATTAATATTTAAATCAACATGTCTTTTTTCCAGGTATCTGTGATGATGATTATCACATCAAAAACAATGCTAGCAAACATTGATCACTTGATTACATTGTCATTGAGATAGGAGCTATTATTAGTCTCACTTCAGAGATGAGAAACTTGCAACACAGAAATGGTTAACTATTTCACCAGGGTCACACAGAACTAAAGCTACCACTCAAATTCCGGTTGGTGGCTCTGAAGCATTGAGATGTAACCCTTTGTTTACGCTAAATAACTTGTAACTCAATGTGTAAAAAAATACATCTAGATAAAACTGCAGAGCAGAGGATACTCCTTTCTAAGTGTCTCTTCTCAAGACTTGGTTTTCAGATCTTTTGTACGAGGAAATCTCCTATAGTAAGCCAGTAGCTTCTAGTTTCCAAGTGACAAAATTTACAACATGACGTTATACTGCAATAAAATTATTCTAAAAGTAAGTTGTCCAAGTGAAGTTGCTGACCATAGTAGAGCACAGTATGGTGTGAAAATATTGACTTCTATGCAAAATATATTGCCTCTATTCTCTAGCAAAAGAAAAAGGGCAAGCCATGAATACTGCATAAGAGACAATGATTGTGCCCATTGTAGAATTATAGACATTACATCCAAAACCTGGGACTATCTAGATATATAGCAGAACTCATATATTTATTATCACAAATTTTGCTTTTCATATCAAGGCTTAAGCAACATATTATCTTGGTAGATTATCTAAAAATTGAAATCATAAGAAATGATTTTGGGAGACCCTGACTATATCCAGAGGAGAAGTCAAATTATCTCTATAATGAATTTGAAAAATCAAATATTGAAATATAAATGTTAACAATAAGGTAAAGCTGATGAAACAGTGTGTTTGTAACTATTATCTACTATAATATGTGGTTTTATGTTCAAATGTTTTCTTTTAATATTCTATTACATGTCACTAGAAAAGTAACAGACACATGTAGAAATTTATATTCTATTAATTTTCTTTATTACTCTTATTTGAATTCAAAATAAAAATGAGCAATTAAATGCATTATATAGTAATGCATTATACTGAATGTTGTTTGTTTTGCACACATTCATACAATTTTTTTTTCATACAATTTTTAACTGTGTGTGCATATCTGGTGACACTAATCTATAGCCCAGTCATTTTTGTTATTTACAAAATTTTATATTTGTTGATTTTCACAGGATTTTTATGTATTATATATTTTTGAAATACATTAAGTCATCAAATCAAGATGAAAATAATGCCCATTTGATGTGTTAATGACATCCACACACACCCAGTCTTTCATATTCAGTGGTGTTCAGGCTTTAAATAAATGTCCTCCCCAGTTCTATCAATAGTATTTAGCATTAGATAATTGGAAGAAGAAATGCTAAGTATAGCATGATCACATTTGCATGATAAATAACCAGTGTGTCCATCAAACTTAAATCATGATCAAAGTGTTGTGTGTGTGTATGTGTGTGTGTGTGTGTGTGTGTGTGTGTGTGTGTAGGTATGTGGGTAGTCAGAGCAGGAATATTTGCATAGGAAAAATCACACAAATCAAAACATGCCTTTTGCTTTCAAGAAAGGTCAGGAACACAGATGATTAGATCTTAGAAAAAAAATGAATCCAGATGCCAATAAATATGACATAAAGAAAATAAAATATGAGTTTGACAAATAGTCTACCTAAAATAAAATTGCTAAAACACCTTCAGTATTTTAGTGTTGTTGTTATACTAAGCAGTGGTCGGCAAACTCATTAGTCAACAGAGCCAAATATCAACAGTACAACGAATGAAATTTCTTTTGAGAGCCTAATTTTTTTAAACTTAAACTATATAGATAGGTACATTCCTTATTGAGGTAGCACCCGCACGTGGTATTTTGTGGAAGAGCCACACTCAAGGGGCCAAAGAGCCGCATGTGGCTGGTGAGCTGCACTTTGCCGGCCAGGGTTCTAAAGGAATTTGCTTCTTTCAGTTTCATATCTTACTGGAACTATAAAAAATTTGGTAGGTAAAAAGGATGACATAATATGAAATTTAAGAATGAGAGTAATAGAGTAGTAGTATAGATTATCTTTCTAAATAGGATTTTGGTAATCTGTATGAGAAACTCAAGAATCCTTTTATAGGTGACCCAGAAACCCTGCTTCTTAGCATAAGGCTATAATTCCAAAGGAGGCAAAAATTTGGACAAAGATGGCAATCTTAGCATTAGCAAAATATCCAATATCTGCACTATTTGTGCAGGATAAGAGCTATCAACAAGACAGGTGTCCACCCTAGAGACCACAGATAGGTAAAATGTGGGGGATATATCCATGGAGTATTAAGCAACTGACTGAAGCAGCAAATTAGAAATATACCCAGTAACCATGATTGGATCTTAAAAATACAAAGCTTCACCAAAAATGTTAAAAAATAGGTTGACATGTAAATAGCAACGTTGTTTACATAAACTAAAGATCATGATAATATAAGAATACACGGTATTACATAGCAATATAAAGCCTGTTTTATAAGAATTTAAAAAAACCACTTTAAGCAACTTTTTTAAACAAATTAAGAATAAACGTCAATGGGTTGGAAGCTGGATGTAAAGATAATGAGTAATAAACAAACAAACAAGGTCAAGTGCAACATGAACAATGATGTTCATGTACATGAACTAGAGAGCATGATTAACTCAATTCTTTACTCTTAAGATGAAAACAGAATTTTCTGAATGACATGGGAAGAAAGGAGAATGTCAAATTATTTATACAGAGTGAGATAACTATACAAATGGTCAATTGTGAAAGTGTAAACAATAGAACACAAAATAATTGCAATTAATCCTATTTGCCTCATATATTGACAAATACTCTCACATACCAGCTCCAAAAAGGTCATTCACAGTGCTTATGATTTCAGCGTCATTTAAGGTGGCTGTTTTTGTAGTGGCATATTTGTTGTGGCATGTATTAATCAGAGCATCAGTAATGTCTCGTATATGGTCCTGAGGAGACAAATCTTGGTATGATTATTGATCCCTACCTACATCTCACATGACATATGAATCTCTTGCACCATGCAATGTAAAATGAAATCAATTTGCCTAGGAATATAAGGTCTATAGTAGATCATTTTAAAGCTCACTACCAATTTTGCTTGTCAATGGTAATGCTCAATTTTAAAAGAATGTAGACTAGAAAATCAAGTTGCCAAGCTCAATTTTCTTCTTAATGTTTCTTTCAATCAATAAAAAAGTACCTATGTCTGGAAGCACAGTTAAAAAAATTAAATATTAACTTACTACAGGGAAATTGCTGAGCAATGAATATAATAAGAGGTTACCAAACCCACTGTAAGAATTTTACTGTAATCACCATGCAGAAAGAGATGAGGCTGAGGTAGGTTAAGGAGTAGGAAGAAAAACTTATGACTTCACAAGTTTTTTATGTCTGTATTTGTTCTAAAATTCCCAGCGAATACCTTGGAATGTATTGTTTACTGCTTCTTCTTTTGCACTGGATGGGACTTAACACCTTACACCTTTACATTTGTTCAATTATCTACCTTTTTGTATTTATTTTTTTCATTATGCCATGATCTCAACAAATTGGCCTCCAAAGAGCTAGGATTATTTCTAGAACATATATAATTCATGAGAGAAATTTACTTTTCTGTGGACCACTAAATTGGACCAAAAACATTTGAGTGGCCTTACAAAAAGGTCTACTTCTGTCACCTATAATACATGAAGAAACTTTCTACATGTGTCATAATCTCAAAGTTTATATCTATATAGTAAAGCGACTCAAGCAAGAAAAAGACAATAAAGTGGAAGTTTCCTATACAATATTTTTTGTAATTATTCAAAACACTTTCTTAAAAAAATTTTGATACTTTTAAGACCTCATAGTTTCATATGCAACAGAGGAGAGACAAAAATCATTGGTTCATTTATTCAAGGGACTCATTTACATGGTCATCATTCATCAGCCAACTACAGAGTGATAATTCAAGCATTACCTTATCCACAGACTGAGGAAATATCTGAGGTCTCAAAGAATTCAGAACTCTTTCTAGGATCCCTATATGAGAACTAAGAAACACTGCCCTATAATATCACCGATTTGAACTTACAGTTCATGATAGTTTGGGTAAGGGTCATTATGACAAAAGTATAGAGAAACGAATCTGGGTACATAACACATACCATTATCTGTTGCTTCTCACCAAATCCCTTGTCCTGCCATGAATTTAACTTACCTTATCATATGTGGTAAGATGATCTTGTACATGTAAGGCAATAAACTGATTCAAGGCCTGATAAAACTCTCGAGGAGCATTTATAATCTGCAGTGGAAGGTAGCGAAAACATGGTATGAAATCGGCAGGATTAGCTGCACTGGAGGCCTTGAGTAAATCATCATTAGTTTTAACTATCTTAAGAAACTCTTCATCATTGTGGTCATATCTCTTGCCAAAGCAAAGGGCACAGACAACATTGGCCACTGCACACGTGATGGCACTTCTGGGCTCAAAGCTGCCATTTTCAGAAGTCAACTTTGCAAAGACTTTTACCAGCTCAGAAACTTCCTCGATGACGTGTTCCTCAAGTAAGCAAGAGCAGGTGGAGGACTTAGCTTCTGCTTTAGAAAAAGTTCGTAAAGCATTAGAGGCTATTTTCTTATGAAGCTTCCAGCTCTCTCCATAATTGACTGAAAATGAAAGACTCTTTCCTTCAGCAAAGAAAGAAAATGTATGCATGTTAGGCCTGCCTGCAAAATGCTCTCCATCCTTGAGTAGTACTTGCTTCACAATTTCCATTCCATTCACCACCACGACAGGCACCATACCAAGTTTGATGAGAAAGACATCTCCATATTTCTTCCTCATCTCTATGAATGTAAGAAAAGGAAGATCTCCAAGCTGAAGAAGATTCCCTATGATGGGGAAGGACCAGGGGCCAGGGAGAGACACCTGCTTTCTCTCCTTACTCCCAAGGGCTCTCACAAAAACAAAAACCATCACCAAAATCACGAGAGAAGTGGTCACCTCTCCAGGAGTGATTGTCATGTCAAATATCATTTTCAGGAATAAAGCACCTAAAATAAAAAGATATATAAACCTTATTTTTGCCACTCTCAACATAGACTAAAAGTCTTTCTCACTTTAAATACTTAAATGAAAAGTACGGACATTTTGAAATTAGTTGACAACAATCCTTAACCAAAGTATCAAGAGGGCAAAAACAAATTCTTATAAAATGCACTGTACCTTTATTCCAATTGTATTATTTTTAAAATTTTAAACACCAGTCCAATTTTTCATGTCAGTCATTGACATGATAGACAGAAGTAAAGGACAATTTGATGTAGAAAGCGGCCTGGTGGTTGGGAAAGGGATTGAGGCCATAGAGGTTGATTTCAGACTCATTACCTAAAGGAGGCTCTTCCTCCAGTCACTCAGTATAAATTCATCCCAGTTTTCTTATCAAAGTTTCTTACCTAAAAATATTAGTCATGCATTCTTTCAACAAATATTTTTTTTACCCTCTCCCACATGTCAGACACTAAAAACACAAAATTTTACAGTCTAATGAGGAAATTAGATAAATAATAATTAGATTACAAAGTGGAAAATACGATAGAGTTGAGTACAGAGTGCCCTGTCATCATTGAGGATCAAATTAAATCATTAAAAAGTGCTTAATGAGCCTGACCTGTGGTGGTGCAGTGGATAAAGCAGCGACCTAGAATGCTGAGGTTGCCGGTTCGAAACCCTGGGCTTGCCTGGTCAAAGCATATATGGGAGTTGATGCTCCCTGCTCCATCCCCCTTCTCTCTCTCTCTTACCTCCTCTAAAATAAATAAATAAATAAAATATTTTAAAAAGGTACTAAATGAATCACAGCCATTTTGTGTATCTTTAATTTGTTGTCACCTAACCTGTCCTTCGACTTCCTAGCCCACTTAGAAGGGTCACCTGCTAAAGCTATCTTTCATTTGTCCATGTAGCCAAGGGTCATTGATCCAAGAATGGGTCTATGACCCAAAATAAACCTTCCTTAGAAATATGGAATAGGGACTGTGAAAAATCATCCTCTCTTTGGGTGTTTGTATCTATAAAATATAAGTCTGAAGATAAATTTTGGGAACCCTTAACCCACCAGGAGGAAATGAGAAACTGAGACAGCAAGTCTGAAAAATAAATGAAGTAGAAAGAAAAAGAAAGACTAGACTGAGGGGGGACCTCATGACATTGATCTTGTCTATAAATTCTTTCTGCTTAAACTTGCTATAATTTGTTTTTATTGCTTGCATCAAAGAAGGTCTCAGGCATATGTAGAATATATTTGTTAGCTACTGAATTGTATAGTAACTATAGAGAAAATTTAAAAGTTTCCTTTAAAAGTATACATAACTAAACTGACCACATTTCTCTGATTATTTACGGGACAAATAACATTGGTAGACAATATACTCATGGCAAATGTAATGTAAATGTCTGGTTCTCACTTGATTTCTTCTAGTTGTTTTGAATGAATACATAAGCAAACCCTCGTCACCTGTCTTATCTGATTGTTTCACTTTTCTAAGTTCACAGATAAAATGTGGCTAACTACACCAGCTTGGTTGGCACTAGTTAATAAAATATGAACTTTGGAGTTAAAACCAAGAGATTTTTATGGAAAAAATTTTTTGAACACACATTCAAACAAAATGAACTAAGTCCTTAATCAATGCAACAGCTAAAATTTGCAAAATTCCAATTTCACTCTGTCAAAAAGGGAACTGTGATGGTGTCACTCTGTTTCTGCTTTGTAGCATGCTGATTTTGGAAAAGACAACTTTTATTAGCCTGACCAGGCGGTGTCGCAGTGGACAGAGCATCAGACTGGGATGTGGAAGATCCAGGTTTGAAATTCCGTGGTCACCAGCTTGAGCACGGGCTCATCTGGTTTGAGCAAGGCTTACCAGCTTGAGCCCAAGGTCGCTGGCTCGAGCAAGAGGTCACTCGGTCTGCTGTAGCCCCCCAGTCAAGGCACATATGAGAAATCAATCAATGAACAACTGAGGAACCACATGAAGAATTGATGTTTCTCATCTCTCTCCCTTCCTGTCTGGCTGTCCCTATTTGTCCCTCTCTCTGACTCTGTCTCTGCCACACAAAAATAAATAAATAAATAAAATAACTATGAACACAAATTCCACAGTTACCATGTGCCAGATTCAGAACTAAGCATTAAACCTGCACTTTTAAAACTCATACTTCTGTGAGATTTATGGAGAAGCTTAGAAATAAAGTCATTTTCCCAAATTATTTCCCATTTTTTGAGTTGAATAATCAGTCATCGATTATCACTAGCACTTGCTTTTTTACACAATTTAATTTTTCTTGGGCATTCACCAAACTACCAGTTTACACATTGAGAATTATTAGTGGCATTTCCAAAGCACATTGTGAAACAGGTGATTTGTGGGTGTGTCTGGAAGAACTCATAAAGATGACTGGGTTTCCTGCCTCCCTCCTCCCCTATTTAGCTGTGGGACTTTTGTTATGTTACATCTCCCTTAACCTCCTTTTCCTCATCCGTAAAATGACTGCTTCAGACTAGAAGACGTGGAAGGCCAGCTGTGGTCTTCAGTAATCAAAGCTAGCATGGAAATTGGGACAGAAACAGCAGTGTGAGTACAGGGTTAATTGCCCAGCAATGTTATGTTATCAGAGTTTCCAGGGCAGTTTACAGTTCATCAGCAAATGTTAGAAACTGTGACCACCCTGGAGTCTTTTTCAGCCTGGGCTCTTCTAGCTTTTTTTTTTTTTTAATTAAAATTCCTTTGGCAGTTTACCAGACCCAGACGCATTGCCAAGTTTCCCAGCAACTTTCTTGGAAAGACCTGAAGGCACATTCTGTTCCTGTTGTTTTGGCGGTGCATTAGGGCTGAGGACAAGGAGTCAAAGGCTCCAAAAGGGTGGTCTGCTGCATCGTCAAAGATTCAAGGGAAACTCAGAGACATTCCAGGTAATAAGAGCATAGATAGGTTGGGGGATTCTGTACTAATCCTCAAACCTAGACACATACATTAGACCTCCCCCAGAAGCTGTTAAACCATTGCAATGTCCATGTCCCAAGCCACTTCAATCCAAATCTCTAGGGGTTAAATGCATTTTAGAAAACTCCTCAATCTGACTAAGAGGCATTCCAAGTCGTGGGCATTTTTTGGAGGAAAAACAACCTGTAGTGAGATCAACAAATCCATTCAGCAAAATTACAACAAAGATTGTAAAGCTCACCTGTGCCCACAAATCTTGCCGGTCAGTGAGTGGAATCTGGCGGAAGGATTTTAGGACAGAGAAAGTTTTGGAGAAAGAGCCTGGAATCCTAGGAAACATAAACAGCTGGTCATCGCAGCAGCCGGCCTCCAAAAGTCTGGGAGGGAACATTCTGTGAAGAAACACTGAGTGGAGGACCTTGGACCCTTGTGGGAGGAGTTTGTAATTGGGGCATTTGAGAGCTGGAGGGAGGGATGCAGAGGCCTCAACAGCCAGCATTGGGCCTAGGAAGGTGGGAAAGTCCAGCGTGGGAGGAAGGGGAAGAATATCTATAGAGCAAGGGGTTCTGGAGGAGAGGGAGGATGCACATAGATCTTGAGAAAATGCAGGACGGAAGGAGGCAGAAGGGTAGACTAAGCATTTTTAAGTTGCTGATGACAAGCAGAGGTAGCCTCAAAAGCTAGGTAGCTAGGAAGCAATGAGCAGGGAGGGAAAAGACAACGGTGAGGAGTCATCATTTAGCTGCGATTTTTAGGAAACCAGGAAAATACACCGCAATCTAAGCAAGGAATGAGGTTGGGGGTGATGGATGAAATTTAAAAATCTAGGAAATTTAGATTCCCTTACTCAGGTGGATTTGGTAGATTCCTTAGGATTCTTCACCATCTGAACAGATTAGTATTTTCACAATTAGAAGATTCCATTTCGGGCCCTGGCTGGTTGGCTCAGCGGTAGAGCGTTGGCCTGGCATGCAGGAGTCCCGGGT